>NC_142313.1:33564730-33876330 GCF_054855325.1 Carica papaya
CGGGGTCCGAACACGGCTTCACAGTGCGCTTGCAGGCTGTCCCTAATTTTTCCTGAATTTTTTCCGGGGAACTGAAACGCACTACTGGTACCTGCACGTGTTCCAAAAAATCCCAAATTAGGCCCAAGGCCCCTTTCGGCCAATATCGCAACTCCGGCACGGCGGCTCCGCCGTGCTCCGGCGACGGCGCTGCTTGCTGCGGCGGTTCGCCTCGGGTTGGCCATTTTCGGCCGTTTCCGGCCGAATTCGGCCACGCTCGCATTGGTTCCTGCGATAAAACAACCCTACGGCCCTCGGGGGGCTGAAAATTTACGGAAAACCGAAGCTTACCGCCGGCGGTGCTCTCGGGTGCGGCGGCTCTCCAGTGAAGTTCGTGTTTTGGTGATTCGGCTCCTATCAACCTGTAGAAAAAAGAGTGGTGATCACGGTGATATAAAAATTGCATTAAACGGAGGCCGGGAAGGGCCTCATCGGAGGCAAAAACCGAGAAGGGGCGCGGCGGCGCCGCTAGCTTTCGGCCGTGTTTTCCGGCCGTTTGTCCGGGATTTTAGCTCCGATTTGGCCACTGGGGAAATCAGCGTGGAAAAACGAGTCGGGGTATGAAATTTACCTCGATCGGCGGTCGGAAATCCCTCCGGTGCGGCGGCGGGTGGCGGCGGCTGGCTTCTGGTTCGTCTTCTCCGGCGAGGGCAGGCGGCTAGGGTTTGGGGTCTGGTGTGGGGGTCTTATTTATACCCTTTTGCCTTTTGATCTCAGCCGTCCATTTTGATTTAATCTGGGCCGTCCGTTTTTGATTAAATCTGGGCCGTCCGTGCGATTAAATTTGGGCCGTCCGTGCGCGCGATTGATCTGGGCCGTCCGATCGCGCGCACGTGGATCGGCAACGTGGCCGGACCCCGGTCGACGTGGTTTTGCCACGTGGCAGGTCCTGGTTGGCCAGGACTGCTGACTGAGTCTGCTGACGTGGCACACGCGTTTTTTTTTTTTTTTCTCTTTTTTTTCTTCAATTTCCCCGGGCGCTACATACACCTTATGAAGGTGGGATAATTAGATCAAACATTGCAAGGGATGTAATTTTTAATTTAAACTTCTATGTAAGGTTATATTTTATAAGTTATTTTACTATTTTGTGTATGCATGTAGTAAAGACTCTGAGCTAGAGTTCGAGGGGTTATAAGTTTTCTCAAGAACATTGATGTATTATATTTTAATCATATATCTACCACTCTTTTTACTTAAATTTGAAATTTTTTTTGAATAAATGTCGAATTAAAAATCAATTAGTTAGTAAAATTTTAATGCAACTTATATTGATGAGGAAAAGAGAAAAACATACCCAAAACAAAAAAGAGAAGAAGAAGAAGCCAAAGGCCCAGACCATAGGAGTCCAAGCCCAAATCTAGCAGCCCATCCCAGCAGCCACATAAAAAAAAAAAAGAAATGAAAAAGTAGAAGCGGAAAGAGACGTGTATGCCTCTGAAGAGGAAAAAAATGAAGCAACTGAAAGAGGACAAAGTAATCAACGAAAGAGGAAAGAAAGGATGCTAAAAAGGAAAATAGAGCGTGCAAAAATCTGAACTCCTTTACTCCTTTCGCGTATAAAAAGAAATCAGATCTAAACAAAGAAGAGGAGGCAACCAGCGAGTGAAACAAAAGGAGAAAGAAAAAAAAAAACTTGTAAAACTGACAGAGGGAGCTTGGCGCAGAAGCTTGCAGCAACTTGCAGAAGTCAGCAGCTTGCTGGTGAAGCAGAACAGATTGCAGGGTTGAATCGCAGTTAGTTTTTTTTTAGTTGTGATTTAACAGTATTAAACTTAATTAGATTGTGAAAATTGATCAACTCATAACTTTATTTTTTATTTATAGTTTAAAAGTAACGGGTGTCAAATTTCAATAATTAGACATATATTGTTAAGTATTAATTAAACTTGAACATAGCTAAAGAATTTTTGACTAAATTTTTCCCACCAATCAAGATAGCAAAGAAGATAAAAAATATCATAAGTTTATATCAAATGGAAGGAGATATATTGTATAAGGCATGAGAGCGATTTAAGAAGTTGATTAGAAGATGCCCTCATCACGGGTTGCTTAAGTAGTTGTTGGTCCAAATCTTTTACAATAGATTGAGCCAACAAACCAAGATCGATGCAGCTGCTGGAGGTGCTTTGATGGGGAAGTCTACGGATAATACTTATGAGATATTGGAAGAGATGGTCATGAACAACTATCAATGGCGAACAGAAAGACTCCAACCCAAGAAAAAAACTGGAATATATGATATTGATGCTTTAACTGGTCTTAATGCAAAAATTAATTGTTTATTTAAGAAAATTAATCAAAAGAGTGTTAACGTTATTAATTCTCATGTATAGGATTTACTTGAAGATCATTTTCAAGGATATAAGGCCGAGTAAGTAAGTTTTGTAGCTGGGCAAGGCAGACAACCATATAATCTATCTCTAATACATATAATCTTGTGATGAGAAATTATCTAAATCTTTCATGGAGAAATCAACAGAATGTGGTTAGGCCTCTCCTAAGATTTTAGCCTCAAGAAAAGAAGCCATCACTTGAAAATATGATCGTAGCCATTCATAAAAATAGAACAAGTATGCAATGAAAACGAAAATAGCCATTTAGAATCAATAATTAATGTTGTAAAACCAGTAAGTGTCGATCAAGAACCTAGAAATCCAAGTAGGGCAGTTGGCAAGCTTGATCAATGGGAGAGTTCAAGGTACCTTATCGAGTAACACTCAAACGAATCCAAAGGAACATGTTATGGCAATCACCTTGAGAAGCAAGAACATTTGACAAATACGAGAATGGATAGAGGAACCAAAGAAAAAAAGGTTGAAGTGGAGCAAGAAAAGGAGAAGAAGAAAGCAATACTCAGGCTCTATATGCCACCCGTTTTAATTTATATAGTGCCTCAAAAAGCATAATGAAGATAATAATTTCTTTAAATTTCTTGATGTATTTAAAAAACTTCACATCAATATTTCTTTTGCATATGCACTTATTCAAATGCCAAAGTATGTGAAATTTCTTAAGAAAATTCTAGCAAAGAAAAGGAGTTTAGAAGATCATGAGATTGTTACACTTATTGAGGAGTGTAGTGCCATTATTTAGAATAAGCTACCGTTTAAAGTGAAAGATCCAAAGAGTTTTACTATACCATGCAATATTGATAGTTCTTATTTTAAAAATGCTCTTTGTGATCTTGGTGGTAGTATTAACTTAATACCTTATTTTATGTTTAAAAAGCTAAGAATTGGTGAGATGAAAGCCACAATAATGTCATTGTAACTGGTAGATAGATCAGTGAGATACTTCTTGAGAATACTAGAGGATATGCTGTAAAGTTAGAGAACTTCATATTCCTTGTCGACTTCATAGTTTGGGACATGGAAGGATAGAGAAGTTTCACTCATACTTCGGAGACCCTTACTTGTGAAAGCCATATCACTAATTGATGTACAGGATGGTAAGTTAACAATGAGAGTTGGGGACGAACATGTAACATTTTTCATGCCTCAAAATTTTCTTCGGACACTGATAAATGCTTTAATACTAATATAATTAATGAGTATGTGTCCAAAATGCTCACTAAGATAGAAATAAACCTTGATGTTAAGGAAGCAGCCAAATCAAATGAAGAGAATGATCAAGAAAAGGACGGGGCAAGGCAAGAAGTATTAAAAAAAGGTATGCATATTTGGAAGGAGATTTCGAGACATTGAGTTATTTGGTGCAAAGTCGAGCTAACGACTATAAACAAAGTATTGGTTGGGAGACAACCCAATATAGATGGTATTAGACAGATAATTACAATTTTATTTATTTAGTTTATTTGATAGAATCTTAGATTTTTTTCATTTATTTATTTCTTTTATTTTTTTATTTTTTTTTTTTTGCACCTCTCATACTTTATAATTGTGTCACTAAAGCTTGTGGATTCTTAAGTGAGGTCCAACTAATATGTTTTTTCGATTATGATGATATCTGCTTTGTAGTAGAACAGTTCTCGGTGTAAAATTCTAGAATTTACTTTTGGAGCAGACTACGTGAGCACCATGTAAGGGGAGTATTTTATTTTTTCACTGCTTTTTTTTTTAATTTTCTTGTGTATAATGTGCTCATAAACAATAAGGACACTGTTCATAATTAGTTTAGGGGTATTGGGTCTTTAGAGCTTTAAATTGCCATTTTTTAATTTATCTTTTATATATATATATATATATACATATACTAAAGAGATAAGTTTTTCACCATAAATAGTTAGTGAAACATGACAGAATTAAGATTTTAGTTTAGGGGTATTGGGTCTTTAGAGCTTTAAATTGCCATTTTTTAATTTATCTTTTATATATATATATATATATACATATACTAAAGAGATAAGTTTTTCACCATAAATAGTTAGTGAAACATGACAGAATTAAGATTTTATCCTGACTAACATTGTGGTTAATTTGAAAAGAAAATAAGATATGTTTGCAAATAATAATTAAATTAATTAATGATTTTTTTCTTAACTTAATCGGCGTAAAGATAATTGTATAGGAACCTAATATAGGACATTACACTTGTAACATAAAAAATATGAATTTAATTTTTAGCTTTGAGATAGTCCTAAACTAAGGTGTAAGTGAATAAAACAAATTAACTAACATGTGATACGTGAGATAGAGCGTAAAACACACTCATTCGAGAAAAAATAATAATGATAAATATTTTAAGTGAAAAGATGAGACCGAGTGTAAAATATAAAAATAAGTAAAATTAAATAAAATATAATTTATAAATCAAGAATAGAGACTCAGAGAAGGAACTTATGTGTTGAAATTATACAAATTTTGTTGAAGTGTATAGGAGTTAATAGTCTATTTATATTTTGTAACATTCATTTTAAAATTTTAATTGATTAACAATTGCAAGAAATGAATAAACTTTTAAATTATCAAGCTAAGCAGATGAAGGTTGTAGACAAGTGTGCTCTTACGTATTTTTTTTCAGCCTTTCGCTTGAGGACAAATAAAAATTTAAGTTTCGAGATATTTGATGTACTATATTTTAACCACTCTTTTTCCTCAAATTTAAAAGAATTTTTTAATAAAGGTTGAATTAAAAATTAATTAATTAGTAAAATTTTAATGCAAGTGAAGAAAAGAGAAAAACATGCTGAAAAGAAAAGAAGAGAAGAAGAAGAAGCCGAAGGCCCAGACTACAGGAGTCCAAGCCCAAATCCAACAGCCACATAAAAAAAACTAAAGAAAAAAAAGGGTAGAAGCAGAAAGAGGCATGCATATTTAAAATTTAATTTTGAACTTTCTTATTATTGTAATTTAGCAGTATTGAACATAATTGGATTATGAGAATTGACCGACTCATATCTTTATTTGTGATAGATGCGGTTAGAGTAACGGAAGTAAAATTTCATCAATTAGATATATATTATTAAGCGATAAGTAGACTGAAACGAAAGTAATATAATCAAGTTAACGTGAAAAAAATTAAATTATCACAGATTTAATCAAGTTAAATTGATAATGTTATGAAAAGATTAATAGTTGTTAGTTGAAAGATCTAGTGAATACTGGGAAGAAAACATTATGATAGTTTGATAATTGCATATTAGATTAAATTGATTGCGAAATTAAAAATACAAATTTACCTAAAATTTAGATGAAATAAATTACTCTGGTGTGTTTCTCCTGATAATTTTTCTAATTTTAATTATTTTGCTTTGATTAAATTGTTTTAATTTTTATAAAAATTTAACTTCGATTTCTAGATAATAGTAGAATTTTTACAATTTTGGTACTTGATACATTGGACAACACTCTACTTATAACTTTATTATTTGAATGATTTCGTGTACGTACGAAATCGCCAGTCTGACCATATTCTAATTTATTATGGATAAGGAGATATCACTGACACAAAATGTTGGGGGGTTTAATAATTCTAAGTAGCAAATCATAATCTCTTGAGATTATTACGTGAAATGTGATACTATTAATAAGGGTAAAATATTTGTCACAGTCTATCTTGCAATAGAGGTTAATCTTTGATTTTTTTTTTTTAATTTTATATTTTAAATTTTATATTGTTCAAATAATAATTAAATATTGTTTATTATTTCTGTAGATTTTTTGATTAAAAATTTAGATTTTGAAACAATTGTAAATTGAAGAATTAACTTGTGATAGAAAAAAAGTTTAGAATTAGATTAAGAAAATGGATAATTTGCCTTGTAACATTTAAATTTTACATAAATTATATTGAAATAAAAAATGACAGATAAGAAGCGTTGGGAGGAAATAGCGTGCAGAGTTTTTTTTGGGTTGGAGATGCGAAGGTGTTTCCAAGTCACTGGAAAAGGCGCCAAAAGCGAGGAGGAGCTCTGCAAACTCTTGGCTCTTTATGCGTCTACTCCCATCTCTTATTAAATATAAAACAAAATCTCTTGTGGGTGAAGAGATAAACATGAAACAAACGTATATATATAGTAGTAATTTTGTATGATTACAAAAATCAACACAAGTGGCCGTGGGTAGCACAGAATTCTTATCAGATGTTAGGGTTCCCATTTATATATATATATATATATTTTTTTTAAAATGATAAAAAAAAAAAAAGTAAATTTTATACAAAATAATGAGAAGAAAAAAAAAAAAAGTGTATATATATGATTTAAATGAGGATAAGAAAGTATAGAAGAATACTTATAGTAATTAAAGAGAGAGATTGTGTGGAGGGACAGGAAATCTATTTTTGAAATGGCGTGTTTGTTTGTTTATTAATTTATGACAGAAAGCCCAAACCAATAAATTCATCCAATCATTTACATTATCATCTTTTACCAAACACTCCATGTTACTTGTTCCCTCCCTGATACCAACATTCACTCATTTCATTTATCAATATATATATATATATATATATTTCTGAAGTACACACACATACCATATATCCCAATGAATTGATTACCCAAAGCAGAAATCAGATTTTGTAGAAGGTAACTAATATAGATTTTACACAGTTAATTTTTGCCAATTATTCAAGCTTCTTTCATCATTCCAACAAAAAAAAAAAAAAAAAAAATCATAGAAAACTAATTAATTTTCAAACCTACACACTTTTAAACCAAACATGTATCATACAAAATACTCCAGCTTTCTAGGTTTTTGAATTAGAAATAGGAGGTTGTTGCAGCAGCTGCTGATACATAGCTGCCATCCTGCCGTAAACATCCATGCTCATTGGCTGCAAATTCGTAATCATGGTTAATACTTATTAATTATCTTATAATTAAGCATAAGATGTTCACCTGGGAATGGCAGGAGAGAAATGCAGACAAGGGATCGGGCACAATTGGTGTCGATGCAGGTTGGGAGCGTTCGAGGGAAGGGTCCCAAGGCATGATAGGGATGAAAGGGTTGGGGAGGACGGGAGGGATGTTAGGGCGAGTAATGTCCATCATCCCCATTCCCATTCCGAGCCCCATTGGTGTCATCATCGACATCTGAAGTTGCTGTTGCATTGTCATCGGCATCATCATCGGTGACATGCTCATTCTACTCATCATATGTACTTGTGCTTGCAGTTGTTTCAAATACTCTATCACTTCATCCAGCATTGAAGCCTTATCAGTCTGTTTTACACATCAATTAATCTTCACTCCATAATTACTACATTACAATATACCTCTCTCTATATATATAATGTACTAGCTAGCTAGTAAATAAGGTCATGTTACTTATATGATCTACTTGACCTTATTCATCAATATCATGCATGAAAAAGAATATATAATTGAGAAAAAAAAAAAAAAAAAAAAAACATTACATTACTTAAAACTGTACTGGGTAAGTATTTTCAAGTACTATTCCAAAATTAAAAAGATCCTAAAATATATTATACATATAGATATATATGGCGGATTTTGCAGAGGCATGAGGACCTACCATAAAGGGGATATATGTGGTAGAAGGCCAATGTCTTCACACCAAACAACCTTCTGTCATGCTGTCCCCATGCCAATTTTAGGTTTGTGGACTACGATCACTTTTCCATTCTAATTTTCTCTCTTCTTTTTTTCTTTAGAAAAATTTTATCAAGTTTAATTTTCTCCTACCTCTCTCTCTCTCTCTCTCTCTCTCTCTATATATATATATATATATATATATGTTTGTTTTTAGGAGAGGAGTATTAATGGAAAAATCTTTACATATTGATGATTTGATACATCCTGATATGTGGTTGCCTCTATTCAATTTTGACCCAGTTTAAAAAAAAAATTACACAACGGTAATTATTAATGGGATAATAAATTTTTTTACCGAGATAATTATTTTTAAAGAAAAAGAAAAAGAATATATGGGATAATAAGTGGAAACTTTTTGGAACAGCAATAGTTGTAATCATTGTGGGTCATAATAAATTCTCTTTTTACATATATAGATATGCCTAACTATCTTTTCTACTTTTTCATACAAGAAAATTTTTTCATAATCTTATTAACTAATTAAAAAACAATTATTATTATGAACTCCAAAAGTATAATTGAGTTTTCTAACTGGGTAATTGTTATTATAATTACTTTTTTGAATATGAACAAAAAAAGTTAAAAGAGAATCCATGATTTGCATATATATATATATATATATACATACATACATATAAGAAGATAAGAGCAATATATATACGAGTGTGACTCCACCTACAACTAAAATTTCGACGTAGTCAACCAGGCTGGATTTGTAATTAATGTACCTTACTGGAATTGGGAACCAGCTTCTGCAGAGTCTTCATTCTTTGATTTATCTTATCTCTCCTCTTCTGCTCAAGTATTGTATAAATAAATATATTCATTAATCTCATACATATATATATATATATATAGATACAAAATTAGTACTGAAATCTCTACACCCAATCAAATTCTTCAACAGGAGCTTCAATTTTTTATTTGCTTAATCATCATTTCACACCAAACCCACAACATGATAATTAACAAGAATCAATCACAAAATAAAAAATTATAATCTTCTGTATCCATCATGACACCCAAATCAAATAAAATATTATATATAGATATATTTGAGTATCAGCAGAGAGATAAAGAAGCATACACGTTCGGATTGGTTATGAATAGCAGCCGCTCGACTCCTTTTAGTTGAAGCCGATGATTTTCCTCTTGCTTTCAGCTTCTTCTCCTCCTCATCACATGTGTCTCTCTGTAAAATGGCAAGAAACTTCAATTTTCCATTCATGGTTCTGCGCCAATACTGTAAGAAAAATAAGGCCCCGTTTGGCCAAAGGCAAAATCTACCATTCGTATTTTTTTACAACTGAGATCGGCTATTCCTACAATTTTTATATTTAGCTTTTAATAAAATCTCAAAAGCTTGCCTGAGATCGGCTATGGCAAACGGAGTCATGGTCATCGGTAGTGGTGGGTTTGGCGCAGAGCTTAGCCGAGCTGGTGTTTTCCGGCGAACCCATTGAAGTCGAAGTATAACCCACACCAACATCTCTCTCGTACGTGTCAAAAGTCAACGGCTGAGTAATCCCGAACGTCGCACTGCCACTCACGCTCTGGTCTCTTCCACTCCACTCGCCGGCCACCGCAACACGCGCCGCCGTCCTCACTCGTCTCCCCCCCTCGTCCTGGGTGCCTGCTGGACCGCTACACGACCCAACACGAGTGGAAGACCCCACAACGCACGTGCCTCCGAGGCCAGTAACAGAGTCAATCACGTGCGTAGTACGTTCATCGTTAGAGCAAGGGACGAGAGCGTCCATAGTCATTGTGGCGGAGTTGGCTGCAGTGGAACCAGCACGAAACCATGGGACGAGTTCATCGGCGGGAAAAAGCGTAGCAGTAGGCTTGGGTTCGGGCAAGCGTGTGGCTTGGTTGACTATAGACTCAAGTGTACCAGTGGCTCGTGGCTTGTCCCAATTAGTGAATGGTTTGGTGGGGACGCGCGGCGCACCCAGACCATGAAGGGTGACTTGGCCGTTCTCCCATGTGAGCTCAGCAACTTCATAGTCTAACATTGGGACATCAGGAGCAGTAGAATTAGAGTTTGATAGGCGAGGATGAGTGTGATTATCATCAAGATCCCAGCTAGGAACACACTGGCTCATATTTAAAGTAGAAAGAATTTGTTAAGAGAAACTAAAGAGAGTGATTGATTCTCTGCTTTTCAACAGTATAGTACTACTCCTATAGACATGCAGCTTAACTTATTTTGATTTGGGTAGAGATAAGAAGAATAGCTTTTTGAGGAAAGAAAGAGAGAGGGGGAGGGAGAGAGAGATTCTGGTCCATACATGATGTTGGCTACGAAGGAGATGGAAATTGAAGTTTTGGGGGTGAAGATTCAAATGGGTGTCAAATGATTAGCCAACTATTCCATTATATATATATATATATATCTCTCTCTCTCTCCCTCTATATATATATATATATATATATAGAGAGAGAGAGAGAGAGAGAGAGAGAGAGAGAGAGAGAGAGAGAGAAAGAGAGAGAGGTGCCCATTAAAGGAAAACAAAGACAATGAAAAGAGAAATTGGCTCATGGGTTTTTTTTGAATCAAATCATGTTGAAATTGGAATTGAAAGAGGAGAAAGTTTTGGGTAAAATTAGATGACGAAATTGAATGGGATAATATTTAAAATCCAAAAACCCAAAAGGAAAAAATATGTAGTTGTGTTGTGTGTTGCTCAAAACAGTAACACCTGGATTGTGTATGCGTGCAACATCCGGAACCACTCCTATTTTTGTCTCAACATTACTTATAATCACTCAAATATAATTTTTTAAACCTTATTATCCATCATCTAAAAGACAAGTTTGAGATAATATCAACATACACAATGCATTGTTTTTGGTCCAAGGGTCTGTGTCTCCGTACCTTGATTTTTTTTTTTTTCTTTTGATACCGAGAGAGAGAATTTACATTTTACTCCCTTAATTCAACTAATAATTAGGTCTATTTTAGTACTTTTTGGTTCCATCTTTTGCTTCTGCGGTTAAAAACTTGCAGTTTGATCAAGCCTTTTTTTTTATTCTTTTTGATAAAGATAAAATTAAAAACTAAAAATAAATATTTTTTTTTCATTTAAAAAAAAAAAAAGACTTGTGTTATAAGAAGTGAATAACATTTTTAATGTACATATTTACTATTTTAAACTTTTACTAATTAATATATTTAATATTTAAAAATAAAATTAATTTTTATTAATAATTTTATGTTAATAATAAATTATCTAAATAATATTTATTTTAAAAGTAAATAAAAATAACATTTATATTTAAAATATAATTAAAATAATTAATTTTTATTATTATATAATTTTTTATTATTTCAATATTTATTATTAATTATATAACATGATTAACTAAATGTAATATAATATTTATATTACTATTTTCTTTTACCTTAAACCTACTTTTATTTGAAACTATTTAAATCAGTTTTTTCAACTCACGACAGAAGCATAAGCCATATCAAATTGATCCTTAATTTTTTTCCGATAAATGTTAACTATTGATTTTATAAATTTCAAGATTGTGCTTTTAGTGTTGTTATTATCCCCACGTGCCTTCAACTCAATATTATTAGAAGTCACTAAATATAAAGGTGGGTGCCAAAATTGCCTCAAATATTGCTAATCTAGAAATACTTCAGTTGGTCTATTCAAGTTATTGCTACCAATTTATAAGATTAAAAAAAATTTGAAAACTTCATCATAATCTATATCGTAAGAAAATAGGTCTTTCTCTCTTTGTTGTACTTTTTACTAAAATATTATATAGCTAATTCTAAACTTCTTGAGCTAATTTGGCACTCATGACTTCTTTAATTTTTAAGTATAATATAAAGGCTTAGTAAGTTACATGTTTCAAAATATATGGGTCCAAAATACAGTCATTAATATATTCAGGTACATTCTAACAATTCTTATTTCATATCACAAGTTGATCTTTTTTTAATAATTTTAAGAATTATAACATATAGTAAGGTGACTCTTGTAGTGAGCTAACTAGAGCTTCCTAGAAGTTCTTTCAATTTTTTTTTCTAACTTTAATGCTTCCATCTTTTGGATTGGATTTCTATCGTCTCAATAAATTTATATTTCACATTATTACTAAATGACTCATGAGTTTTCCTTACATAACCTTAAACAATCTTTTTTCATAACTTCAATATAAGATTGTATGTTCCCACTATTGCAAGAAAATTTTATAGTGGTGGAAGGTTAGTTTCTTTATCCATCATATCATCTAAATAAACTTTAACTTCTATGAGGATAATGTTAAGAAAGAGCATTATCACCATTCTTTGCTATATTTTCCTTGTGTTCTTTAACTAAAATGACATGGCTTTATAACAGTATTTCCCATTTGGTAATAAAGGTTATCTTTACTTTTAGACTTCTGTCATTATTGCAACTGAAGGACCCATACATAAAGGAATATATGACACTTTGTATATAAAAATAGGTAATTATATTGTTATGAAATTAAATATCTAAAAAAGTTTTGCGTCGAAATTGTTTCTTATCTAAGCTAACCCTATTAGGCAATGATCTAAGGTAGTGGTAATAGTAAATTGATTAATCTTAGTAAATTAAAACAGTATTCTTCCTCTACTAAGAACTTATACGTTAATTAAAAGATTATTATTTCTTGCCATTACGTTATATGAGGTTATTAACGGTTAGTCCACCAACTCTACAACTTAAGCAAAATAAGTTAAAGTATGAACAACTATTTGAGTAATCTCTTATCTTTTAAAAGGGCATGACATCATATTTAAGTTATTTCACTATTCGTGAGAACACTCCCTTTTTAATAAGGTCCTTTTATCTCATACGATTTTTCATATAGTTTCCAATTGGCTGCTTATATATAACATACCATAAATAGGAAATCAAACCCTTTTCTTTTATAAAATTAAAAATATATTTCTAACTACCACACTCTTTCAAGAAAAATACTACTATTACATATAATAGTAAACCTTTAAATTGTTGAAGCTTACTCAAAGTTAATTTATACTGCCTCCAAAATTTTATTAGTTAGCCCTCTGTTCAAATTGTTCAATATAGATTCTAGAGCTAACATTAACTGAATGAGATAAGACCGTAAAATGCTCTTTTATTATTCTCTTATTTGTTTTAACCCTATTAATTCTTTGATAACATCTTGCTCATTTTGCTATAGAACAAAAGCTAAGCTTATGCCTAGATTTTAAGTCTCTTAAGCCTTTTGAAGAATATTTATATTCCTATTCCTAATTAATGTATGTATCCAAATTTTTATTGGACAAAGATTCAATATCATCAACTGAACAAATTCCTATTCATATGAATTGTCCCCTACTTACTCCCACCCATATTTTTAACCATAAAGCTTAAGTATTCTTCTTAGAATAATAATGCCTACCTCTTGATTCTTTATGTACTTGCCTTTATAATCGTTGTGTCCCAACTTTTCCAAAGCTTTATTCATATCATTCAAGAAAGCTCTTATTCATGGGATTACCAATTTTAAACATAGCATAAAAAATGGTCATCTTCTTAGTTCCCCATCGTATAATTACACATCTTCATTGAAGAAACCTCTTCTTTCTAAAGATTACTCCCTTATAAGGATATGCATCTCCTAGCACTACTTGGAAAACAATAAATTTCACCCTTAGTTCTCTTATCATCAATTTCAATCTTATTGTTAACCTATCTAGCTTCATCCACAAATCCCTATTTATGCTTTTTTGACAATAACCCAACTCCACCATCTAGAAGGTTTATGTTTAAAGGATGGACAAAAATGGATATATTCATGATATAGGTTATATTTCATATATACAACTTAGAAATACTAAATGCATGCATGTCTCCCTCTATTGATGGAAGGCCTAGAGTTGTACGATATTATGATATTTTTAGTTGTCTATGATCTCATCATTTTATTTCACTCTTTTTCTCTGTCTTGTCTCTTTTATTATTTTAGAATTATATGATAAAAAGATTAACATTTTATTATAGTAAATTTTATTTTAAAAATGTATTTTCTCAATATTAATACTAGTTATTAGCAGTTTTTTATCACTGTATATACACTTATAAAAATATTATGTGACTTTTTTTGGCTGTTGAAAAATTTTATTTTTAATAACAATTTTTTTACCCGTTGTGATGTATGCATTAAGATTATATTTTTGCCAACTTTACTTTTCATAATGAATTTTATAATTTGTTATAAAAATATATTTTTTTCTATATAAAATATATTTTTAAAAGAAAAAATTAATTTATTATAAAATATTAAAATAAAAATAAAAATCTTAATAAGAGGTAGATATTATAGAGGAAAGTTTATTTTCATCACAAAAATTCATTGTGAAAGGTCTTTTCTTTTTGTACTAAGTGTTGACTTAATCATAATTACGTCCAAGAAAATTGAATTGTGAATGCCATAACTTTTTCTTTTTCTTTTATCTTTACTTTTAGCAAATCTTTCAAGTTCATATTGTTTGGCCATTGAGAAAAAGTAAGAGAAAAAGGGAGTAAAAAAAGGAAAGTTAGGACCCAAATGGAATTTAAAAAGGAAAATGGAAAATCAGTAGACATCGTTTCCTTTCTGAAATAGGCAACTTGGCGGCCGCTGCATGAAATTGACACTAAATTACACACATAACACAAACATTTTTGTGAGCCAAATAACATCAATCGCCCAATCTCAATCTCATTACCACACACACACACACACACAAGCAGCTCAGATAAAATTTAAAATGAAAAACTTGCAGCAATTATATTAGTTTAATAAACATAAAAGAATCTTCTCTGAGTCTTAATTTTTTTTATTTATATTTTTAGTTCTTAAAAAACTAATTGTATGGAATTTTTAAAGATTCGAAAAGATGATTTGAAAAGAAAAATAGTGGAGAGGAGATGCCTTAGGACCATGCATGAATGCGAATGCTGGATTATTATCTGCATTTTCAAAATTAAAATATTTGTTTCGTCCCCATTTTCTTTCTATTGTATATGAAATACTCGTGGTCATAGTTCTTCAATTATCCAAACGAAATCTTCTGTGGATGTTGCCAACAATTCCTTTTAAGTTTAACCATCCAGTTTGGAATTATAATATTCAAGTCACTTGCATGTTAATCTGGACTTGAGCTATATGCATATGAATGAAAACTATTAAGTATAAAGAGCATGATGCGAGGCAGCCTATATATACAGGCCTTGCAGTCTTTAATAAGAGTGAAATGGGGGGGGCCTTCTGGTTTCAAATTAATGGGCTCAGCCAAAGGTTCATGCAGCTCTTGGAAGCCCAAGATATCAATTAAATAACAAAAACCAATTGTGTTAAGCTATGAGTTACCCATAAGTATTTGACCAAATGATCAAAGGGTAAATAAATAAATCAACAACAATGGTAAATAGTAAGTAAAGAAATAAAAGAGAAAAGTATGAACAACTTTTTGGGTTCTTCCACCATGTGATGTACATAGAAAAAGGAAAATAAAAATGAAAGTAAAGATTTGATAAAGTAAAAGAAAATGTAATAGAATCTTGGTGAGGCCTGCCTGCCTACCTTCATTCTTGCGCACACTTTTTTTATATATATTTTGAAGGGAGGAATAACTTTTCTTTTCAAAGGAATAGGCTTTTTCGATGGCCTTGGACTATGTTTTGGTCTTTCTTGATTATAATTTTTCTTAATATAAAAAATAGAGAAAGAAATGAAAAGATAATAATACATGAAATATGGTATGTTATATACTTTACACATTTGAATACATTGGGAAACTTTGTTTATTGATTTTTCTGTGGTATATGCCTATATGGACAAATGAACTTGTAACTACAAAATACTATTACACAATTGTATATCACATATTTGTGGAACATGCTTGACACCCAAGTAAAACACACTTTTAACCTTGAATATATTTATTTTTTTTACCGTGCTTCCCTCATGTCTTAAGCATTAAAGGTCATTCTAGCTTTTCTACTTTCTTTTAATGGTCTAACTTCATCCATTTTCTATTCAAGGTTCTTCTAATTTTCACTTGTTTTGGGCCTTCTTCATTTCTTGGCCCTATTGTCTCTAATTCTTTATATTTGAACCTCTTACTCTTATTTTTTCAAATTTTTTTGATGTTTTGAATTTCAAATTCTAATTGTCTTCTGATTTTATATAAACATTGATTCTAGGCCTGATATTTCTTTTGGTCTTCTTGAGTGATTCTCAAGCTTAGTTATACTATTAGTATTTTTTAATTTTAATAATTTATGTGTACTCAACTTGTTTTGGTCTTAATTACATGATGTAGTTTCCAAACTTTATGTATATTACTTATAAAATTTTATTTTCTTTCAGGTATGACACACAAGTAGAAAGAACTTGTAGTTTAGCAGAAACCACTAAGGGATTGGTGGAAGGTAAATACTGATAATGTTTATTGTGCTGCTATCAATTTCACTTGCTACGACGGACTTATTAGGGATGAGGATGGTACTTACCTGAGAAGCTTCAGCAGAAAGATTGACAGATGTTCTGTTCTTCAGACCGAGGTTTGGAGTACTTTCAATGACCTTTGACTAATTTGAAATGCTGAATTTTGTAATATTATTCTGAAAATATATAACACTCTAATGGTGTAGTTACTTACTAAAGAGAATTATGATACTAATATGCATGCTGCATTCGTTCGTGAGATCAACCACTTGCTATTGCAGGATTGACAGGTTCAGATTCAACATGTGTATCGCAAAAGAAATAAATAGGCTGACTGATTGACAAATGCTAGTTTCTCTCTACTGATAAGTCTTCACTCTCATGTTTAAGTGCCGAATGATCTCTAACAGTTTCTCACTGACAATATCATAAGTGTTTTTTGGCTATGAATGTGCATGACGATTTCTTAATTTTTTTTAATTTTTGCTTCTCCTTATACCAAAAAAAAAATATTATTATAATAAACAAGAAAACTAAAATCCAAAAGTTATCCTTTTTATATATATGTAGAAAAATCTTATACATATCAAACAATTAGTTATTTCTAAAATTTTTTAATAGTTTATTCTTTAGGAAAAAAAATTATGTAGAAAACTCCAATAAATTTTGTTGGATAAATCAAATGCTGAAATCATGTAATAGAGTAAGTGATTCTATATTTTTTTCTTTTAAGTGTGGACGAAATTAAAATATAATTATCTTAGTGCTTATTTTCAAATAATTAAGATTTACATTTAAAAATGTAAAATTATTTATGTTGGATCCCAAGCAGTTCATATTTAGAATTAATAAATCATTAATATATTTAATTTTAAGATCGTGTAAACATATTTTTTCTCTGTAAGTTAGAAGTTGAATTTTTAAACATCTAGGAATGTGATTATCTTAAAAATAGATTAAAAAAATATCTAAAATAGATGAGTATGTGAATCTAAATCTTGGACAGATGCATCCCTACTTGTATTCATGATCTTGTTTATGATGTTGAACTCTAAACCACCACCTGCAGAATTAGGGTTTTCTTTTAACACCCAGAAGGCAATATATTTGAATAGCTTTTCATATATATATATATATATATCATATTCAATCTTAGATATTTCTATTCTGTCGGCGTATAGTTTTTTTTTTTTTTTTTGGGAGAGATCCCTACACATTATTTTAGAGAACCCATTAATGTTTTATAATACAGAAACTGAAGCATTGCTTCAATCGGCAACATTAATTAATGGCTGCCGTACCAGGGAAGAATTAATATATACATATCTATTATATATTATATTTGAAAAGACTTTCTTTTGGGTCCGTGTTTTCTCTAGTACATGCGCATGGTATAATAATGGATATTTCTAGCAGAAATGTAAGTGTAAGTACTGACCATTAGCTATTTAAAGTACATGAAATGGAATTCAATGCCTTTATTTTCATTAAATGAAAATGTATCATATACATTAATGGTGGAATATTATTTGGAAAGAGAGAATTTTTTACTGATTAATATGTTCCAAGTGAAACTTTGTGAGTGGGTTAGTAGATGTAATAATGAAAGGAGTATTATACAAGATGAAAGGCACTTTGTATAGGAAATCTATGTTGCACTTAATAATATATGTGTGTGTGTATGCAGAAGTATATAGTATTAAGCTGGGATGGCCATGTTCAAAAAAGAAATAAAGAAAGCTGGGGGGTGGCCATGATTCTGATGATCCAGAGATTGTATAAAGATGAGATTCAGAATAGGAAATTAAAAGTACTGAGGATCTTATTTGTCTAAATGAGTAATCTACACGTGCTCCAGCAATTCCCAGATTATTATTATTATTATTATTATGATGAAATTTTTATATAGTTAATTCTGTTTATTTAACTTTTATTCGTTAGATGAAATGAGTACGTAAGTTTGCTATGTATACCTTTATATGTATAAATCTTTACTTATATATGTATATATATATATATGTACATATAAACTTGTAGGTGTTCGTAATGTGTTTCCTACTCTAACAATACATGTACAAATGGTGACTTACAGTTATTGGGGGGCCCAATTCCCCAACATCAAAAGGCCCTACTGCCATTCAGCAAACTGTCGGCGTATGGCATAGTGTTTTTATCAATGAATTTTGATTTCCTCTATTCACACACATATGTATACATATAAATATATATTATGAATTAACAAAATCTTGATTAGCTGTTTTGTCTGTACGCTCAAATCTAATGCTATAATTTTTCTCATAGCTTCCTTCCACCCACCTTCCTAATGCCTAAACCCAAAACCAAATTCACCTCTCCCCATTTCTTTAATCCCCAATTCATTTGCGTATAAATATAAACTAGTCTTCTTCATCTTCTTCCCCAAACCCATAACTCTACTAAAACCTGCTACAATTCACCAATCAATGGCTTCCTCTTCTCTGGCATTAATCTCTCCCAGAAAGCTGCGATCAGATCTCTACTCCTACTCCCACCAGGACGACTCCAACACAACTACCCCTCTGGTAATTTCAGTTCTGGCTTCACTGATGGAGAGAAGCATGGCACGAAATGCCAGGATCGCCAAGAACTCTAACTGGGCATTTTCTAAAGATGCCAGAACTCAAGTTTTCGATTGCTATGAACCACCAGACATGAGCATTCAATCGTATCTCGAGAGAATTTTCCGATACACTCGAGCAGGTCCATCGGTTTATGTCGTCGCCTATGTTTATATTGATCGGTTTTGCCAGGGAAACCCTGGTTTTAGAATCAACCCTAGAAATGTTCATAGACTTCTCATCACCACCATCATGCTGGCATCCAAATATGTCGAAGATATGTAAGTATTTATCTTGTTATTGAGCATTTTAGAACTTATAGTTACTTCATAGAAAATTTACTTAGTGGGTTTGTTGATTTTGATTGCAGGAATTACAGAAACTCGTATTTTGCTCGAGTGGGGGGTTTAAGGACGGAAGAACTGAACAAGATGGAGATAGAGATGTTGTTCTTGATGGGATTTAAAATGCATGTGAATGTAAGTGTTTATGAAAGTTACTGTTGTCATCTGGAGAGGGAAGTGAGTATTGGAGGAGGATATCAGATCGAGAGGACTTTAAGATGTGCAGAAGAGATTAAATCGAGACAAATTGAAGATAGAAGATTCAATCACATCGCTCGTGTTATGTTGTAGAAGAAGAAGAAGATGATGATGATGATTATTAAAAACAAATTTGCCAGTTTTGTACAGAGCTTTTTTTTTTTTTTTTTTTTCCTAATTCTGCATGTAAAAAAGAAAATGGTGGGTTAATTTTCTTGGCAAAATGCTAGGAATTTACTCACTAGAGGAATTAATATATACAGAAGAATGAAATCTTTATTACTTAACCAAATATATATTATTTTAAACAAGAAATATATATATCTGTATTTTAATATGATATATCTTGTCATATATAAATATAAATAATATTTTTAAATAAACAGTTTATGCATTATTTATTTACTGAAAGAAAAAATTAAGAAACAATAAATACAGTGACCATTTAAATTATTTGTTTCTGACATTGTCAATTTAAAATCTGAAATAATGATTTAACATTTGGCAATTGAAGGTTTGAATTTGATGTTTGTTCACAAGTTATTATCATAAAGAACTTTGAATTTTGAATTTCAAAACAAAATGAAAATACAAGACCAAGCCGTACATCATAATTTGTTTTAAATAAATGAATAATTTGTTTTCTTTCATTCTCTAGTGCTCTTATTTAATCTTATCTTCTCTAATTCATTCGTTCTAATCGATTTAATTATGTTTTGTCAATAACTTTGCTTCTTATTTTATTATTACTTTTCTACTTAAGTTTTAAAAAATAAGATTGGTAAACTAATTTCAAGAATCTGTTCTTATTCAATCTAAAAGTGGTTATTGTGTTTGAGTGTATGTGA
Source organism: Carica papaya (assembly GCF_054855325.1). Classification (NCBI taxonomy): domain Eukaryota; kingdom Viridiplantae; phylum Streptophyta; class Magnoliopsida; order Brassicales; family Caricaceae; genus Carica; species Carica papaya. Next base: position 33,585,222 of record NC_142313.1, read on the forward strand.
GAGATGACCGGTGATCCAAGATGTGGTTCTTGCTTGTATACTCAGTTTATTGTCAGGTTGAGATAAATGAGTATCAAAAGTATTGGTTAAAATATTAAATTACTTCTTTTGACATTTAACATTTGTTAATGTACAGGAATTTCAAAACAAATCAGATTTAAATCTTAAACATGTTCGTTTCGAATAAATGAATGAGAATAGATTTGTATACGGAAGTGTACCTGAATTCATAACGGAAGAAATCTGCTCGTTCCGCAGTAGATATTCTGAATCAACACGTTGATCTTTTGAAATTTTCACATTCTTTCTTTTCTGATGATAGGATGACATAATAAAAAAAACCATAACGTATGATTTGGAGACTATACCTGTCTATTTATATTCTTAAATTTTCATTATTTTTAATTTTATCAATCACAAAATTAGAAATTATATTTTTGATCTCTGCATATAAAATAAAGTTTACATTTTAATTTAATGCATTAAAGTCCAAAATACTTTTAATTTTATCAGATCACTTAAATGAACCAATTAAATTTGATAACTTTTTATACACAATAAACCTACATAAAACCCACACGGTTGATCAAAACCCAACAGTTAAAATTTAGTTCTTAATTTTTTTTTTTACAATTTGGTAAATGAAATTTTATGTTTATTTTAAACATACAATTTATTTTATTTTCTATTTAGAAAAACTAAAATAGAAGCTATATTTGGATGGTTAAAAAAAATCTGAAAAATAATTTTAACTAATTAGTTAATTTAATAGATTAATAAATTAATAATAATAATATTATTTTTAATTTATTAATTAGCTAAATTTATTTTTTAAGTTATTTTTTTAATTATCTAAATATTATATAACAATTTTAACATTTTCTATTGAAAAATAAAAAGAAATTGCACTTTGAAAGAAATAAAAATGTTAGAGAATAAATTATAATGTAAAAAATATTAAGAACTAAAATATAATAAGTACCATATTTTGAGAACCAATTGAATAATTTTTTCTGAATAGTATTTTTTAGCAACTACTTTGAATTCTGGGAAGATTATGAATACATAATATTTTTTATGCATGGGCATATTCAAGTGATCTAAAAAATAATTAATAAAAATGATATAATACTTAGAATTGTTAAGCATGGAATTGCGGCATGACCCTATACACCAAATAACATTATATCTAAGGGCTTCTTAGAAGTTAAAGTGGAGGCACCAAAAAAGTACCAATGACTTCCATTAAACTAGAATGAAATACATATTAGGATGTAGTTAGGAATAAGGATGGATAGTTGAGAAATTATATAAAATAAAATCTTAATTAAGGAATGTCTAGCCACTTGTTTCATGTGGTAATAGAGGTGATTATCATCACAAGTGATATAGAATCCAAGATCAACCAACGTGTGATAAAAAATTCTACCGCATAATTTAGCACAAAAACTTAATCCCTAAACAAATCTTCCTTGCTTAATCCATAATTAACCGGTGATTGAGAAATAAGGTAATTGAAAAAAATGAATTGATTAGAATGTTACAAGAAATATGTTAGTAAGTTAAAATCAACTCAGAAAATATATATTAATAAAAATATCATATGTTACTTTGATAAATAGATACCAAATTTTCACTCAACAAGAAGATTGAAGAAACCTCCCTAAAGATAACTTATGTTGAGAGACCAAAACAATCAGGACTCTATCAGCAGCTATCCTCACACATCAACAGCTTATATTTCCAGTATTGAGAGACCAAAGCAATCAGGACTCTATCAACAGCCTATCTACACACATTAACAGTTTATCTTTTTAGCTTTTGTATTACTGTTATAACAATAGTTTGAATTCAAATGTTATTGCAATTATCAGCCCTTGACACACGAGCTTCCTTTGTATAAATACCAAACTTTATCACATAAATAAACATATAAAAATTTCTCCTTTTTTTAGCTCCATTTACATGGTATCAAAGTGATGGCTACACCTTCAGCCATAATCAATGCAAATTCATCAATATCATCTCATCACTCCTTTTCAATTAAGCTCACAGACAAGAATTACCTTTCCTGGAAAACTCAATTTCTCCCACTCTTAAATTACCAGCACTTAACCGAATTTGTTGATGGCTCACAGATAGCTTCCCCCAAAACAATATTTGATTCGAATAAACCTGAAGAGCATATTCTGAATCCCGAATATCAGACTTGGTTTCAAAGAGACCAGATGTTGTTATGTTGGCTTTTATCTTCTCTATCAGAAGAGGTATTTCCATATGTAATCAGCTTGAAATCTTCCTATGAAGTATGGTCTGCTCTGGCGAATTCCTTTGGCTCTCATTCTCAAAATCGATAATTGCAACTTAACATAGATTTACAAGAGTTAAAGAAGAATGACCTCACTGTATCTCAGTATCTTCAGATGAAATAATCCTTAATTGATGAACTTGCATCAGTTGGTTATAGTTTGACCCCAGTTGAATGCAACGCCATCATTTGTCATAATATTAGTATCGATTGTCATAGCATCATTACTGTCCTCAACTTACATTCTGAATCCATCTCATTTAATGAACTCTATAGTCACCTCCTTGCCCACAAAATTCTCATCAAAAGTCATCAAGAACTACCTATTACCAATTTCTCTCAAAGAAATTCAAACCCAACAAATTATCAAACCTCTAACTCGTCGCCAAATTCAACAAACTACCATTCCAGCCAATGCCAAGGTCACTATCGTGCATCATGCCAAATATATAATCTCAAAAATCACACGGCAGACTGTTACTGCAAACACTATGATCAGACCCCTCAACATCAAGGCCATCGCCAAGTTAATTTAGTGCAAACCTCAAATGTTATTGTTGACACTCCATGGATAGTCGACTTTGGAGCCAATTACCATGTCACACCTGATCTATCATTGTTGCACACTGCTGATACGTATGGAGGTTCTGATAAGATAAAAGTAAAAAATGGTGAATGTTTGTATATTGATCATATTGGTTACGGTTTGCTTGCTCACTCAAACATACTTTTAAGTTAAAAGATATATTGCATGTTCCCTCTATACCCAAAAGTTACTTTTAGTTCATAAATTTTGTCACAACAATCACTATTTTATTGAGTTTTGGCCTTCTATGTTTTATGTCAAGGATGAGGTGACCAAACAAACACTTCTTCAAGGGCGAAATAAGGATGGACTGTACCTTCTGCCCAATCAACCGAATAAGGTGGCTCACATTGCAACTCTCACATTTGACGACTGGTGTCGAAAGCTTGGACATCTGCATTTAGCAACAGTGGCCAAAATTATCAATAAAAATAAATTAGAGTCTAGTACTTCGTCTTTGTCTTCCAAGTGCCAAACATGTATCATGGGAAAAATGGCAAAATCAAGTCTTCCACCTATTCTTCATTATAGTGTAGCACCTTTAGATTTAATTTTTTCAGATGTTTGGGGTCCATCTCCTATCTCATTAAATGTTAATTTTATTTTTTTTGTTATATTTGGGGATGATTTCACCTAGATTAACTTACTAAAAAATACAAGTGATGTTTATTCCTCTTTTACTCAATTTCAAACAATGGTTAAAATAATTTGACAAGAAAATTAAGGCTTTTCAATCGGATTGGGGAGGAGAATTTTAAAAACTTAACACATTTTTCAAGCAACAAGGAATTCTTCACCGTGTGGCTTGCCCCCCCACGCATAAGCAAAATGGAGTTTCAGAATGAAAAATTAAACCATAGTTGATTCTGGCCTAACTTTACTTGCACACAGCAAAGTACCCTTTAAGTATTAGTCATATACATTTCAACAATCTGTTTTTACAATTAATTTATTACCTACTTCAGTTCTTAAAAACATTAGTCCATATAAAAAACTATTTATAAAAATGTTCAATTTTCAGCATTTACATCCTTTTGGTTGTCTTGTGTTTCCTCTTTTATGGCCATATCAAAAATACAAATTCTCTTTTAGGAGCATTTTATGTATCTATTTGGGCTTTTCACCTTTATATCTTGGCCATATATGCTTGAATTTGGAGACAGGTTGCATTTATGTAGCTTACCATGTTACTTTCGATGACAGCTAGTTTACTTATCATAAAGCTCAGAGTTGCAACTCTAAATCACATCCTACAAATACTCCGTGGCTGAAGGTCAGCACATCCCTTGTTCCGTCCCACAATAACTATGTACCTGTTTCCCCCATTTTATAATTTAATTCTCTTAATATCATTGATCTTAAATCATCTCAAAATTCTTCGTCTCAGAGTCCTACTCAATTACTATCATCACTACCAAATTCGTATCCCACACTAAATCCACTACTTGTTCAGTGCTCCCTTGCATCTCAAATACCTAATTTTAATCTTCTTATTGATTTTTCACGCTACAATCAAACAGATAATCCACCCAACTCCATAACTCCCATATATGATTGTACTCATACCATGAACCTCTAGTCTTCTACCATGGCTAAACAATATCCCCACATTGTCACCCATTCAACAATGTCTTCTCCTAAATCCATTTCTTCTAAATTGTTTTTTCCTAAGCCTAGTTTTCTCACTGTTGAACCAACTACGTACAGTCAAGCCAAACATTACATTGAGTGACAACAAGCCATGACAACTGAGATCAATGCTCTTATTTCTAATGATACTTGGGTTTTAGTTCCTAGGCCCTAGGAGCAAATATTATCGACAACAAATGGGTCTTTCGCATTAAGAAGAAAGTTGATGGTACAATAGAATGTTACAAGACGCGACTCGTTGCCAAAGGGTATCATCAACAGTCTGGTGTTGATTATCAGGAAACTTTCAGTCATGTGATTAACCTACGACAATTTGGACAATCTTATCTTATGTTGTCACAAAGAATTGGCCACTACGCCAATTAGATGTTACTAATGCTTTTGTTCATGATTTTCTCACAGTTGACATATTCATGGATCAACTTAAGGGATTCATTGATGCCAATCATCCAAATCATGTTTCCAAATTAAAATGCTCTCTTTATTGACTTAAACAACGCCTCGTGCTTGATCTGATAGGCTTCGTCAATTTTTAATGACACTTGGTTTTTATTCTTCCAAGGCTAACACTTCTTTTTTTATATTTTTCAAAGTGCTACAAAAATCTTCCTTCTTGTTTACGTTGATGACCTAATCATCACAAGTTCAAGTGAAGTTGCTATAAAAAGGGTCATTCAAGCTCTTTAACGTGAGTTTCTTGTCAAGGACTTGGGTGAATTATCTTATTTTTTTTTTTGTATACAAGTGACTCATTTTAGCTCCGGATTGGTATTATCGCAACAAAAATACATTCATGACATCCTTGATCAAGTGGCATTGATTGAATCAAAGGACTATGTTATACCAATGGCTGTTACTCCACCATTGTTTAATGATGATAGCTGGCCTTTGCTAGATGGCTCTCTATTTCAAAAACTTGTTGGTGCACTTCAATATGCTATGCTGACCAGAACAAATCTCTTTCTCAATGAACAAAATTTTTCAATTCATGCATTTCCCACCACACTTCATTAGAAAACACTCAAATGGTTATTCAGATACTTATGGTCCACCAGTAATCTTAGTCTTATTTTCTCAGCAAAATCAAATATTCAACTTCATTATTTCATTACTGGCGATTGGGCAGGAGATCACAATGATCGTCGGTCAACGAGTGGTTATACAATGTACAAGGGTTGTAATTTAATCTCCTAAGAATCCAAGAAACAACAAATGGTGTTCAGATTCTCCACTGAAAGTGAGTACAAGGCGATGGCAAATGGAACAGCTGAATTGATTTGGTTATACAACTTGTTTTTTGAACTTGGCATTTATGTTCCAAGTCTATCGATACTTTAGTGTGACAATCTTGGAGCAATTTATCTTTATGATGATCCAGTTTTTCATGCTTGCATGAAACATATCAAAGTAGACTACCATTTTGTTTAAGAACAAGCTACTCCAGTTCTTTTGACTGTCAAATATATCTCTACTTCTGATTACATATGCGATATATTTACCAAATCTCTACCTAGACAACAGTTTTTTTTTCCTGCAAAGCAAACTTTGACTGCAATCCCTATCTGCATTGATTTGATGGGGGATGTTAAGAGACCAAAGCAATAAGGATTCTATCAGTAGCCTATCCACACACATCAGTAGCTTATCTTTCCAGTGTTAAGAGACCAAAGCAATTAGAACTCTATCAACAACTTATCTTTCTAGCTTTTGTATTACTGTTATAACAATAGTTTGAATTCAAATATTATTGCTATTATCAGCTTTTGACACATGGGCTTCCTCTGTATAAATACCAAACTTCATCACATAAATAAACATATAAAAATCTCCCCTTCTTTCAGCTCCATTTATAACTTAGCTAATGGGTAAGTAAAACTAAAAGATTTTAATTTTATTGATATCAGATTTCAATATTTTTTACAAACAAAGGAGTAAGGCCTTTATATATGTATTAATCTTACTGATTCTACTAGAATTTGAAAACTAAATAATAAAAAAAATCTAATTACATTCTTATTTAGGAATTTAATAAAATTTTAATTTAAATAAGTATAAATATTAAAAAAATAAAAATCTTCTCTCTTGAAAAATGGTGGTGTTGTGGCCGAATTCTTCATGCTTTATTTTATTAGGATTTGGACTTCAATATTTAATTAATTGTTGTTAAAGAAGTTGTATTGAAGATGCTTTAAAAGCCTCTAAGTTAAAGTAGAAAACAATGCCTCTTCCATTAGAAAATCAATGAAAAATCTAGGAGAAAATACATAAGAAAATCTAGGATTCTTTACCATGAGATGAATAAGAGTGTAATCCCACCCAAAATTTGTAATAATAGGATTGTTCTGATCTTATGACAAAGCTCTAAATTGATACAAACTCTCAATTTTGATTATGTAAACATCTTGAAATCCAGCCATATTTGGTATAATAAGGATTCTTGAATCTTTAAGAGATTTACTTGAAGTTGAAATACCATTTATTAGAAAAGTTGTGTTCAGTTGTGAAAGAATGAATAATCAAGTGTCCAAAATCTTTAGGACTCTTATTATTGTGCCTTAGAAGAGATGAGTGTCAAGTTATAACTCTCTCAAGAAGAATAGATAACTCCCTTATGTGAAATATCTGAGAGTTTATGATTGGGAGGACTCTTTTGGCCACTTACTTATAATCATCTTGGTTATGGGATCTTAGTGTGAGTTGTTCCCCTTTTGTTTGCATCAACAAAAGCTTTAGGTTTGGAACCATGATCATACTATAGCCACTAATGAAATGTTAAAGTTAGTTTATCCCTTTAAAAGTAGTGCCCCTCATGCTTAGAGCCTTCAACAAAAAAGAAGATAAGAAAAACTCAATTGAGGACATCATTGTCTTTCTAAAATTAAAATGGACAATTTCTATTCAATGAGGGAACAGAAAGAACACTAACTAGTGAAAAAAAAAGATAAGGGTGAGAGATATCAGTGGTACGGGTGTGTGTAATTTTCATGCATGAATCTTTCTTTAGTAATATTTCCTAATGTCTATCATATTCAGTGTATAGCTTTAAGTTATTAGTGTGTAGTTTTAAGTTATTAATATCGTAACTAATGTGATATAAGCTATAGAATCAACATGCCAAGGCTAATTCTTTTTATAAGACGTTCGTGTGACATTTATGGCAAGCAAGTCCAACATTTATTTTAAACAATATCAACATACATAATTTAAATAAATGATGAGTGGCCTCTTACAGGCTTTACAATAGAGATAAAATAAGAAATCAAGAGAAGACAAGTAGAATAGTGTGCATAATTTATTTACAATTTAAGTAAATGATGAATGGATATATAAATAATGCTTATTTTTGATATCCCCAAACAAATTTTGTTATTTTTTTAAATATATTTTAAACAACTTGTAAGAACATTGAATCTGTAAGTTTAATTATAAATTTAATTATTATTTGTTAGCATAATTAATTAATTATGCTAATACCCAATAATTATGAGGAGAAAATGGGAGAATCATCTTCTATCTTCTACTCATAATTAATTAATTAATAAATAATATAAAATAATAGAAGTTTAGTACTTTCTTCTGGCTTCCATTGCTCATTTCAAGACCTAAATGCATCAAGACATGTACCTAATGGTTAAGTACCAAAAAAATAGTAATTTAAATCTGAACTGTTGCTTGTACCCACCGACGAATTCTACTTTTTTTTTTTTTCATAATTAAATATATACTTTGAAATTTTTATGAACAAAAGGGTCTACTCATTTCCCATCAGCTTTCAGTTCTTTGTATTTTATAATATTTATTATGTCTTTTTTTGTGGGTCAAAAAAAAAAAAAAAAAAGGAAGTCACTTTATGATTAGTTATATATATATATATATATATATTATATACAATAATTTAATTAAAACTAATTGACACGAGTGGCTACCTAGTTTTTCATGATTGACAAATTAATTCGTGTATTATCCATTGATGGGTACTCAAATTAGGAACGTGGCCTTCCAAAAAGCCTCAACTCATGTTGCTTTCTTATATTTTTTTTTTTATGTTTTTTTCCACGTATGTATGCATATATATATACGAGCTAAACGACAAAAAAAGTTCATAATTCCCAAGTTAAAAATTCATTTATACAGTGACAAGTTGGTGCATGATGTATAAGATAATTAAATTAAATTATATTATATTAATTGCATAATCATTTGTCGTTTAGTAGTCAGCGGCAGTGTGTTTGAAGGTGGTTTAATGTTACCAGTCCGTCCGACCACTTTCCAAAAGCTCAAATCACAATTTCAATTCGCTCCATGCTTCAATCTTATTAATTTTGTTTTTTTCTTTTATAAAATATGTGTAACAGCTAAGACTGTCTCATTTATCTACTGGATTCATTATTCATGTATATATATATATATATCTGTGTGTGTGTAGACAATGTTTACGAGCTTTTTTATCCAAAAAAATTCCATATTAAAAAAATTCTTCACTGCTGGCACTGCCTGTTTATTATATATATGTATATACATAGCCTTAAAATCTATATCATCATCACCTCCATTCCTTCTTCGCAGCTTCTTCATCATTTTCTTGTTTTGTTTTTGTTTTTGTTTTTGGATTGCACATTAGACCATTATTTCGTGTTGGGACGTCAGAGTCCATTCCGAGTTCTAGATCCACATAGGTTAATTTAACTGTTTGATGGAGGATGAGATCCAAACATTACTAGGAATACATTCAAACTTAAAGGAACTATCTGCCATATGTTTTAAGTGACAAATATTAAGTACAAGTTGAAAGAGACGTATGAGGATGAAGATAGGAGTGCATAAATGCCTGAGAAACAACTAACAACTGTACAAAAGTAGAGCAAATGACAATAATGAGGTAGGAAAAGGAGGAGTGATGAGTAGTACACATATTATTTACTTAAGGAGAACATAACATGATTATCAAAGCTATAAGAGGAGCCAAGGGCAATAATGAAGTAGGAAAAGGAGTGATGACAAGTCCATATATTATTTATTTAAGGAGTACATAAAATGATTCTCCTAGTTATAAATATGAACTACCGAAATTGACTCAACATTCCTTATTCCTTAGTTTGCTCATTATTCTAGATATCAAGAGATCAAGAAAAATTAGTTCGGACTAGGTAAACTAATTTAGATTGAAAAAGTAAAAAATAAATTTAGTTTTTACTTTTACTTTTTTTAGCTAGTATAACTAAAAAAGTTGTAGTCTATTTTGGTTTATATGGGGGCGGAACCAAAAGATACTAGTTCGGTTCGGTTCAGTTTGGATTGAAATTAAAACAATATGATCTTTACTCTAAACCTTTATCCTTAATTGATCACCAATCTAGTTTGATATGATTTTAGACTAATGAATACTTGTACATATAATAATAGTTGGATCTCATATTCTCCAACCCCGAATAACATAAGTATTTCTAGCACAATTGATTACTTACGGACCAATCATATATTTCTAAAGCACAAAGAATTTTTCTTTTCGAGAATCCATGCTCCACAAGTTTGAAGTAAATACACCCATTAAGTTAAAAAGAAGAAAATTATTTTTGAAAATAAGAATACATAAGGGCCTTGTAGAAGTTGCCTAGTGCTAAACAATCGCTAAAATAAGTGAAAAATATCTTCATTTCTAACTTATAAATAGGATAAGATGTTGAGGTCACAATATTTCTTCAATCTCGATTGATTAATCATAATTTTTATTGAATTGGAGGAACTATAACCAATATTTGAATTTATTAGCACATTTTAAAGCCAATACCTATTCATAATGGATGAGCAACATATGAGGCATATTATACACATAATCTAATAAATTTTTAAATCAACTATCATATTGAGAAAAATTCACAGTTATGATGTGCCTATATCGCCTAAATTCCATTAGGAAAATTTTAATTATAATATGAAGTTAATCCCATGTAGCCTCCTGATTACTAAGAGTTAGTAACTTGAAGTCCACCTAATTCATGAATCCTTAACCATTTATATAGTAAATAAGATTTTACCCATATTAATCTATTCCTAAAAGTCATCTAACTTATGAATTACCATTTTCTATAGTAAATAGGAATTTAGTCGCATTAGTCTCTTCCTGGAAATCCATCTAATTCATGAATCATTAACCATTTTCTACAATAAATAGAATTTTAGTCAGATTAGTCTCTTACAAAAAATCCATCTAATTCATGAATCGTTAACTATTTTCTAGAATAGATAAGAATTTAGTCACATTAGTCTCTTCCTAAAAGTCCATCTAATTCACGAATCATTAAATATTTTCTATAATAAATAGGCTCTTAATCACACTAGTCTCTTCAAGTTAAAAGCTAGTTTTGTCATTTCTCAATATAAAATTTTTTAATGTGTTAATTAATAATATACATACATATGTTGTTTAACTTTTCCCCATAATAAAAATGGAATCAACATATAGAATTACTTAAATTAAAAGAATAATAAAGGAATATAAATTATAAATTTTACTTACTCAAAAGTCAGGATTATCTTATAAGTTTTGAATTTTAGACAATTATATAACGACTTAATTGTAATTTCTCATTAAAAGTAAATAAGTCACCGGCTAAAATTAATGAGTGAACATGTGTTTAACATACATTAATCATATCAAAATGTGTTTTATTGTTTTCAATCAAGAAGAAAAATAACATTATGATTGTGTAAATATGGAATTGAAAATAATGGCATGATTTTCGTTGAACAAAGGTGAGATATATATACACATATCTTAATTAATAGTCAATCAAATATTCTAATTCTAATCAATAATTTGATTTGTGAAATTTATTGTCAATTATCTAATTTGTGGAATTTATTATCAATCACATAATTTGTGAAATTTACTGTTAACCAAATTATTTACAATAATTATACAAATAATAATTACTAAATTAATTTCTCCAACATAACCCCTCAAGATGGAGCTCCCGTGGAGAGTCCAATCTTAGTCTTCAAAGGTTGAAAATTAGTGTGTCGAAGAGGTTTGGTTAAGACATCTGCTAATTGACCTTCTAAATGCACATGAGTAGCACATAAATCTCCACTTTAGACTTGATCTCTATAAAATGATAATCAATTGTAACATGCTCCATCCGTGAATAGAAGATAAGATTGGAACAAAGATAAGTTGCACTAACATTGTCACGGGAGATAACTGGAGTAGCGACAATATAAATTCCAAAACTCAATTAGAAGAGAAAAAATCTAACATAACTTAGCAGCTGTAGCAATAACAGGACAATATATAGCTTTAATGGAGGATCATGCAACCGTGCATTGTTTTTTGGAGAACTAAGATATGGGATTACGACTGAGGTAAACAATATAAGCACTATGGTAGTGTCTTTATCGTCCTTATTACCAGCTCGGTTAGCATTTGAGAAGGCATGAAGAGATAAAGGTGTGTGGTGGTGGAAGGCGAGACCATGATCGACTTATTGACAGTAATCCAATGATTAGTGATAGGTCAATACATGAATTGAGACAGCTTATTAACAACATATATAATATCAAGACGAGTGAGATACAAGTAACAAAGACTTCTAAAAATTGTTATGTATTCAGAAGGATTAGTCAAGGCAGTACTAGAAAGAATTATAGATATTAGCTCAGTGACAAGTGGAGTCGTGATAGATTTGGCTCTTGCCATATTTTTGCGAGTGAGAAGATATGTGATATGCTTTCACTCAAAAGGAAATAAACCCGTAGAAGTAGTGATAACTTCAACAGCAAGAAAATCAGTCAAGTCATTAAGATCTTTAATTAAAAATCTTTTGCCAATAAGATCAATGAATTATTGAACTGCATTGGCATTGCTTCCAGTAATAATTATATCATCGACATACACAATGAGATAGAGTAGAATACATCTAGTGTTGAGGACCAAGAGTGATGTGTTTACACGAGAGTTTGTAAACCCAAAGGCTACAACAAATTGTCTTAGCTTATTGTATCAGGCCCGTAGTGCTTGTTTAAGACCATATATAGCCTGTGTAACTTATAAACATGCGTAAAATTATCATGATTCGAAAAACTAGGTGGTTATGCCATGAAAACACATTTAGAGAGATGACTTTATAGAAAAGCATTGTTGACATCAAGGTAACGAACATACCATCCATGACAAACAACAAGACTGAGGACTAAATGAATAGTGATAGGTTTGACAATATGACTGAATGTGTCATGGGAATAAATACCAGGACATCGATGGAACCCTTTAGCAACTAGTTGAGCTTTATAACTATCAATCAAGCCATCATGTAAAAGTTTTGACACAGGGTGGAGAATGATTACTCCACAGATAAAAATACCTCGATCATGAATCCACTATATTTAACATACAAAACTTATTTACCTAAATTTAAACCCCCTTCTAAAATCACAATCAACGTATTAAAGGTTTATCAAGGTAATTGGAAAAAATAAAAAGAACAAAGAAAGACGTAACAACTTACTTGAAAAGTTGATCCCTAATTCCCCAGTCAACGAAGCAGTCTGAAGCTCGCTAACTTGAAGACGCCTAAAGAACTTGACAAATTAATAGAGCTAATTTAAAGTAAAAGTTTTGATTTATTGATCTTTGTTTTACAATCTAAGGTGAGGCTTTTATATAGGCTTTCACCTGACTAATTCTATTAGAATATAAAGACTTCAACAATAATGAAATAAAACTCTATCTCAATGTCTACACTAAAAATATTAATTTAATAATCCTAAGGAATTTATTTATATGAACAATAATTAATAAAATATTAAAATAATTGCAACAATTATCGCATGTGATTTTTGAATAAAATCACATGTAAAATGTGAATAAAAAGGATCAAATTTCGGCCAACTTGCTGTAAAATCAAGCCAAACATGTCAGCCGTGCAGAGAAGCTTTCAGTATGCGCGCTGCATTGCGGGTGTGCGACCTGTTCATGCGCACGCGGCTGGCCCACGACCGTGATAGAGTCTTACGCGTGCGTTCATTTCCTGCACACGCACGACATGTCCGCGCTCGTAGGCTCCTTGCACGAGAGGGCAATGCGTGTGTGCCCCACTTAAGTAGGTCACCTACTTTTACGCGTTGCGCATTGGGGTGTCTGCGTGCGTGCTCCTTCTGCACGTGCTGGGCCAAGTGCTCTGCACATACATACAACCTGATGTGTGGGGGAAGGACTCCTTATACATTCTGCCTGCCTCTTGTCCGCACCCAAAATTCCCATGGGCACGAGTTCTTCTTGAAATCTTGCGGGTGTAGATAGCTTCTGAAATTCTCAGATCCGCCCGCATAAGCGTACCCAATGGGTACCTAGACCCATATAAGGTCCTGAACTTCTCTTGGAGGCAGTACTCTTGGGCATAATCTCTTCTTAGTCGTGAGGCCTAATAATTTTCTTGTCTTGGGCACCCTTCGGATCTTCTACCTTTTTTGTTAGCGTCCAAGCTTAACTGCCAACTCTTGGCCTCAAATAAACCTTTCAGGAGGGGTTTCCATGCTACTGCATAGTCACTTTATATATTTGGGAAAACAGAGTTTATTTTCATTTTGGATCATACAACGTTTAATTCTAAAAATTTGTTTACAGCCAACAAAAAAATCAAGTGGGGTAAGTTCCCATATTTCATTCCGTAGAAGGGCATCATACTCCTTAATCATAAACTAATGCCATTTAAGATCTTTGAGAGCTTGGGTCAATGTGAGCTAAGTTCGTGGATGAGTTTATGATTTTTTTTAGCACGAGTTGTCATGGTATGGGTGTTAGTCGGTGGGTTTTAAGGAGGGGGTCTTGAGAGAGAGGTAAGGAATTAGAGGGTGGATTGTGCGGGTTGTTGTAGGTGTTGGTGAAATATTCTGGTTGATCGGATGCAGGGTTCAATCTATCGAAGTTTAGTTGAAATGAAGTGGGGTTTCAAGTATGGGACGTAGTGCTTCAGAAAGTATATTGTGTATGGAGGATGCAGAGTGGTTGGACAAAGATTGGTTTTAAAATAAATTGAGCCTGGGGCCAAGGCTGTGGAGGGCATGTTTAGTGGCATAACCTTAGCAAGAAGAAATGATTCTAATGGAAACCAATTTAGAAATATTTTTCAGTTTGGAAAACTAAGATGACTTTAAATAGATTTGAATGAAAATACAAATTCTACAAATTTGACATGTCGAGATGTGTAGATTTTAGAAGTTTAAAGGATGAAGACAGAGATATACACTTTAGTTGAGGAAGTACCTAACAAACACACAAGAAAATGATCGAGACTTAAGTTTGTGATTAGAATAGGGATGAAGCCTTGGATAACATAAACAACCAAAGACATGGAGCTTTATGTTGTTTGGTCGATAGTGGAATAGGGACTCATAAGGAGAAGAAAGAAAAAAATGTGGGTGTGGGCATGAGATTAATAACAACGGTTGCAAGCGTATAGTTCCAATATGTGAGTGAAAGTGAACGTGAGTAGAGATAGACTAGTTTGAACAATATGCCAATGTTTTCGTTTAGAGAGACCTTTGAGTTCAAGTGGATGTGGGGGAGAGGTGAGATGAGAGATTCCATGAAAGGATAGAAAATGATCTAATGTTGGATATTTCCCACCATTATTGGAGTAAAGAGTCACAATAGAATGTTTGAAGTGATTTTCTACTAGTGCTTTGAAATAAAGAAAGATATCACAAACATGATATTTCTTCTTTAAGTGGTAATACACATACATAATGTATAAATGATCAGTGAAAATGACATAATACTTAAAATCATCAATTGAGTAAATGAGGAGAGCTTCCAAACATAAGAAAATATGATTTGTAAGGGGTGAGATAAAACAACTTAGATGTAGAAAAAGGAAACTTATGACTTTTACTGCTTAAACGCATATTACAATGAGTATTTTATGACATAGAATAAGGTAAAAAAATGTTGACATAATATGTTGAAGAATAAGTGATGATGAATGACGTCAATGGAATGCCACTTGGAGAAAATGGTCTTGACACTAGAAAAGGCAACATATAGAAAAGACAATTTTGGGGAGGAGGTTGGTCACTCATAGACGCTATATTTAGTATTTTCTGTCAAAAAAATACCCCTTGCTTAAGTCCTTCACCTGAAAAATAATGGGTAAAGAATTCTATAGAGTCGTGATTAATATGACAAAATTGATTGATAAAAATAAGGTTTTTTTTTTTTATATTATATACGCAAAGGATATTGTGTATATTAAAGGTACAAATAGGGGTAGAAATAGTAGTAAAACCGGTATAGATAATGTTAAGATCCAAACCATCACCAATCATAATGTCATCAAATCCAGCATAAGGAGTGTGAACTGAAATTAGTCAAGTCTACAATGACATGGTGCGACTCCCCACCATCAAATAGCCATGTGGGGGGTGTCGTTGGTCTCAAGAGATGCAAAATATGTATGCGGTTGTGATGGAGAAACAGGATGCATTAGTTAAATATAATGAAAATTAGGAAGTGGTGGATGTTCCGCATTGTGTTATCATATTCATCACCATTCACCTAACTCTAAGATGTATCCGTACACTTCCTTTTTAATTAATATTATTGTTATGAAATTTCAAATTACGATATGAATGTTTTGTTTTTTAATTTTTGGAGAGCACAAGATAGACCCTTTTCCCCCAGCTTATGCAATTGGGTTCCCCTACGAACTGGGTTATAGAAAAAGGAAACGTACCACATCCAAAAAAGTTGCAGTTTTTTTTTATAAAAAAATTACGATTTGACACACACACACACACATATATATATATATATAAAGAAAAAAATAAGAAATTTTGTGAATGAGATTTAATCGATTGAAGAAAGTTCAAATATAAATGGAGTTTGTTTATAAATTTGATCAAAAAATTACTAAAAACTAACTAACTTTTTAACATAACTTATAATTTAAGAAAAAAGTAATTATTTATCTATTAATTAGTAAAAGGAAAACATTATTAAAAGAATATTTTAAAATAAAGTAAATATTTTTCAGACAAGAGAGAATTAATACACCCTTTAACGAGGGTTACTGATTTATTATAAGAACTTATCCAACATATATAATTTTTATGCCAAAATATACACTTTCAAAGTACGGTTCTTCTAGATAATTAATAAAATTAATTTACTCATTTGTTAGTCAATCATAAAATTTGTTTTACATAAATAAGACTAAAAGAGACAAATAACTCTTACATATATATATATATATATACATATAACCTGTATTTTATTTAATTATGGTGTTCTGCCATGATTTTTTTTTTTGTCTAGAAAGGAATAAGGGTTGAAGAAAACATAATTGAGCAAGAAGCTTATTTAATGGAAAATGTGAAAGTATAATTATGTCTGTAAGCACTTATATACCAGAAGACATGCCTATATCGAAACCAAGATTTGATTGCAATAATTGGTTCTTTCTCTTCCCATAATAATTAGAAGATGTGGGGAGCCAGATGAGATGTATTTTTGGATTTGGTCAACTTTCATATCTCACTAATTTTTTCAAATGTTTACTCCTGAAAGCACCACAAATACATATATATATATTTATATGATAATTTCTACCATCATGAATGTATTGCATGCCAACCCAACTTTTTTATTTTAAAAAATAATAAGCAACCAGGACCGGCTTGCCAAAGTGACAATTCCTTATTTTTCTCTCTCCTATGGTTCATTTTACTAGTACAAGATTATTAAGGATATATTTTAAATGAAACTAGAAATTTGTTACTTGTTGTTTCTAAGTTTTCTCCTATTGCTTTTCCTCTCTATCCTCTTCTCATCTTTCCTTCTCCATCATCGCTTCTAGCTCCATCTCCATTTCTCTATTATTTTCATTCTCTCATATATAAATATAAAGGCTTAATATTATTTTGATTCCTATATTGTTTTTTAGTTCGAATTTGGTCATTCAAAATTGATATTAACCCATGTTTGTTACTTTATATTAATGTCATTAACACATTTGTTATACTATAAAATTTGATATATATCAGCTGATTGTGTGCATTATCACATTAGATACTACGTGATATTTAATATACAAACTAATTTAATTTTTAATTAATTATAATTAAAAAATAAAAATATAAAATTTGTAATATGAATCTCGATTCAAGTACTAACAACAAATAGTGATAGATGCTACTAAACCCTCGCTGACACTGATGCCATTAATTCTAAATACTCTTGAAGAAAAATCTGCACTAGAACCATGGCTATAGTCGTGTTATCTCCAAGGCGAAAGCTTCACAGCATAGGCACTAGATGTTGATAAGTACGAGACCATCTACTTAAAAAATAGTGACAGATTGGCACTATTCCTGACAACTTTTTTTCTCTTTACAGTGCTCTGCCAAAAAGCCCAAGAAAAAGAACAAGGGCCAAACCCTTTGTCTTGCCAAGTTTACCATACACGACTCTTCTGAGCCCTCATAATAGCCTGATTGTCTCACCTGAAAAGAGCTCATCCCCCTCCCCATAAGTCCATGCTAATGCTTCATTGAAGAGCTCGACTACTCATGATGTGGAGGTTACTTCATATGTCAGAAGAATTTTAAAAGATAAAAATTTTATTAAAATATTTATTTGAGTGTCAGCAGATATAATTTGAAGAATCACTTCCATGTGCTTAAATAGATATCACCTTAAGTGACTAATATATCTTGAGAAATGATTCGTAAAATACTGCTCTGAACACACTTGAAGGACACTTTAACATTACATGTAATTAGTCTTGTGTTTGTTTTATATCTCATATATATTATACTACTTTTCAAGTCAAAATATTTTTTTAAATGTTGAAGATGTCAAAGAAAAGTAATGTTAGAATATCAATCAATCTATGTGATATTAAAAAAATAATATTCAGATAAATCTACAATACTCTTCAGAGGTTATTACTTTTTTAGAGTTAAATTGTTAGTGTTAAGAGATTTTTTAAAATACATCACATAAATTTTTTTACACATTTAAGATAAAGTTCTACAACACTTTTTTGAATGTCAAATAGAATTCAAATTGTTTCTGAAACTTTTTTAACCTTCTTACATGTAAGTGCTTGACTCCGACAGATTTCAAATGATGGACATTGAGATAAATGTGAAAGTCAAAGGAAACATCTTATTTCATTTTTTTTTTAGCCTTCATTAAGCACCAAGTGAACTTTTCATTAGTAAACATACTTTTTTAGAGTGAAAGTTGTTAATTTTTTGTTTTTATTTTTGGGGATATTATAAGAAAAGTTTATGTAAGCTTGATATCTTGGTATACAAGTTATAGTATTTAGAAGGACACAGAGTGATGGATAAATTTGACACTTTAATAAATAAATTATAATATTTGAGAAAACACGAGAGATATATAATTTGACATCTTGATTGAAAAACTGTAGTGTATTTAAAAATACTGAGTAATAGGTGAAATATGTATGAAATATTTATATATTATATATATAGTGCCGTGTTTTTTTTCTTTCTTAAATACCTTTGATATTTTTCTTTTGAAATAGCTCTGCTCAGTTTTGGAGTACCTGTACTGTCTTTTCCTTTGAAATACTTCTTATATATATATATATATAAAGTATGTATAGATTTCGAGTGGGTTAGTGTGCGCAAATTCAAGAACTACCCGGCAAATTAGGCTGGGTACTTCAATATATATTATATATATATATATTAATTTGTATACAATATATGTGTAAAAATAAAATATATATTTATATCTATATAATATATGTATATCAGATTAGTATTATAATTTTTATACTATATATATAAATTTATATCTATAAGTAATATACATATAAATAAATATATTATTATAGAATATAAAGTGTAATATATAATTAATAACTTAAATGAAATTTTTTATTAATTTTTAAATTATTTCAATTTTCACAATCATTTTAAGAAAATGATAGCTTGTTTTTGGCTTATTCTCTTCTTGATAATTTAAGCATTAAAAATTAATTTCTTAAAGGGCTATTTCTATCAAATACCAACTTTTAATTAAAACCTCAAATGCACTTAATTTCAATTTAATATTCATCATAGTTACCAAATTACAGAAACACAAATTCATGCACCTACATCTCTTTCAATGCTATTCCCATAGATACATCAACTTTTATAATAAGAAAATATTAAAATCATAATACATTAAATAAATAACGAATAAATTTAAAATAAAAAAGGAAACACATTCTCCAAATAATTCATTGCTCAAATTTCAAGAATTATTTTAAGTTAAAAGACACTTGAGCATTATCTTGTAGTGTCATTCATGATCAACGTAGTAATAAGTATAAATCACCGTTCATAAAATATTTATTTATACTCCTAAATGGGTTCCTAAATTTATCTTAAAAGAGAATTGTTTAAACAAATTTAAACGTGCAACTTGTCATCGATCTTATTAGAACCTAAATTTAACATTATAGTTAGTACTGATCAAAGACATTAGTTTAAAAAATGCACATGAGTAAAAAATATAAGTATTTTCAATTTATTTTACATGTAAATGCTTATGTGAACAAATCGAATGAAACTAAAGAGAAGATCAATTGAGTTGCAATGTATAAATTTAGTTAAAATGCCAAAGAAACCCATCCTCACCGAACATGAACGGACAGATTACATAAAATTCAAGTTTTGTCTCTCATTCTCTTCTCTTTTCCCCTACAAATTATAATTAATTTGTTTGTTTTATGCCATTCTTCTGATTTGTTAATGTATTTTGAACTGAGATAAAATTAAATTGCTTATGACCACCTTTAGTTATAAATAGAGATTACTAGGTCTTATTTGCAAACAAACACCTACACTAGATAAAAAAAAAAAAACTGAAGCTTTTCTAACCAAATTAGGATCAAATGAAGTCATGACGTAGAACCACAAAATCTCTCAAAAATAAGAGAAGCAAAGAATATATAAGTCTCCTCAAGACAAACAAACAAAATTATTAGGCAGAAAAATCATCAATCTATTTAAAGATATCTACAATTTGATTACACAATCTATAAACAAAAGAAAATAATTAAATTAAAAACAACTAAATATATATATATGTATATGTATATGTATATCTTAACCTCCTTTAAAAACAATCTTAATTCAGAAAAGAAGGAAAAAAACAGCTTTAGCACATAATTAAAAACTATATGAGCATCTTTCTGATATTATATGTACAAATCCCAAGACTTCTAGAGTAATGTCAAAGACTCAATAACTATAGCATCACTTGAATTAAGAATTCTCTGCATGCTAGTAAAGATGTCTCAACTTAGTAAATCCTTATAATAACTCCAAACTTCCATCCACTGCTCGCTAAAAGCAGCAACACATGTATTAAACTTAAAAGATATCATTTCTTTGTGGCTCCCTAACAATGAGAGAAAGTAGTTCTCGTTTATTAATACCATCAAAAATTCTTCCTTAACATATTAGTAACTATTGAAGCTAAAATTTTTACCTTCTTAAACATTTATTAATTTCTTTATCTTTTAAATACCCTAACATTCATCACCGCCAACACTTTCGAATCATGCATTTGGGTACAACCACATTTTACTTATTCAATAATAAAAATCTCAAGTATGTAAGTGATGCAGAACCTAAGATCAACCAACGTGATTAACAACTCACACAATTTTATTTAAACGCATCAAATAAATTAATCCTATAGAAACCTTTCCTACTTAACCCGCTATCAAGAATGATAAAAATTAAAATAACTGAAAATGAAAGAAATAGAATGAAAAAATACCACAGTGTCGTACCTTAATAAATAGATCAACTCATTACTCAACAAGATTGTAGAATAACCTCTTTTGAAAAGAAACACTCATAATATTATTGAGATAATTTTTGAATATTTTACAATGAATACTTGATAGTTTATTTATAGGATAAGACGCGTAAATAAAAAGAAAATAAATTTCTTAATATAATTTACAATTACATAGGAAATAAATCAAAAATTAAAGATTAATTTCCTAATTAAGATAGATTTATTCTTCTCCTTTAATTAAAAGAGATTGACCAAATTAAGGGGAAGACATATAGAAATAAATTAAAAATTAAAAGTTAATTTTATAACTAAGATATATTTAGTCTTCTCCTTTAATTAAAAGAAATTGTGGCCAAATAAATGAGAAGACATGAAAATTTAGGACTGGCCATAAAATCTCTTTTTTGGCTGATTCATTCCTCTTTCTTTCCACTTCTCTCTTGTGCTTAGTTAGAGTTAAAGATACCAAATTGCCTTTGATGGTCCATTTCCATGCTCACATCATCCCCTCCCCCTTCAAAAATAATTCGTCCTCGAATCGGACACTTCTTATGTAAGAGTTTCATTAATCTTGTTTTCTTTGAAAAAATATTCTGTAAAACAACATCACTAAACAAAAAATATTTAAGATGATTTAATATTTTTTTCTTGAAAAAGGGCTACCTTAGTTCCTTTTCCATGTAGTAACATTCTCTCATCATGTTGCTCAATCCTTCATTTCCTTCGAACTTTGTGAAGTTTTTGAGTTGCTGCTGATTTTTGAATACTTTCTTAGGTGATAACGGTGCAAGTATAAAATTATGACTGTTCATGTTAAAGGAATAATGATTCTTATAACCATCATAAATTGTACGTTTATCATACTAGCAATGTCTTCCTAGTAGGATGTGACTAACATGCATGGGCACAACATCACAATGTACTTTATTAATGTATCATCCAATAAAGAAGAAAATTAATACTTGCTTAGTCACCTTCATATCTCCACAATCAGTCAACCACTGCAACTTATAAGGATGAGGATGACGTATGTATGTTAAACCAAGTTTATCAACTAGGGTAGTACTAGTAACATTGATGCAGTTACCCTCATCCATAATGAGACTACATATCTTCCTATTTATAAGACAACGAGTGTGGAGGATATTCTCTCTCTAGTTACTTTCTTTCGATTTCACTTGGATATTAAGAACTCTTCTAATAACCAAAGCTTTCCCCTGAGCTAGATATTCAACACTTTCCTCAACATCCTCCAGTGGTGGCATACTATGATTATCTTCGCTCTCGCAATCACTAGTACTATTAATTCCACCATCATATCTCAATAGCATGATCTTCTTATTTGAGCATTGAGATGTGATATGTCTAGTTTTAAGAGACCTAAAACATTTAATTGTAACATAATTTTGAGAGGAGTTAAATATTATATCTTTTGTATCAAGTGATGCATACTTTTTTTTCTCGTTCGCTCCTTTGTTTTCTTTTTTCTTGGGTCATTTCGAGCTATAGGTAGAGGTAGCATATGATGTGCCCCTCTTTTTTTACTTGAGTTGTGTCTCGATTTTAATAGTCATGTGCACCATGTCTTTCACCTCCATATAGTGTTGTAATTCCACCATGTTGGCGATGTCTCTATTGAGACCTCTGAGGAATTTCACTGTGATTGCTCAGGATCTTCATTTATATTAGCCCTAATCATCTCCATCTCTATTTCCTTATGGTAGTCCTCAACGGATATAGACCGTTGAGTTAAGTGCTGTAACTTTTGATGCATCTCTCTATAGTAGTAAGAGGGTACGAACCGTATTCGCATAATTACTTTTATCTCTCTCTAGGAGGATATTGGTCACTCTCTATTACACCGTCTAGTAAGGAGTAGTTGGTCCCACCACACTGAGCTGTAGTAAGTGAACTCTACTACTGTTAGTTTAATCTTCTTTTCTTCGTGGTAGTTATGGCAATCAAACACTAGTTTTACCTTCCTCTCGCACTCCAAGTATGCTTCAACATCATTCATATCCTTGAAATATGGTATTCTCATCTTGATTGAGTTGATATTACTATCCCTCATTTTTTTCTCTTATCTCCACCCTCTCTTCTTCCTCATCATTACAGGACCCGATCTCATCATCATGAGGATGACGCATGCATGTTAACCCAAGTTTATCAACTAGGGTAGTACTAGGAACGTTGGTGCAACTAACCCCATCTATAATGAGACTATATACCTTCTCATTTATAAGACAATGAGTATGAAGGATATTCTTTCTCTAGTTACTTCCTTTCAACTTCACTTTATATTAAGAACTTTTCTGATAACCAAAGCTTCCCCCTGAGCTAGATATTCAACACTTTCCTCAACATCCTCTAGTGGTAGTATGCTGTGATTATCTTCGCTCTCGTAATCACTAGCACAATTAATTCTACCATCATCTCTCAATTTCATGATCTTCTTATTTGGGCATTGAAAGGTAATATGTCCAGTTTTGAGACAATAAAAATATTTTGTACTATGTTTTTGAGAGAAGTTAGTTATTATATCTTTTATATCAAGTGGTGCAGACTTTCTTTCTCGTTTGCTCCCTTATTTTCTTCTTTCTTGGGCCATTCTGAGTTGAAGGTAGAGGTGACATATGATGTGCCCCTTTTTTTTTACTTGAGTTATCTCTCGATTTTCATGGTTATGTGCACCATGCCCTCTACCTTCATATAGTGCTATAATTCCACCATGTTGGCGATGTCTTCGTTGAGACCTCCGAGGAATCTCACCATGGTTGCTTCGGGATCTTCTTCTATATTGGCCCTGATCGTGACCATCTCCATCTCTTTATGGTAGTCGTCAACAGACATAGACCCTTGTGTTAAACATTATAACTTTTGATGCATCCCTTTATAGTAGTAAGAGGGTACAAACATTTTTTTCGTGTAATTGCTTTCATCTCTTTAAAAGGATATTGGTTGCTCTCTATTACGCTATCTAGTGAGGAGTTATTGGCCCCACCACACTACGGCATAATCAGTGAACTCTACCACTACTAGTTTGATCTTCTTTTCTTTATAATAATTATTGCAATCAAAGATTAGTTCTACCTTCCTCTCCTGCACCAAGTATTCTTCAGCATCATTACTATCCTTGAAAGGTGATATTCTCATCTTGATTGAGCTGATATAGTATCCCTCATTTTTTTTCTCTTCTCTCCACCCTATCTTCCTTTTCATCATTACAGGACCCGGCCTCATTATCATGGTGTTGGGCTCTAGGCCATTTGGTGTTTGGGGTCCCGTGCATTACCTCACTTCAACCACTACTTAGATTATCTACTTTTAGTGAGTCGTATAAATTCTACTTGCATAACCTCTAGAAAGAGTCTTATGTCGGTAGGTCTTTGGTGCTCAATTGACATCTTTAGTAAAGAGTTCACTGCAGAAGAGGTTAGTAATAACAAATAAAGATTCCTCACCAATTCTTTCATGTTTTACTCACTTGGCTTTTACCCTTTGTATTCTTATACATTCTTGCTTGTACCTTTATATCTCCCACCCTCAAGTTGAGTGTTAGATATATCTTCTTGAATCAAAGTATTCTCAAGTATTATTTTTAGACACCGCAATGAGTCCTATAGAACAAATACCGCACAAATACTAGAAACAATAATGTAACACAAGAGGAAGAAGTAGTGTGTTATTAATTATGCTAAGCTCTAAAATACAGTTTAGATACTTCGATGTATAAGGGAACTAAAGCTTAGAAAATAAAAGAAATTAAGAGTAGAAAAAAAATTAATGATTTATAGAAGATGCAGGGATTCAATATTACCCTAAGGAAAAATTCGAAAGATATTCCTACCAATTTATTCTAGATGTACGTTGCATTTGATAAAAAAAATAGTTTTAATGAACAATATAAGTGTAAATGCATGTAGTTGTAAAAACAAATTGTAGACTAAAATAGGCTTTTGCCTTATGAAGAGTTGGTTCTTGCACCGTTTTAAAGAAGGATGGTTTAGTACCATAAAGGTAAGTACTTTTCCGATTAGTATGTTACTTGATCGGGATTTCTTTCCTCTATTTCCTTTCTTCTTCTTTTTTTCTCTTTTTTTCTTTTCTTTTCTTTTCTCTTTTCTTTTTACATAGGAAACAAAATTTTAAGAAAAGTAGAAAAAAATTGGTATTCAACAACAATTTTATCAATCCAAAATAACGTCAATTGACGTTATGTCTTACTCGGATCGATATATGAGATAATTCTCTTTTTTTTTTAATAGATGAAAAAAAAATAAACGGCGTAAGAATTTAAGTGTGCAAAAGCAAAATATAGTAGGCTTAGATGGAGTCAAAGCTCTGATACCAAATGATGCAGAACATAAGATCAACCAGCATGATTAGAAACTCACACAATTTTATTTAAAGGCATCAAATGAATTGATTATATAGAAATCCTTCCTACTTAATATGCTATCAAGAATGATAGGAACTAAGATAATTGAAAATGAAAGAAATAAAATGAAAAAATGCCACAATGTCATACCTTAATAAGTAGATATACTCCTTGCGCTCAACATGATGGTGGAAGAACCTCTTTTGAAAATAAAACACTCTATTGAGATAATTTCTGAATGTCTTACAATGAAGACTTGGTAGCCTATGTATAGACTAAGACATGTAAATAAAAAGAAAATAAAGTCTCGTACTTTAATTTGCAATTATATAGGAAATAAATAAAATATTAAAGATTAATTTCCTAACTAAGATAGATTTGGTCTTCCTCTTTAATTAAAAGAGATTGTGACCAAATTAAGGGTGAGACATATGGAAATAAATTAAAAATTAAAAGCTAATTTTCTATCTAAGATAGATTTAGTCTTCCTCTTTAATTAAAAGAGATTGTGGTCAAATAAATAGGGATACATATAGAAATTTAGTGCTGGCCATAAGGTCTCTTTTTTTGCCAATTCCTTCCTCTTTCTTTCCACTTCCCTTTTATGCCTAGATAGAGTTTATGATACCAAACTGCCTTGGATGGAATGGGTTTAACTTCTTTTTCCATTGGATGGGGCCTTCTTTTTGTGGTGTATGTCCATGCTCACATCAATAAGTCCATCTAATAAATTAAACTAGACTCATAACCCATACTTTATTGCATATATGAGTACTTTTCAAACAAATTAAAATAGACTCATAACTCATACTTTATTGCATATAAGAGTACTTTTCAAATGAATGATGGACATCTTCATTAGCATTCCAACATATAAATCATATGGAATTGACACACATTTGTTATTTAACTAAGTTTCTTTAACAACATCCAATAAAAAATTTTCATCCTAGGAAAGACTTGCAAGTTTTAAGGTGAGCCCAATGAGAAAGTAGTGCAACATGGAAATCCAAAAATTTAGGTGAGAATTGGCAATTCTGTTTGTCAAGTTATATGTCAATTACACAATAAATAAATTATTCTTAACAAAGCTCTATATCAATCTATTTAGCAGGAGACAATAACTGAGAGGCTTCGTCTTGGTTATTATTATATGTATGCATATAATTTTCTTTATTTCTAACTTTCTATGTAATCACAAAATATTTTTCTCAAAATTATAAGTTTTATTTTCGATCTCTTTTTATAAATTACAATAAGAAAATTTTGCTTGAATTGTTTTTCATATTTTTATTGATAAATGTTTACAATATTTCTTTTAAATTTATTATTTTTGAAAAATAATTTGAGAAAACTTTTGGGTTTTAACTTAATTTTCAATTAACATCTTAATATGTATTTTTAGCTATTTAAAAAAATTAGCTCTTTAGTTTCAAACTTTTTTCTTTAGTTTTATAAAATTAAAAATTAGTTTCAATCTTTTTCTCCATGTCAAAACTACAAATACATACAATATTACTCATATATAATTATTATACAAAATATTTGAAAAATATTGTAAAAATAAAATAAAGCATAAAGTTTTCATCTTTAAAATTATATCTTAATTAGTTAATTTAGTTTTATGGCTTTTATTACTTTGCAATAATGTACATTATATGGGGGAAATAGAAAGTTTAGATTTAATTATTTGAAAAGATTTTGTTTATTAAAAATATTCAAATATCATGCCTATTTACTGTTTATTTCATTTTAAAAGTTTTAGAAGAAAGAAGAATCCTCTTAATAGCTAATTTTAGGAGTGTAAGTAAATGTTTAGAGGGTACAAAAAAAAAAGTTTGGATTGTTAATTTCAACAATTAAGTGGATGACCTACTATCCTAATGATTTATTTTCTCATCCACTTATAACGGTTGAAACTAACTTAAAAAATACTTAAAATAATATATAACTATTATAAAAGAAAAATATACTTTGATGGAGTGGGTAACCTTAAAATAAATTATAGAATTATTGTATTTTATGGGTATTAATGTACAATAATAAAAATGGTTATCAACACATTCAATTACTTTGAATGTGCTTTGGCCTCTCCTATCATATATAAAAGAAGCATAAATTCCTCTTTCAAGGTATATTCTATCAATTAAAATTATAAATTTTTTTGCATAATAGTTAAATAGAGAGAAGAAGAAAGTCAGAGAATTAAGGTTTTTTTCAAGAGGTCTCTCAATCACACTATGGTTGCATCATCTCAAAATGGTATATACCTCTAATTTTCTAAAGATGTGTTGAATTTAATAAAAAGATGACTTCAGCATAAAAGTTTCTTACATTTGGTATTATAGTAAAGTTGTATTCATACATCTTAAAATTTTACTAATAGTTTATATTTATATATATATATATTATTACTAACAGTTAATATATATATTATTATACTAACATTATATATATATTGTACTAACAGTTTATATATATTATTACTAACAGTTTATATATATATATTATATTAAGAGTTTATATTTATATATATATATTAGTACTAACAGTTTATATATATATTATTATACTAACATTATATATGTATATATATATTATACTAACAGTTTATATTTATAGATATATAATTACTGACAGTTTATATATATATATATATATAATTTTACACTAACAATTTAAATATATATATATATTATTGCTCTAATAATTTATTTATATATTATTGTATTAACAGTTTATATATATATATTATTGCATCAACAGTTTATATTTATATTATTATACTGACAATTCATATATATGTATATTTTATACAAATTATGATTTCTTAGTTTTATGACTTAAGATTTATTAACATGAAGAGTTACCAAAGTAATCTAAGTTGATGACTTTTATGTTAGTTAAACTATATTAAAGAATTAAAGAAGACTTATAAAGGAATATCATATATATATTTTTATAACTAGAAGATTGAGACTAATCCAAAAGAGAGTCACTTTCTACTAATTATGAACTGATAGTTTATTTTGTATTATTTAGATGGATATCCAAAGGTAATATGTAAATGATACAAAATATTAAGTATTTTAAACCCCTTTGAACACTAGATATGCTAACATTTTACCCAAAAGAAAAACTATAATGATGTCAATAGTTCATTATTTATAAAATTAATATTACAAATATACTTGAAGCCTTACTGTGAGCATCGTTGTATTTTTATAGTTCCCACTTCACTGTATTCTCTTTCATATGGAATGACAACTTTTGATAGTTAAATTTTGCAGAGAGGTATGAAAGAGTCTAATTCTCACTAGGTTTATTGGTCTTGATCTAGCTTTGATAATCGAAAAACCTCCTGAAACTACTGATGATAGTACTACAGAGCAGAAGGAACAATTCAAAGCTTGGACAAGGTCAAACAAATTTAGTCTTATGTTTATGAGAATGACCATTGTCACTAACATCAAAACTTCCCTCTCTTAAACTGAGATAGCTTTAGAATTTCTAAAATCTGTGAAGTAGTGTTTCAAACACGCCTATAAGTCTCTTGCAAGCACATTGATGGCTGAATTGACCACCATAAAATATGATGGTCAGAAAGGAGTTCATCAACACATTTTGAACATGGCTTAAAAGGCTGCAAAACTTAAGGCATTGGACATGAACGTGGATGAGTCATTCTTAGTTCAATTTGTTTTAAACTCACTTCCTTCGCAGTTTGCTCCATTCAAAATTCACTATAACACTAATAATGAACAGTGGAATATGATGAGTTTATTAGCAAATGTATTCAAGAGGAAATGAAATTAAAGCAAGATGGGCATAATTTTGTCCTTGCAGTTACTCATGGAGTTATGAAGAATAAAGACAAATCCAGAAAAGTAAAGAACATTCCACCAAAGAAATAGAGTAGACTTAGGGAGAAAAACTAGAATCATGATGGAAAATTTACTCTGAATTGCTATTTTTGTGGCAAGAAATGTCATGTAAAAAATGAACATAATAAGTGTAAGGCTTTGTTCGAAAGAGATATATGAATATTTCTTTTGTATGTTATGAATTAAATCTTGCTAAGGTTCCTTCTAATACATGGTGGATTGATTCTGGAGCCACAACTCATGTTACTAATTTAATGCATGGATTCCTTACAATTTGGAAATCAAAAGAAAGGGAAATGTTCATCTATATGGGAAATCGTCTCAAAGTAGAATTGGTAGCTGTAGTTACCTATCGCTTGTTATTAGAGACTAGTCATCAGATGGATCTTTTGAACATTTTTTGTGCTCCTTCGATTTCTAAGAATTTAATTTCATTATCCAAATTAGATGTTGTTAGATATTCAATTTATTTTAGTTGTGGAAAGTAAGTTTAGTGTTTAATTCAATGACAGTTGGTTATGGTATTTTATATGATGGTTTATATAAAATTTGCCTGAATCATGAATTTGCACAAGCTTTAGTTACTTTGCATTCAAATATTAGATCAAAATGTGACTTAATTAATGAAAATTCTTCATTTTTGTGGCATAGAATACTAGGTCATGTCTCTAAGGAAAGAATTGAGAGATTAGTGAATGATAAAATTTTACAAAATCTTGACTTCAACTGATTTCCATGTATAGATTGCAAAAAAGAAAAAGCAAACTAAACATACAAAGAAAGGTGCCATAAGAAGTAATGAATTTCTTGAGATAATTCATACAGATATTTGCGGACCACTCTCTATTCTTTATTTCACTAGGGAGAGATAATTTATTACCTTTATAGATGATCTATCTCGGTATGGTTATATATGTCTAATGCATAATAAGTCTCAAGCCATTGATATCTTTAAAGTGTACATTACAGAAGTTGAGAGACAATTAGATAAAAACATTTAAGTTATGAGATCTTATCAAGGTGGTGAATTCTATGGTAGATATGATGAGCCAGAATAAAATCTTGGTCCATTTGCCAAATTCCTAGAAAAGCATAACATTTGTGCTCAATACATAATGCCAGGTACGCCATAACAGAATGGTGTTGCTGAAAGGCATAATCGTACTTTAATGGAAATGGTTAGGAATATGATAAGTTCCTAGTAAGGCATTAGCTGCAACTCCTTTCGAGTTGTGGACTAGTAGGAAACCAAGTTTAAGACATTTATATATACGGGGTTGTCCAGCGGAGGAAAGAATCTTTAATCCTCATGAGAAAAAATTTAGATTCAATGACAATATCTTGATATTTTATTAGTTATCCAGATAAGTCCAAAGGGTATAGATTTTATTATCCTAACCATAGTACGAGAATAGTTGAAATCAGTAATGTCAGATTCTTAGAAAATGACGAAATAAGTGGAAGTGAGAAACTAAAAAAAGTAGACCTTGAGGAAATAAGAGTGGATATCCCAACAATATTTTTGCCTCAAGAAACAACTCTTGCTCATCCTTATCAACAAGTTATAGAAAATGAGCTATATAATTGAAATGATTCATTACCACAAGAAGATGTCATCATTGAAAATGTTATAGAATAACCTCAATCAATACCTTTGAGAAGATCTCAAAGGGAAAGGAAATCTTCTATATCAAACGATTATGTGGTATATATATAAGAATTTGATTTTGATATTGAGATAAGAACAGATCCAGTTACGTTTTCACAAGCCAAGAAAAGTGATGATTCTAATAAATGGATAGAAACTATGAAAGAAGAGTTGAAGTTTATAGACCATAATGATGTTTGGGATCTTATCGAATTGTCTTATAATTAGAAAAGTGTCAGTTGTAAATGAGTTTTCGAGACCAAACACGATACTAAAGGCAATATTGAATGATTTAAAGCTAGACTAGTGATCAAATATTTTACTCAAAAAGAAAGTATAGATTATAGAGATACCTTTTCTCCAGTTTCTAAAAAGGATTCCCTTAGAATCATTATGGTACTTGTAGCACATTTTAATTTAGAGTTATATTAAATGGATGTGAAAACTGGTTTATTGAATGGGAATTTGGGTGAAGATATCTATACGGATCAATTTGAAGGGTTCGCAAAAAAAGAAAAATAACACTTAGTTTGCAAATTAAAAAAATCCATTTATGGTCTTAAACAAGCTTCATGAGGATGGTATATAAATTTTAATATACCATTACATCTTTCAGATTTAAGGAAAACACTTTTAATTAGTGTATATATCTTAAAATTAGTGGGAGCAAATTTATATTTTTGATACTATATGTGGATGATATTTTGCTAGCTAGTAGTGATCTTGGTTTGTTATACGAAACCAAGAAATATCTCTCTAAAAACTTTCAGATAGTTGATATGGGTGATACAACTTATGTTATTGGAAAAGAAATCTTCAAAGATTATTCTCGAGGATTGTTAGGTTTTTCTTAGAAAAGATATATTAACCGAGTTTTGGAGAGATTCAATATGCAGTTATGTTCAGCCAATGTTGCACCCATTCTTATGGGTGACAAATTAAGTAAAAGTCAGTACCCAAGAAATGAATTAGAAAGGGAACGGATGAAGAACATTTCTTATGCACCTGTTGTGGAAAGTTTGACGTATGCTCAAACCTATACTAGACCAGATATCAGCTATGTTGTTGGTATGTTGGGAAGATATCAGTGATCCAAGAATTGAACATTGGAAAGCTACAAAGAAGGTTATGAGATATCTTCAAGGGATAAAAGATTATATGCTCACACATAAATGATCAGAACAATTAGAGGTGATTGGATACTCGGACTCAGATTATGGTAACTGTCGTGATAGCTTAAAGTCTACTTCAAGTTTTGTCTTTATGTTAGTAAATGGGACAATTTCGCGAAAAAGTGTAAAAAAGTCTACTACTACCTCATCCACAATGGAGGCTGAGTTTATAGCATGTTTTGAAGCCTCAAGTCATGCTTTATGGTTGCGAAATTTTATTTTAAGACTTGGTGTTGTTGACTTTATTGCCAAACCGCTGAGAATATTTTGTGATAATATTGTAGTTGTTTTTTCTCTAAGAATGACAAATATTCTAGTGGATCTAAACACATGGACTTAAAGTATAGTTGTTAGAGAAAGAGTCCAGAAACAACAAGTATCGATTAAAAATATTAGTACCACACTTATCATTGTTGATCCATTAACTAAAGGGCTACCTCCAAAGATATATGCAAAACATATTGTAAGGTCAGGTCTTTTGAGTAATCCATAATATGATAATGGATATTTCAGTGGTTGAATAATTGACATTTTGTGCATTAAATATTGTTTATAATATTTCTTCTTTTTAATCTTGGGCACATAATTTAATATTTAATCAACTGGGAATGTGTTGACAAGACAAATTATAGAGACTATTTTGATATTATGGACTAAATTAATAAAGGTTATTGATGTGTGGTGTATAGAAGGAAATGTGACATTGAAGTCATGTGACCGCTATAATTCATATTTATAACATAAGTTATTTCAGTATTATGGTGTAGTAAGTTTGGGCTTGTTGGCTGATTTTATTTTAATCACGTATCAAATTCATTTTATCAATAAATATATTTTAATATAAAATGTGTATATATATATTACAGTCTTCATAATCGATTTTGTGGGTCAAGTGAAAGAATGTTAATTTCAACAATTAAGTGGATGACCCACTAACTTAGTGATTTATTTTCTCATCCACTTATAACAGTTGAAGCCAACTTAAAGAATACCCAAAATAATAGATAATCGTTATAAATGAAAAGGTACCTTGATGGAATGGGTAACCTTAAATTAAATTATTTAATTATTGTATTTTATGAGTATTAATCTACAATAATAGAAACGGTTATCAACACATTCAATTATCTTAAATGTGCTTTGACCTCTCCTCTCATCTATAAAAGGAGTACAAATTTTTCTTTCAAGGTGTCTTCCATAAACTAAACTTATAAAGTTTTGTGCATAATAGTTAGATAGAGAGATTTTTCAAGGCGTCTCTCAATCACACTATGGCTGCATCATCTCCGGACGGTATATAACTCTAACTTTCTGCTATTTTTCTTTTCTTAAGATGTGTTACATTTAATAAAAATATGACTTCAGCATAAAAATTTCTTACATGGATATCATTTATCTCACTATAGAGATAAAAATTCAAGTTCAAATAATATTAGTCGCTCCATAAAAATATTAATATAACATAGTTGAAATCATATAACTTTATATTTAATTTAGCTTAAATGACATGTTTTATCGTTGTAAAAATTAAGAAAAGTTCATCACATGATACAATATTTTTATTGTATTTTTAGTAATTTAAGTTCAAATTATTTCTCTTATTTGGTCTTTTTAAAAAAATAATGTTGCCAAGCATTTCATAAAATAAAATTAACCAAAAACTCTATAAAAGGTTGAGGACAACCAACATGGAATTTTAGGTAAATATCCTTTAATTCTTTAATTTCTATTTTTTTTCAAAAAATGGGTTTTTTTCCTCATAATCATAATAATTTCATACCACTTTAAGAATAATAAGTGAGACTTGCTATGCTCAAATTGAAGACTTCTATAAGATTCTTAGTTCTTATTTCATACATATTCAAACTTAACATGCAAATACATTTTTCATGATATTATTGTCTTGTATTCCTCAACAGGAAAGAAAAATTCAAATAAATATATATATACACACACACACTCTAACGTTTGCTCTTTCTTATTTATTTATTCAAGTACTACTCACACCAATTCCTCAATTATTTTTTATTGTCTTGTATTTCTCAACTTAGGATACTAAATGTAAAAGCCTAAGGCTAAAGGAAATAAAAATATTGAATTATATCAACTATAAGCGGAAGCAATTTAAACTCTAGAGTTTATATTCCTTATATAATAATTTGGATGTCCAATAAAGCTATGAGAATGTCTATTTTACAATAGTTCATAGTAATGAAATAAATGGTTAAAGCAAACAAAATAAAAATCATATGAGGTTAACCTCCGCTGGGCAATTCTGATGAAGTCCGAGAGGTAACATTTATTCGCAACCCTCCTACTATTCATGATTTGGATCTTGGTCTTCTTGATCTGAAATGGTTAAATAGGGGAATGAACTTCACTAACTCAGTAAGAATATCACAAATACAGAAAATCAAAAGTTGGTAAAAAATAATAAAACAACCAATAGAGCCATTGACTTTCTTAAATAAGTTCATTTAATATAAAAACCGCTATTTCGTACTTACCTTCATGAGTTTTTAAAATTAACATATGAAAACAATAACCGGAATAACATTGTGATTTCAAATCTAAATGAGCAATAATAACAACTTACCTTCTCATCTGCTTATTAGTACCTCTAGAGACCTATAGGGATCCCCCCTAAGCGTAGACCTAATATCCAAGTTATCAATTAACTGACTGTTCCCATATCCCGTTCGGTAATGGGCGTCAATCATACCACCATCTCAATACCCCGTCCAGTATGAGGATAAACTATACCTCCAAACCCCTTCTGATATAGGACTTCTCAGCCCCATACAATTGAGGTAATGTCCATGGTAGGATTTTTCTATGTACTGGGTCTGTCAACCCTTTCCTAAGATACCCAATAAACCTTTTATACATAGATTCATATCATCAAACCATCACCAATTGTATACCAACATTTCGTTTCATCTTTATAGATCAATAGAGCGACATTTAAGCAGACAATATAAATTTATATAAGGTATGACAATATAAATTTATACCTTGACAATTAAGGAACGTAATTAGAGTATTTATTTCAAATCCGTCAACATATAAAAATAAATGGTTAGACAATCAATAAATGAGAAAGCAATTAAAGCAATAAATCAAAGTGCATGTGGTAAGTAAACTGAACAGCGTAGCAATAAATGAGCAATGCAGATAAAATAAACAATTACACTAATCAGTTCTGACTCCACTGTGACTTGTAATTAGTTTTAGAATTTTTTTAATTTTTACAAAATACAATATTATTGATTATTAAGCTTTAATTTACCATAACAGAAAAAATGGTAAGAGATTCTTACCCCGGATCGGTGTCCAAAATACCATACTTTTCACTGCATCTCCTGGAGGTCTCCAAATTTCTTGGATTTTTCCTGCAGAAATTAAAAATAGTCACGTATCCAAAAATACCCCAAAAGGCCAAAACACGCGTTTTAAAAACTTTTTCAGCCAATTTAGGATTCTGGCACGACGGCGGCACCATGTTTCGGCACTGGCTCTACCGTCAACGGCGGTGGTTCCTCTCGACCTGACTGTTTTCAGCCGATTTAGGCCGGTTTTGATCGAAAACCTGTGAAAAACCAAGTTAGGGGACCTCTGTTGAATGGAAAAGGCAAAAACTGAAATCCTACCAACGGGGGTTCTCCGGGTGTAGTGGCTCTACCATTCCTCCTTCGCGGTTGGGGTTCTTATTCGGCTAACTTGAACCAGAAAAGGACGTGGAACACAACGGTCAAAAAATCGTGGAAAACAGGAAGGGGGTCATCGGAAAGGGTTTTGGATTTCAGCTGTGGCAGCTCGGTTGAGCTTCACTCGTATTTTCTGGCTCACCCATAAGTCTTTCGACTCCGATATGGGCATAGGGAGATTCGAGATTAAATTTTGAGCGGATAGGAGGAAAATCTTACTTGTTCGGCATTGGCGGTAGCGATGGTGGCCGGTCTCCTTCTCTGGTGTTTAGTTCACTTCCCGACTGCTCTTCTTCTTCTTCTTCGGTCACTCCTCTGTCGACTAGGGTTTTGGTTCCTTATGAAGAGGAGTTTAAATACTCTTCTCTATTCGATTCAGGTTGTCCATTCGAGTTGACGTGGAATGAAAGAAACTTTCTTATCATTGTCTATTTTGGCCAATCACATGGGCGAATTAAGACTATCCATCACGATCAATCCCATCCGTTCGATCGCGTCTGACGACGAAACAGATCTGGGTCGTTCATGCACGCGAGATGTGATCTGGACCATTGGATTGCCCAGGCATGCGGATCGCTCGCGTGGCCTCCTGCGTGGACTTCGTTTCAATGTTTATGCCATGCAGCGTGTTTTGAGTCACTGTTGTCGTTGATATGGCCGTCCAACGTGGCTGTATTTTTTATATTTACAATTTTACCTCCTGTTTTTAAATTTTCTTTCAAAAACACCCCCTCCTTATTCACATTTTCACCGAATTTTTCAAGAATTATTTTCAATTTCATCCCTAATATATTTTTTTCTCAATAATTTCACAAAAATAAAATAAAATAAAAATTAATTTATTTTAATACACTTATTTTATTAATGTAGAACTTATTCCGAGCCTGGGTGTTACACTAAAGATCAAGACATTTGAATAAATATATATGTGTACATGTATCTATATATCAATATAGTAATACCAAATACATATAGATATATTGTAATACCTGAATCCAAAATTTAGTCCGAGATTAATTTTAACATTTTAAATATATAAAAAATTTATTTTTAAATTAATTTATTTTAATTTTTGTTGAATTTATAGAAAAAAAATAGGTTAGGAAATGAAATTGAAAATAATTTTGGGAAAAAGAGGTAAAAATTTGGGTTCGATGATTATTTTTGAAAGAAAAATCGAAAATTGGGGGTCAGTATACAAATAAAGAAAATTTTATCATGTAGAATTACCTAGTCAACAATCCCAACGAATCGGAGCA
The DNA here is from genome assembly GCF_054855325.1 of Carica papaya. Lineage (NCBI taxonomy): Eukaryota > Viridiplantae > Streptophyta > Magnoliopsida > Brassicales > Caricaceae > Carica > Carica papaya. The sequence continues at coordinate 33,622,645 of NC_142313.1, forward strand.
CGCCGCGTGGCAAGGCACGCTGACGTCGATATCACGCAAGATGCCACGTGGGCGATCCGCGTGCCCTACAATCGAACAACCCAGGATCGATCCTGCGACGTGGATAGCCCGGATTTGTTTCTCCTTCAAGCATAATCGGATGGTTGAGATGAAGTTGCAATGAATGGTTTAGATTCATTTCCTCTTTAAATACGATCTGATGGTCGAGATCAAACGCGATGAACGGTCTAAATTTGTTTCCTCCTTAGGTGCGATCGAACGATCGATATCAATTGCGATAAATAGCCCAGATTAATGTGAGATGGGTATAAATATTTCACATTACACTGAACTCAAACCCTAGCCGCCAGTTTCCCTCCGGAGAAAAAGGATCCAGATCCCGATCAACAAAGGAGATGTGAATAGTTTACCACCCGAACTTCCTTCAAGAGTTAGTAAAGGTCGTCTTAGGATTGCTTAACTATTTATCTTTCATTTATTTTTTTGATTTTCGTTTATTTTTTTAGAAGAGATATTCTCGTAACTTTATTGGGTATTTTAAAATATTATATAAGAAATGTAAATTCTAACTCTATTATTTCACTTCCGCATTTAATTTATAACTTTATTTTTTTTACTTAAATTTCGGATCTTTACATATATATATATATATATGATAAATTATGTAGAAAAGTTTTGCCCTTATTATTAATTTTCTGGAGTTTGATGAAGTGGAGCAATCTCGCCAAGGGAGTTTGATAAGACCGATAAGACAAATTGAAGGGGCTTTTGTTTAATTTTTTTTAGTTATTTTACAATTCTATCTTCTCAAATAATATAAATATGTTAAATTCTATTAAATCAGATCAAATAATTAAATATCAATATAAAAAAATTGAAAATAATATTTCATTTACTTTATATTTTAAATTTTTTCAAAAATCATTTAACTGTTTATATGTTATTTTTTAAAAAAAAACTTAAACAAATTAGGGTTAATTTTGATAATAGAGATAGAAGATCAGGTTGTAAGTAATTTTAATATGTTAAAGTATTGGTATGTATGATTTATTAAAATTTTCAATTTTCTTTCTATATATTAAATTCATTTATAACTGATATGTACAAATATATTTATTTTTTGATTTTTGACTTTTAATGTAATTACAAAATAATTTTCTCTGAATTATAAGTCTTATTGTTTGTTACTTTCAATAGTTTTGGATTTTCAAAATTAACGATCAATGAAAATATTTTTAGTAGTTGCTTTTTAACTATTTAGAGAAATAATTTTGTAAACTTTAAAATTTTGCATTTAACTTTATTATGTTGAAAAAATTAAAAATTAGTATAAAAATTCTTTGTCCGTATCAAATCTATAAGTAAATACAATATTATTCATACATCATTGTATATATAATATTTCTAAATATTTTAAAACATAAAAGAAAGCATAAAGTAGTACCCTTAAAAATTATGTCTCAACTAGCTAATTGGATTTTATGTTTTTTTATCACTTTTCAATACGTTACATATGGGAAATAGAAATATCAATATGAATTAATTATTCTAAGATTTTTTGTTTCTTACAATTAAATCGAAGAATTCCTTGGGAATCCTACAAGACTCATTTGTTTCCTTTTTTTTGTCCTAATTGATCTTGATTCGATATTAGAAATATATTAATTTTTTTTAATAATTGAATACTTTTGTCTGTAAATATTACATATTTGATTTCATCCATAGATCCATTTTCTTTCTTATGAGTTTTAGTTTTAATAAGAATGTTAATTCTTACTATTCATATATTATGATATAAATATACCACACCACTTAGTTATGTATAGATGATAAAATTCTATTCATACAAAATCAATTCTAATAGACTTACTAGAGGGTCCCATTTGCGTGCATCCAGTAGAACTAGACCTACGAATTCACCAATTATGAGTTAAACGATTTAATCTGTAATATCCAAGCGGCAAATATATATATATATATGTATATATATGTAATTAAACAACAAAAAAAAGAGAAAGCAAGAAAGAGAGGAGAGAGTGAGAAGAGAGAGATGCGACTATGAGAGGAGAAAGGGTCGAGCGGCGTCGATGACTAAGGGAGAAGGGTCTCATTGCGTTGCGCGACACTGCAGCCGAGAGAGAAAGAAAGAGAGAGAAGAAGAGAAGAAGAAGGAGAAAAAGAAAAAAAATGGGGAAGAGAAGAAGAAGGAGAAGAAGAGAGAGAGAGAGAAAAGAAGAAGAAGAAAAAAGGAAAAAAAAAGAAGAAGAAGAAGAAAGAAAAAAAAGGGAGAAAAGAAAGAAAAGAAAAGAAGAAAAAAAAAAGGAAAAAGAAGAAGAGGAAAGGGAAAGGCAACGAGGAAGAGGAAGGAAGAAGAAAAGAAAAAAAAAGCAAAAAAGAAAAGAAAAAAAAACAATAAAAAAAGAGAAAAAAGGAATAAAAGAAAAAAAATGAAAGAAAAAAAAGGAGAAAAAGAAATTAAGGAAGAAAAATGGAAGGGTGGTGACCAAATTTGATGTTGGTGCACCACATGCGACAATGCACGCTGATTCGATCATTAGTGCTTGGCATTTTTGGTGACACGCATGTGATGGCGCGTAGCGACATTGGTGACTGGGGCCGCTTGTCCTAAGGTAAAATCCGTTTCTCATTTCATGTAATATAGTTTTCAAAATTATTTATAATTTAATATATGTATTTTTTATTATGCACGAAAAAAATTATCCATACAGTATTTGGATTTTTGAAAAAACTGTACACCGAACTAGAAAAGATTTCCAAAGCTTTCATGATCAGACCATAGGTAAGAATTATATGTATTCCGTACGAAGACATAAATTATATATTTATGTAAATGTGTATATATATAGTGTAATGTGTGTGAATGTTCAAATGTATGTGTAATATAATATAAATATAATTAGTATGTCTAATTTGTATTTGTTTATGTTTATGTAGTGTGTATATATCTATGTTGTAATACCTGAACCCGAAATTGGTCCCGAAATTAATTTTAAAAAATAAATTTAATATATAAAATATAAAATTTAAATTTATAAATTTCTATTTAATGTAAATTTAGAAAAAAAATAGGTGGAGAATGAAATTGAAAATAATTTTAGAAAAAAGTGGTAAAAAATTGGGTACGGGGGTATTTTTGAAAGAAAAATTGAGAAATGGGGGTCAAAATATAATTTAGAAAAAATGTGTCACATAGGACTGCCCAATCAGGAGCCCTGAAAAATCAGAGCGCGCCGCGTGGCAAGGCACACTGACTTGATGCCACGCGGGAGACCACGCTGGCAATCCACATGCCTGTAATCGGATGGCCCAAATTTGTTCCCGTGCGCGTGGACGGTCCGGATTCGTTCCCTCCTCAGGCGCGATCGGACGGTTGCGATTAAACGCGATGAACAGTTCAGATTCGTTCCCTCTTTAAACGCGATCGTATGGTCTAGATCAAATTGCGATGAATGGTCCAAATTCATTTTCTCTTTAAACGCGATCGAACGGTCGAGATCAGACACGATGAACGGACCAGATTTAAGGGAGATGAGTATAAATACCTCATTTCACACCGAACCCTGACCCTAGCTACCAGCCCCTCGCCGGAGAAGAAGAACTAGTCGCCGGATAAAGGAGTCGAGCCGCCCGCCGTCGCGTCAGAGCCACCTCCGACTGCCAAAAAAGGTGAAAATTCTCTCATTCGCTCGAAATTTGATTTTGAACACCCCCATGGCTAAATTGGAGCAAAAGGACCGGCAGATGAGCAAAAAACTAGAGTAAAGCCTGGAGGTGCCACCGTGGGAAAAACTAAAAATCTCCTCCGATGAGCCCCTTCCCGATTCCTATTTCGGCAATTTTTCCACCATTATATTCATCATTCTGTTTTCTACAGGTTGACCGAAGAAAAATGGCCAACTACGAAGGTGAGTTAGCGGAGCCGCACTGGAAAATCCCGCTGCAGGTATGTTTTTGTTTTTCAAATTTTTTGGCCAACCGATGCCCCCTAATGTGTTTTCTTAGAGAGATAGGTATAAAACTGGCAGAAATCAGCAAAAACTGGCCGAAAACGACCAGCTCGAGGCAAATCACCGCCGCAGGCGACGGTGCCGTCACTGAAATTTTGAAATTGGTCGGAAAAGAGTTTTAACACCAATTTTGGATTTTTGGGGCGTATTTAGATACGTGAAACATATTTCAATCTCCGCAGAAAAATTTAGAAAACCCATGGACTGCCAGTAGGCACAACTGAAAGCTTAGTGTTTTGAACGCCAATATGGGTAAGAACCCTCACCTTATCCTCTGTTATAGAATTGAAGTCTAATTATAAATAATATGGTATTTTGCATAATTTAAAAAATTTTGATAATTAATTACAGGTTAGTAATGGAGCCGGAACTGGTTATTTATCATTGTTTGTCCTATTTTAACTTATTTTTTGATTTTACAGTTTTAAATGCATGATAATACACTGGAATTGGTATGATGATTCGGTTGTATTTCATTGATACATGTATTGCATATCTTGCGTGATTTATAGTTAAATTGTGAAATTAGAAATTAAATGCAAACGGAAAATTGTTTGGTCAAGTGAATGAATGAAACGGTTGTCTTACTGGATATCTTAGGAGATGGTGGACGGACCAGGTACATAGGGAATCCTACCGTGAACGTTATCTCATACTAGATGGGGTATCGAGGAAAGATATTTTTAGTGCTCATACCGAACGGGGAATGGGGACGGCCCGATTCACCCTCATACCGGATCGGGTATTGAGGGATGGTATTTTTGCCGTTCATACCAGATAGGGTATGGGGACTGCCAGTTAGTTGACAAGTTTCGTTATGGGTTCATGCGTAGTGGGACATTCCTATGGACCTCCAAGGATACCAGTAAGCAAATAAAAAGAGAAAGTTGTTGTTCTGACTAACTGAATATGAGATTATGATGTTTTTTGTGTTATTACCTCTATAGGTCAGTTTTTGAAAATCTCATTACGTAAGTATGCAATAAATGATTTTATTTATGATAAATGAATTTACTTAATTTAAGAGCTCCATTAGTTATTTTTATGATTTTTACCATTCTTTATTTCTGTATTTGTGAGTAATGTGATATTCTTACTGGACTAGTGTAACTCACTCTTTCATTAATCATTTTAGATCAAGAGGACTAAGATCCAGATTCTGATCCACAAGAGGGTTGCGAATAGGATAACCAGTTATTTACTTTTCATTTATTTCTTTGATTGTTCGTTTGTTCTTTTAGAAGGGTTATTCTCGTAGCCCTATTGGGTATTCTAATTTATTGTGTAAGGAATGTAAACCCTAACTCTATTATTTCGCTTTTGGATTCAATTTATAATTCTATTTTCTTTTAAGTCTCAGGCCGTTAAAGTTGGTATCAGAGCCACGTTACTCGAAACCATTTCTTACACAAAATCCTTATGAAACACTAAAAAACAATGAATTATCACTCAACCATTTCTTGTGAAATGCAGGTACAGATAGATGAGAAGATGAATACTCACCTTAAACCGAGCAGTCCAAGAGGGTTCGCTTCAAGAGAATGTTGACCAACTATTTAAAATGTTGCAGAGACTTATCGCTGCCCAGCAGGCTCGGGAGGAAAGGATAGAGCTACCTGACCCTCCTCCACTGCCACAATTTGAGCCACCTCTGCAGCGGGAGGATCTTGAGCCACCTCGGTATGACCCTGCTCCTCCACAGTACCATCCAACACCACCACAATATGGTCTGGTGCCCCAGTTGCATCATCCGGAACCACCACAGTATAGTCTAGTGCCTCAACTGCATCACCCAGCACCACCACAGTACAATCCGGTGCCCCCACTATATCATTCAGTACCACCACAGGGCTATCCGGTCGATCCCCAACATAATTTAGTCTCTCTTCTATGGGACTCGGTTCCTCCCATGATGGACCCAGACTATATTGAGAGGTATAAAAGACTAAATGTATCCACTTTTATAGGGGCATCCTCCTTTGAAAAGGCCGAGTATTAGTTAGATGAGATAAAAAAAGGCATTCACGACTTTTAGGGTGATTCCCGAACAGAGAGTCATACTTGCCACCTACATGTTGGTTGGAGAGGCAGACCACTAGTGGCAACTCAAGTAGGCCACCTTACCCGTTCCAGTCACTTGGGAATAATTCTTGATGGTCTTCAATGCAAAGTACCTTTCAGAGCATCTCCGACATATGAAGAAAATGGAGTTTGTACACTTGGTCTAGGGTGATATGACTGTATCAGAATATACTCGAAAGTTCCTAGAGTTAGGCCAGTATCCCCCTGAAAGTATGATGGATGAAGATAGAAAGGCAAACAAGTTCGTGTGAGGCCTCCGTTATAAGATTATACAGTAACTGTATGTGTTCGAGTTCAATACTTACTCGACCGTTTTGGCCAACGCACAGCTACTAGAGAGGAACCTTCACATTTTTTCTCCAGTAGTAGCGAATTTCAAGCCCTCGGATTCACACTATAGACCAACACCCACTTCACCTGTTCAGCAGAATAAGAGACCTAGGCCAGTGAGTCAGACTCCCCTTCAGATTCTGACAATAGGACGCGGTGGGACCTGTCAACATTGCGGTAAGGATCATGGGGACCGAACCTACTATTACCTCAACAATACTTGCCGTATATATGAGAGTGCTCAGTATTACGCGAGAGAGTGTCCAAGGAATCAGAACAAGGCTAGACCTCCTATTCAGGGCAAGGTTTATAATCTCACTCAGCAAGATGCAGAAACTAACCCAGACGTGATACAGGATATGTATACTATCTGTAATCATCTTGCACATATTTTGATTGATACTGGTGTCTCACATTCATTTGTTTCATATGCCTTTACACCAAACTTGAATATATTATCTGAAAGACTTTATTCTTTGTTGTTTGTGTCTATTCCTGGGAGTAGGAAACTATTAGGGGAGGTTATATATAGAGCCTGTATTATAGATATAATAGATAAAAAATTGAGTATAGACCTAATAGAGATTGACACATGGGACTTTGATGTAATAATAGGAATGAACTAGCTAGCGGCATATCATGCCACCGTAGATTATTTTCATAATGAAGAGTCATTTACAAATTAATAAAATTCTTTTAACATTATTCCCTCATGGCAATTTTTCCTATTATTAAGTGCTTTAACTAGATTATTTTCTCTAATTAGGCAAATCTAAGAAAAAAATTTGTATTCGAGAGATTCAGGTGGTCCAAGACTTTTCGGATGAACTATTCGGACTGCCAATGGACAGAGAAGTGGAATTCACCATAGATCTTCAGCCAAATACCCAGCCTATTTCGGTTGTCCCTTATCGCATGAGCCGTGTTGAGATAGAGAAGTTAAGGAAACAAATCAATGAATTACAAGATAGTGGATTCATCCAACATAGTGTGTCCCCTTGGGGTGCAGAAGTCACATTTGCTAAGAAGGGGGATGAGACATTAAGGTTATGAATTGACTACAGAGGACTGAACAGGGTCATGATCAAGAACAAGTAACCCCTCCTTAGGATCAATGACTTTTTTGATCAGCTGCAGGGTACCTAAGTCTTCTCCAAAATAGACTTGCGTTCAGGTTACCATCAGTTATAAATCAAAACAAAAGACATTTTTAAAATAGCTTTTGGAACCAGGTACAGACACTATGAGTTCCTGGTCATGCCATTTGGACTAACCAACACACCAGCCATCTTTATGAATTTAATGAACATAGTTTTTAGACAATTCTTGGATTAGTTTGTTATTCTATTCATCGATGATATCCTGATCTATTCAAAAAATAGAGAGGAACACACTCACCACCTAACTCAGGTTTTGCAGGTTCTCACAGAAAAGAAGTTGTATGCAAAGTTGAGTAAGTGTGGGTTCTGACTCGAGTAGACTACTTTCCTAAGGCACATCATATCAAGGGATAGAGTGTCAGTGAACCCTGAAAAGGTTGAGGCAGTGCTCGGCTAAAAAAATTTAGCCTTTGTCAAGGAGATTCGTAACTTTCTGGGGATGGCAGGTTATTACCACAAGATTGTGGAAGGATTTTCTGGTCTAGCTACTCCTTTGACTCAGCTCACAAAGAAGAATGTCAAGTTTGAGTGGAACGAGAACTGTGAAAGGAGTTTTTTTAGAACTAAAGAAGCGGTTAACTATTGCATCTGTGTTGGTCTTGCCGAACAGGACAGGTGGATATACAGTTTATAGTGATGCCTCTTACCTGGAGTTAGGTTGTATTATGATGCAGCATGGGAAGGTCATAGCCTATGGGTCCAGGCAGTTAAAGAGTCATAAGAAAAACTACTCCACTAATGACTTAGAACTCGCCGCGATTATCCACGCCTTAAAGACCTAGTACCATTATTTATATGGGGAAACCTTTCAGATCTATACCAACCATAAGAGCTCGAAATACATATTCACTCAAAAGGATCTCAACATGCGTCAGATAAGATAAATAGAACTCCTCAAGGACTATGATTGCAACATCTTGTATCTCCAAGCAAGGACAACATGGTAGCCGGCACACTCAGTAGAAAAAATGTAGGTATGTTAGCTCACCTAATGGTTTCAGAATGCAGGGCAATAGGGGCCACACAGCAGGTACGACTTCAGGACCTAAAGAGCGTTACATGCTTGGCCCACCTAACTGTTCAACTTGAGTTGATATAGAAAATAAAGAAAGCCCAATCTGCCGATTTCGCCCTAACAGCCCTCAAGAAATATACAGAACAAAGAGTAAATTCAGAATTTTGAGTCTTTACCGATTGGTTGCTTAGATTTCAGGACAGAGTGTGTGTTCTATGTGACAGTGAGCTGAAAGTGGACATCATGACCGAGGACCATATCTCAAAGTTTGTCATGCATCCCAGAAGTACTAAGATGTATCAAAGTATGTGACCTTAATTTTAGTGGAACAGGATGAAAAGAGATGTGGCCAACTTTGTTTCCAAGTGTTTGGTATGTCAGCAAGTCAAGGTAGATAATCAACGCTTAGGGCTACTTCAGCCATTACTAATTCTAGAATAGAAGTGGGAACACATCACAATGGATTTTGTCACAGGATTGCCTAGGGCATGCTCGGGACATGATGTCATTTGAATAATTATTGACCGGCTCACCAAGTCTTCCCATTTCTAGGCCATCAAGATGATTGACCCATTGGACAAGGTAACAAGAATGTATATCCGGAAGATAGTTAGGTTACATGGAGTGCTAGTGACAGTAGTGTCCGACAGGGACCTCAGGTTCACTTCTCAGTTCTAGTCTAGTTTTCAGTAAGCCATAGGAATAAAACTGTCTCTTAGTATCGCATTCCACCTTAGACCGATGGACAATTAAAAAAGACGATCTGCACACTGGAGGATATGCTCCGAGTTTCTGTTATTGACTTCGGGGGCCATTGAGATGATCTTTTACCCTTGATAGAGTTTGCTTACAATAACAGCTACCAAGTAAGTATTGACATGGTTTCGTACGAGACATTATATGGCCGCCCATACAAATCGCCGATCTGTTGGGGAGAGGTGGGTGATAAAAAATTATTCGATCCAGATCTTGTGGAGGAAACTACAGCAAAAATAGTTAAGATCAGGAAGAACATTCAGATGGCTCAGAGCAGGTAGAAAAGTTATGCGGATACCCGAATGAGGCATTTGGAATTTGAGAAATGTGATCGAGTGTTCCTTAAAGTCACTTCTTTAAAGAGAATCAGTAGGTTTGATAAGAGTGGATAACTTAATTCCCCGATTTATTGGGCAATTTGAAATCTTAGACAAAATTGGCACCGCCGCCTATAGATTAGCACTACATCCAAAACTATCCAAGGTCCATAATGTATTTTATGTGTCCATATTATGTAGGTACAACTCGGACCCTTCTCACATCTTAGCTCATAAGCCCCTTTCACTCCAGGAGCATCTGTCCTACAAGGAGGTGCCGGTGAGTATTGTGAACCGAAAGAGCAGAGTACTCTGCAACTAGAAAATTCCATTTGTTAAGGTCCTATGACAGAATCACACACAGAGAGATGCCACATGGGAGCTAGAATCAGAATTCAGAGCCCAATATCCCTAACTGTTTGATTGAGTGAGAGAGAGATAAATTTGTTTCTTTTAAGAGGGGGAGAGTTGTAATACCTAGACCTGAAATTTGGTCTGGGATTAATTTTAAATTTATAGATTTTTATTTAATGTAAAATTAGAAAAAAAAAATATGTGGAGGATGAAATTAAAAATAATTTTGGGAAAAAGATGTGAAAATTTAGGTTCGGGGGGTGTTTTTGAAAGAAAAATCAGGAACTGGGGGTCAATAACATAATTTAAAAAAAATACACCACGTAGGACCACTTAGTCAACAGCCCCAACGAACCGGAGCGCCCCGCGTGGTAAGACACGCTGACTCAGTGCCACGCAGGAGGACATACTGGTAATCTGCGTGCTTGCCATCGGACGACCCAGATTTGTTCCTGCGTGTGTGGACAGTCCAGATCCATTCTCTCCTAGGGCATGATCGGATGGTCGCGATTAAACGTGATGAACGGTTTAGATTCATTACCTCTTTAAACGCGATCGTACATTCCAGATCAAATTGCGATGAATGGTCCAAATTCATTTTCTTTTTAAATGTGATCAGACAATCAAAATCAAACACAATGAATGGCCCAGATTTAAGAGAGACGGATATAAATATCTCACTTCACACCGAACTCTAATCTTAGCCCCCAGCCCTCGCTGGAAAAGAAGAACCTGTTGCCCGAGAAGGGAGCCGATCGCCCCCCACTGCTGCACCGAAGCCACCTCCGAACACCAAAAAAGGTAAAAATTCTCTCATTCGCTCGAAATTTGATTTTGAACACCTCCATTTCTAAATTGGAGCAAAAGAATCGGCGGATGAGTCAGAAATTGCTGGTAAAGCCCAGCGGCACCATCGTAGAAAAAACTAAAAATCGTCTCCAATGAGCCCCTTTCCGATTCCCGTTTTGTGAGATTTTTCTACCATTATATTCATCATTTTGTTTTTTACAGGTTGACCTGAAGAAAAATGCCAAACCGTGAAGGTGAGCCGACAGAGCGACCGCACTAGAAAAATTTACCATCGGTAAGTTTTTGTTTTTCAACTTTTTTCGGCCAACCAAGGCCCTCTAACATATTTTTTTGGCAGGGATGGGTATAAAACCGATCGAAACTTGCTAAAACTGGCCGAAAATGGCCAGTGCGAGGTAAACCGCAGCCACGGGTGGCTGTACCGTCGCTGGAGCACGACGGTACCGTCATGCTGAAATTTTAAAATTTGCTAGAAAAGAGTTTTAACACCAATTTTAGATTTTTTGGGGTGTTTTTAAGTACGTGAAGCATGTTTCATTCTCCGCAGGAAAATTTGGAAAACCCGAGAATCGCTAGTAGGCACAACTGAAAGCTTAGTGTTTTGTACACCGATTCAGGTAAGAATCTCTCACCTTATTCCCTATTATAGAATTAAAGTCTAATTATAAATAATACGATATTTTGTGTAATTTAAAAAATTTCAATAATTAATTACATATTACTAATAGAGCCGGAACTAGTTATTTATCACTGTTTGTCCTGTTTTAACTGATTATTTGGTTTTACAGTTTTAAATGCATAATAGTACATTAGAATTGGTAAGATGATTCAGTTGTATTTCTTGATGCGTGTATTATGTCTTACGCGATTTATAGTTAAATTGTAAAATTAAAAATTAAATACAAACAGAAAATTGCTTGGTTAAGTGAATGAATGAAACGATTATCTTATTGGATATCCTAGGAGATGGTGGACGGACCGGGTACGTAGAGAACCCTATCGTGAACATTACCTCATACCAGACGGGGTATCAAGGAAAGATATTTTTGGCATTCATACCGAACAGGATATGGGGACGACCCGATTCATCCTCATACCATACGGGGTATTGAGGGATGGTACTTTTGGCGCTCATACCAGACGTAGGTATGGAGATGTCCAATTAGTTGATAAGTTTTGCTATGGGTTCATGCGTAGTGGGACATCCCTATGGACTCCCAGGAATACCAGTAAGCAAATAAAAAGAGAAAGTTGTTGTTATGACTGATTGAATATGAGATTATGATGTTTTTTTTATGTTATTACCTCTATAGGTTAGTTTTTGAAAATCTCGCTATGGTAAGTATGAAATAAATTATTTTATTTATGATAAATAAATTTACTTAATTAAAGAGTTCCATTAGTTGCTTTTATGATTTTTACCAATATTTTTTGTATCGGTGAGTAGTGTAACATTCTTACTAAACTAGTGTAGCTCACTCTTTTATTAACCATTTCATATCAAGATGATCAAAATCCAGATCCCGATCCACAAAAATGTTGTGAATAGGATGCCTAGTTGTTTACTTTCTATTTATTTCTTTAACTTTCTTTTGTTCTTTTAGAAGGGTCATTCACGTAGCCCTATTGGGTATTCTAAATTATTATATAAGGAATGTAAACCCTAACTCTATTATTTTACTTCCGCATTCAATTTATGATTCTATTTCCTTTTAAGTCTCGGACCGTTACATACGTTGTTATGCATGTGTGTGTATATATATATAAAAAATACGATATATTATATAAGAATTGATAATAACATAATTGATAAGAACAAAGCTGAAAAGAATAAATGCGTGAATATAAATATAAATATAAATGCGTATATAAATATATACGTGTTTAAGTATGAACGTGTGTGTATGTATTAGTAGAGATTGTGTGTGTAAATATAAATATATATCTTGTGCGAGACATGTAGTGATGATACATGTCTGTATTATAATATATGTGTGTGTATTAATATGTGTGTATACATGTAGCATGTGAAATGTATAATCAATGTGTGTAAATGTGGAATTTTGGTATACTGCACTTGTTGTGTAATCTAGTGTAGATGTACGACGCACTGTACTTGCTGTGTGATCTAGTACAGTTGTGTGATGAATCTGAGGATCCTGTGCTTACTCTGTGATATAGTACACGATAATTTAGAAAGTGATTTAAAATGTATGACCCTTATATGTGTGATAATATCGTGTATTATCTGTGTGTTTGTGTTTTATCATGCATAGAAATTGAGATTTTAGGTATAAAATAAGTGAATTAGAAATGAGAGAGATTTGAAAAGAGTGTAGAATGTAAAGACCCTAAATACTTACTTGTTTAGTCTGAATCGAGGAGGGGAAGGTGTGTGTATGACTGAAGTTTAGCAGGTATGGTGAACCTGCATATAAATAGAGTTTGAAACCTAGTCCAGATTTGATAGGTGTTTGTAAGTGTGAGTCACCTAGTAAACGTAACTGTTGTAGCCAATGTGAGATTTTGTGTGTGTATTATCCATGCGATGGGGGGATTTATTTCACCTCTCCTCGATAATAATATAAATGGCATCGCGCGATAAAACCTTAAATGTGATATTCTGATTGTATTGTGATATTTCGAGTGTAAGTGTTATCTGAAATAAGAACAAGAATTAGGTTATAAGAGTAAGGATTAGAATATATTTCGTGTGGTAATTTGTTTTATTGTGTATTTTAATTAGGATGCTTTGTTTGACATTTTTTTGATTACAAATATTATTATATTTTATATATTGCGTGAACGTATGTACGTAAGTTTTCATTATAGAATTATTTTTCTTACTGAGCTCGTGAAACTCACCTCAATTCACCGCCATCTAGCTCAAAGGAGATGAGGAACAAGTTCAAGATCAATAAAAGATGGTGAAGAAGACCTTTATTAGTTTTTATTTTAATATTATAAATTAATTTAAATACCTCAATTATTTGTAAACGAATAATTATTATGTCACAAGGGATGTGTATTAAAATGTAGTTTCGCTATATTTTTAATATTTATCTATTATACGAGTTATAATATTGTGCTAATGTCCGTACCTATCAACATTGGGGTTTGAGCTATTACATAACCATTCAACTACGAATGCGTAGTAGAGATTTTCATATATGGTAAATAGCCAAATTCTATTGAAATGAAATCTTTATGATAAATTAATACAATTTGAGAGGAATCAATGAAAGGACATCAATTCAAATCATGAATTTTTGAATTGAGAGAAATATTAAAAGAGATCAAGAATTTTCACTATTTTTTAGATTCATGGATCTAGTTTAATTCAGTGAGATCTTTTATTCACATTTTTTTCACTAAGAACATTTTATAAAACTCTTGAACTATTCAAATACCTTAATATCAATATGCATTTACTATTTATACTATTTTAGAAGTTTAAAAAAATGACAAATCTTCATAACTAATTATAGAATATCAATAAAGCATCAATAACATTTAACTCAAATATCATTATATTCTTATTTAAGAATTAAATATTCGTGTTTGGGTTTAATCTTTTGTCTTATGAAAAAATTATGAGCATTTGTATTATATGATATAACACTCTTATAATTCAATTTCAAATCATATAATTCATAAAAATCAAAAGAGTTCTCTAAAATATTATAGGCAATCATATAAAAATATAAATTGTAACACCCCAAATTAATATTATTTTATTGTATTTTAAACTTTTTTGTAATTTTTAGATGAATATAATAATTTATTATGTGATAATATATATTTTTAATTTAGTTTAATTTAATTAAATAGAAATAAAAATAATAATAATAATAAAAAAGGATAAAATTATTTTTCGGATTTAATTGAAGACAATTTTGGAAAAAAGGGGTAAAAATTTGGGTTATGGGGGTGTTTTTGAAAAGAAAATCGAAAATCGGGGGTCAAAACGCAATTTAGAAAACTTGCGCAACGTCAGCAGCCCCGGCCAACTAGGACATGCCGCATGGCAGAGACACTGACGCGGAAGGCCACGTGGGCGAACCACGTGCGCGCGATCGAACGGTTGAGATTCATTCCCGCGCGCACGGAGGACCCAGATCAAAAGCGCATACGGACGGCCCAGATTGCACGCGTACGGACGGCCTAGATTTCATAGCGATGGACGGCTCAGATTAAAAGCAGAAGGTTATAAATAATCTCATCCACACCCAAACTCTAACCCCAGCCGCCAGAGCCCTCGCCGGAAAAGACAGCCCAGCCATCAGAGAACCGACCGCCGCCACCCGCCGCCGCACCGGAGTACCTTCCGGCCGCCAAACGAGGTTGACCGGAGCAAAACACCAAATCGCGACTCAAGCCGGAGGAGCCATCGCACCGGAGAGCCCTACCGCCGGTAAGTTTCGATTTTCGGTGTTTTTTCAGCCCACTGAGGGCCCTGGGGGTGTTTTCTCACAGGAACCAATGCAAATTTGGCCGAATTCGGTAAAAAACGGCCGAAAACGGCCAACCCGAGGCAGATCGCCACCGCGCCGTCGCCGGAGCACGGTGGAGCCGCCGTGCCAGAATTTTGAAATTGGCTGAATAGGCCTTGGGTCTGATTTTTGAATTATTTGGAACATATGTAGGTACTATAAGCGTGTTTCAGTTCTCGAAAAAAAATTATGGAACCTAAGGACTGCCCGTAAGCGTAGTGAAAATCCTGTTTTCAGTTTCGAATCAAGTAAGGACCCCTCACCTTATTTCCTATCATGGGATTAAAGTTTAATAAATGATAAAACTATATTTTATAAATTAGATAGATATACATAATTATTACGGTTGCTAATGGAGTCCCGAACCGGACATATTTATCTGTTAGTTCCTCTTTGATTTATTTTACAGTCTAAATGTAGTATAGTATCTGATTTAATTATTCTATGATTTTGAATACATGAATCATTGTTTATTTCTTTACTGGTCGATTTTATGAATCCGATGATATGCTTGCCTTGCTAGATGCTCGTTACTTGTTTAAATATTAATGATTATGTGAGAAACAAAAAAACTAAGGAAAAATAGAAAAGATATGTGAATTGATAAATGGATAAGTTGACAACCTTACTAGATATATTGGGAGATGGTGGACGGACCGGGTCCAGAGGGAACCCTACCGTGAACGTTGTCTCATACCGGACGGGGTATACAGACTTTAAATATTTTGGCACTCATATCAGACGGGGTATGGGGATGACCCGCTTCACCCTCATACCAGACGGAGTATTGAGGTTTATTGTTTTGGCGCCCATACCGAATGGGGTATGGGGACGACCCTGGAATTAAGATGTTAAAGTTAATGGTTCACGTGTAGCGGGGACCCCTGAAGATCCCCATGGATACTGGTATGCTGATAAAAGAGGAAAATTGTTGTTTGATGATTGAAATATAAAAGTATGACATGTGCTATGTTACAGAGTATGTATGAATTCATGATATCTTTGATGTTGTTGTTTCTATGGGTCGTTTTCATAAATCTCACTGAGGTAAGTGGACAGTAAAGAGTTTTATTATTGATTAATGAATTTGTTAAAAATTGTGCTCCATTGGTCGTTTTTGTTTTTCTACAAACTTTTACTTCTGTGACAGTAATATAGTGTAACGTCTTTACTGGGTTAGTGTAACTCATTCCTTATTTAACCATTTCAGATCAGGAGAACTTGGTTCCCGAGCCCATTCCGCAGGAAGACGGCGAGTAGATGCCTAAATATTTATAGTTTTCCTTATAGTATTTCATTTTTAGTATTTTCTTTAGTTAACTTATTCTTTCATATTGTTAGTACGTTTCGGTTATTGTGTAAGGGATATTAATCAGAACTTTTTATTTCGTTTCCGCACTCAAAATTTTTATATACATTTTTTTTTTAAATTTCTGAGGTCGTTATATAAATATATACCTTGAAATTTTATTATTTTTTTTTTAAAAAATTAAATTGGTTTGTTGAAGGTTATTGTTTCATTATTCCCTTATAGACAATTATAATAATTTGAGACAATCGAGTTGAGACTTATCACAATTCAAATTGAGGGCCCCCTACCAACAAAATTGCTAGCCAAATGAGCTACTACTAGTTAGTAAATGTGTAGAGACTTAAAATTAACACTTTAAGATGCAATTGTTACGTGCTTGAAAGTGATAAGGGCATGTGGAGAAATTTAAGGATGAGAGAATGTACGATAGCTTGTTAAGAAGTCGGTTTGCTTGCGAAAACCATGTGAACAAAACTCCATTTCTTCATTATTTAAGAAGTCAGTTAACTTGTATTCTTTAACATTTTCTCATTCTTTTTTATTTAACTACTCACACTAATTCCGATGGTCTTAATTTTTTTTCTCATAAATTAAAATAATTATTTTAGAATAATTAAATAACTATTTTCTTTGGCTCTTTAAATAAACTTATCAAATGATGTCACAAAAAACTATATAATAAGTATGACGTAAAAATAAAAATAATGAAGCCAGAACGTATTCAAATTTGAACCCATAAAATAAAACTCCAATCCCCGTCAAGTGTTTCGTATAACATGGTGACTAAAGAGGAGTCCGTCACATGGGTTTTATCTTCGACAGTTAATCCACTTTTTCAACGGTACTAACCACCATTAACGCCAACATTACCGAACAAAACTAAAATAAATCCTCCATAAAACGACACCGTACGGGTCCCGCCTTGTACCATGGGCTTACTTTGTCTATAAATATGGAGTTTTCTTTTGCTCCCAACTAAATCAAGAAGGAAACAGAAAGAATCGTAGCGATAATAATTTTAAGATTATGGAGTTTTCATTTAGATGTTCATTATACGTTTTACTCGTATATTTGTGTGTGTTTTTAGAATCTTGTCACTGTTTCTACCCTAAGTTACTTAATTTTTTCAGACTCACAAACTGATTCCGATTGGTCACCTGCTGCTGCTACCTGGTATGGTAGCCCTACTGGTGCTGGTACTGATGGTAATCTCCTATTTACACACATATAACACATTATATATACATATATATACTCCATTCATTTAACATTAATTATATACACATGTATATATGTGTATCATATAGGTGGAGCTTGTGGATACGGGCCTACTGTCGACCAACCTCCATTCTCTGCAATGGTATCGGCAGGAGGTGCTTCCCTCTTTAAGGAAGGAAAAGGATGTGGAGCCTGTTATCAGGTACCATTTGCCAACCCATTAATAATATATATATGTACATATATATTATAATTCCTTAAGCATTAATGTTGACAAATGTCTGTATTGGTGAGAATTTCACTCCCTTTGAGATTGACGAATATATGTCTGTATATTCAAATTTTACTTTCTTTCACTAGCTACTGCTAATTTTTGAATTATGAATATTGTTGATTCAGGTAAAATGTACATATGATGATAATAATG
This sequence comes from Carica papaya, assembly GCF_054855325.1. Taxonomy (NCBI): domain Eukaryota; kingdom Viridiplantae; phylum Streptophyta; class Magnoliopsida; order Brassicales; family Caricaceae; genus Carica; species Carica papaya. Next base: position 33,640,947 of record NC_142313.1, read on the forward strand.
TATGCTCAAGAAATTCAGTGAACGTACTAATTACAGACAACTGTTCAGGTAGTCCATGCGCATCAGATTCAGTTCACTTCCATTTAAGTCGTATTGTTTCCGGAGCCATGGCTAATTCTGCTGATGCAGATCAACTTCGCCGCGCCAGAGTGTTGAAAATTTAATATAGAAAGTAATTTAATATAAATTTATCATTGATATTTAATTTTTTTTCTTTAAACAACAGATAATTTTTCTTTAAAATTTTGACAGAGTTAAGTGCAACTATCTAAAAAAAAAAACAATGACTTTCCATATTGATTTGGGCTCCAACTCCAACTATATTGCAACGCTAATTGAATATGAGTACGGAGATGGAGAGCTTGCGAGAGTTGAATTGAAACAAGCTCTAGACTCAGAAACTTGGCTACCCGTGCAATAGTCATGGGGTGTTGTTTGGAAGCTTGACTCTGGCTCTACTCTACGTGCTCCTTTTTTACTCCGGTTAACTGTAATGGGAACCCATGACACTTCGGTTGCTACTGTTGTAATTCCTGGTGGCTGACAACTGGGTCAAACATATAGATCCCTTGTCAATTTCAAACCCTAATTACACTTACATAGTATAATCTATAGTACTCATCAGATCATAAATAATTAAATAATTTAGTAGATTACTCATTAGAAGTCAACACGAATATGATGTACTTGTTTTGGCTAAACTTAATTTGTTTTCTTAGTTTCACTAAATATACATATGATAGACACACACACACACACACACACACATATATATATAATACAAAAATACATTTGATATATATGCATGTGTATATACAATAAAAAAAAAAAAAGTAGATAGTCAAAACCCATTATATACGTCTAACTCTACAACATCTAACTCTACAAACTAGGCATAATAGATCCATTAGTAGGAACCCATGAATAAAGTAGATCTAAAAATAACCAATTGCAAACATATTACTGAGAAGAGCCTCGATTGATTAAAAAGAACTAAAGAGAAATTTGAGAGAAAAAGCATATGTACAAGAGAACTGGATAAGCATAGACATCTAAAAATAACCTTGCATTCAATTCTAACTTATTCTATTTCCATTTAATTTCAACATCTCAATTACTTTATATGATATCTAATAGTAATTTTATATACTTGGTACATATTTAAATTAACTTCTTTTTTATGTATTCTATTTTATAATAAGGGTAAAAAATTCACCCATAAATTCATTTAAATAGAATTTGAACACATGGTGGACAACCCCTTCTACATCTGAGAAAGACAATAATGTAATAACTTGTTAACTAACCATCCGAGAAGCTTAAAATTAATTTCAAGGTCTCCCTCATTTCTAGAAACTTAATTGACTATATTTGAAGCAAACTGTGAGGTGACTCTAAACACTCTCATTTCATTATTTGGATTTGAAGATCATAAAGAGTAGAGGAGAATGTTTGTGGGAAAATTAAAATTAGGATTTGGAAAAGTCTATTTCTTCATTTGAAAAAAAAAAAAAAAATTTAATTTCCCTAAACAATGTGTAATACAATTTTACCATTATTTGCCCCAACCAACATTAAATTTTTTAATGATCTAAATTCCCCTTTGGGCTGAATAAAGTAAACTAGGAGTAAATTGGGAATTTGAATAAATAACAAGATAAGGACCCGAGTAAGGTATATATGCTCATTTGGGCTTTACCCCCTTACAAGTATTTACTCCAGAAAAAAGGTGCAAGAAAAATCAATTATATATATATATATATAATAATAATAATCAATACAAATAAAGTAATATTTAAATAATAAAATAAAAATTAAGTAAAGAGAGATAGAAATAGGTTTTATCGTTACCACATTCAAATGCCAAAGGTGTACGTTAACAATTTCCAACCCCCAAAGAAGAATGAAAGAAACGGAAAACAAAAGAAAGGGTTTAAAAAAAATTAAAAAGAGAAATTAATATTAATAAATAGGTGGTCAAACAACAAGCATCAAGGGAAGAAACTTCTACATTCGAAGACATCATAGAGCCAAAATTACATGTTAAAACTTTTACAAATTTTGGCTAGAGAGACAAACATCATCTAAGTCTAAACATGTTACAAAGGCCTATGTAAATACTAAGAAAAATATATGCTCAAGAAATTATAAATAAATTGTAATGGCGCAAAACTTAAAATGAGATAAAGACATAAATTGAATGCGGAAGCGGAATAATAAAGTTAAACTTTACATTTTTTACACAATAATTTAAAATACCTAATAGGGATATGAGAATATTCATTCTAAAAGAACAAACAAAAATCAAAAAAATAAATGAAAAGTAAATAATTGAGTATATTAGGACGACCTTCACTAGCTTTTGAAAGATTTCAGATGGTGAACTATTCACAACCCTCTTATTGATCGGGATCTGATTCTTAATTCTCTTAATCTGAAATAGTTAATGAAGGGGTGAGCTACATTAACCCAGTAAGAATATCACACTACTCATCGATACAAAAATTGAAAGTCAGTAAAAAATCATAAAAATAATCAATAGAGCTCTTAATTTAAGTAAATTCATTTATCATAAGTAAAATCATTTATTGCATACTTACCGTTGTGAGATTTCCAAAACCAACCTATAGAGACAATAGCTCAACAATATTATAATCTCATATTCAAGTAAGTAAAAATAACAACTTTTCCTTTTTATTTGCCTACTAGTATCCATGGGGGTCTATAGAGATGTCCCACTACGCGTGAACCAACATCCAACCTTGTTAACTAACCGATCATCCACATACTCCGTCCAGTATGAGTGCCAAAAATACTATCCCTTAATACCCCGTCGGGTATGAGGATGAAACGGAACGTCCTCATACCCCGTCTGGTATGAGCGCCAAAATACCAATTCTTGATATTTCGTCCGGTATGAGGCGGCATTCACGATAGGGTTCCCTATGTACTCAGTCTGTTCACCATCTCCCAAGATATCCAGTAAGGCTACTATTCATTCATTCACTTAATCAATTAATTTTCTGTTTACATTTAATTTTCAGTTTCACAATTTAACTGTAAATCAACGCAAGACAAATAATACATGCATCAAGAAAACACAACTAAATTATTTTACTAATTTTAATATATTAGCATACATTTAAAGTTGTAAAATCAATCAATCAGTTAAACAAGACAACAATAATAAATAACTGCTTTTGCCTCCATTAGTAACCTATAATTAATTTTTAAAGTTTTCTAAATTATGCAAAATACCGTATTATTGATAATTAAACTTAAATTATATAATATCGAATAAGGTGAGGGATTCTTACTTGAATCGGTGTCCAAAATACTGGACTTTCAGCTGTGCCTACTGGCGGTTCTCGAATTTTCTAAATTTTTTATTGATGTTAAAACACGCTTCACGTACCTTAAAATACTTCAAAAAATCTAAAATCGATATTAAAAATCTTTTTGGGCCAATTTCAGAATTCCAGCACGGCGGTACTACCGTGCTCCGGCATCGGCAACGCCGCCTGCGGCGGTGGTTTGTCTCGAACTGGCTATTTTCTGCCAGATTTAGTTGGTTTTGGCCAGTTTTATACCCATCAATGTGAGAAAACACGTTAGAGGGCTTTGGTTGGCCCAAAAAAGTCGAAAAACAAAAACTTACTGGTGACAGAATTTTTCAGTGCGGTAGCTCTGCTGGCTCACTTTCGTGGCTAGACTTTTTTCTTCGGTTAACCTGTAAAAAATAGAATGGTGATCACAATGGTGAAAAAATCGCATGAAATGGGAATCGAAAAGGGGCTTATCCGAGGCAATTTTTGGTTTTACCCGTGGCGGCGCCGCCGGGCTTTACTACAATTTTCGGCTTATCTGCTGTTTCTTTTGCTCCGATTTGGCCATAGGGGTGTTCGAAATCAAATTTCGAGCAGATAGAAGAATTTTTACCTTCTTTGGCGGTCAGAGGTGGCTTCGGTGCAGTGGTCGGCTCCTTTCTCTGGCGACTAGTTCTTCTTCTCTGGCAGAGGGCTGGCGGCTAGGGTTTGGGTTTGGTGTGAAGTGAGATATTTATATCCATCTCCCTTAAATCTTGACTGTTCATCGTGTTTGATCTCGACCGTCTGATCGCGTTTAAAGAAAAAATGAATATGGACCGTTCATCGCGATTTAATCTGGACTGTTCATCGTGTTTAATCGTGACCGTCCAATCATGCCTGAGGAGGGAATGGATTTGGACCGTCCATGTGCGTGGGAACACATTCGGGTCGTCCAATCGCGGGCACGTGGATTGCCAGCATGATCTCCCACGTGGCACCGAGTCAGCGTGCCTTACCACACAGTGCACTCCGGTTTGCTAGGGTTGCTGACTGGGTGGTCCTATGTGGCGTAATTTTTTTTTATTGTATTTTAACCCCCAGTTTTCAATTTTTCTTTAAAAAATACTCTCGAACCCAAATTTTCACCCTTTTTTTTCAAAATTATTTTCAATTTCATCATCCACCTATTTTTTTCCTAATTTTACATTACAAATTTATAAATTTAAAAATTATATTTTTATATATTTATTTTTTTAAATTTTAAAATTAATCTCAGGCCAAATTTTGAGTCCGAGTATTATAGAAACTGTCAAAATGTAGGAGGTAAGATAATGCTTAAGAAATAAATCATAGGGTTTGAGGGAGTAAAAGAAAAAAGCAAAGCTCTAATCTACTTGAGCTAATGATAAGAAGAAGATACTATCTTGTACTAAACAAACTCTTTAGAAAAACCAAAAAAGGCTTGCAACCCAACAATATAAAAATATGAAGGTGGTGGAAACATGTAACACCTTGTTTCCGCACCAAATAATATTATTATTTCTCAGTAACAATTTTTATTTTAAAAAAGTAGAGTTATCTTATAACAAATTATGTATAGTTATCAATGGTATCTTTTTTTCTACCTAACATTAGAATACCCTAAGGAATAGAATAGAAGAGAAAGAAGAAAAATGAGGAAGAATGAGAGGCCTCAGACAACATAAGTAAGTCTCCAAAAATTAAATTAGAACTAATGTGTGCGATTAAGATGTATAATATAAATGAATTGAAGAAGTTATGAATTTTTTCAAATCTAAAACTGCTAAAAAAATGTGAATCATGTGGCAATAGGCTTTTGATACAATTTCTAATTTTTATAGCCAAACTCTAGTTACCATATTATGTGGTTATAATCAATATATCATAAATTTTTCAAAAACACTAAAATTACATAATTTGAACAAGAATTGATGAAGTTACACCTTTTTTTTTTAATAGCAATTATAACTACCTTCAAACACTCAAGTTAAGTCATATCAAGCTTTTTATTCTTAGTTTAAGAATGAATACCATCTAAACAAATTGTTTTACATCTCTTAACAAAGATTTATGATGTGTGCACGTTTCTCTCCCAACTCCCTTAGTCAGTAAATCATGAACGGTAATTTTGTTTAAGGAGTCTCCATTATTTCTCAATTTGTAGTAAGATATTTACTTTAAAATTTCAAAGGCCTGAATTTTACTTTTATCGTTGATCTTAACTAATTTTAATCTTTGGCCAACTCCTATCGAGAAAAACTTAAGGTGTCCTTTTGATATGAACCTTATAACATTTTCTCCACAAATTAAGATCAAATGGAAGTGCTAGCAATATACATACTCATATTCTCCCACAGTTACAGGAAAATTTACATCCATTAGGAACCTGAACAATGAACTAGTTAACAACAATTCCCAAACTGAAAAGTAAACATTAGCATGAATAATACTTGTAACTCTAATCAATACTAAATATAATTTTGATTTAAATTTATAACTAAGGTTAAACATAACCAACCAACAATTATACTATAATTATCAACAGTAAAGTTAATGAATCCCATAAAACAAAAAAAAAAAGTTCCGTTTTAATTGAGGAAACTTTTGAACAAAATTGTGAAAATCATGTGAAAATACTGATAAGCAAATTTCATTTCCATTATAATACCAGACGGAACATGCATATATCGATTCACATATGTAAATAAAATTAAATGAATCTCTTATCAACGATGGAACAAGATCTATTATGCATTATATATAAGAAATTCTTTGGTTTGGACTAAAGAAGTAATGTTGCTCAATCATTATCAAACTAATTGCAATATATTTAAATCCGTGAGGACCCTACCTGAGCACCTTCTATTTCTAATAAATCATGAAGTAGATCAGAATTATTCTTAACAGTTCTATAAGAAGTGATCCTATTTTTTTAAGCGGATCTTGGTAGAGACCAAAAATCTTGAGCAATCTCATAAAACAAAATTATACTATTTTATTTTTGCAGAAGAACAAAAATAGTTTTTTATGCTTTCAAATAAAGAATTTATCTTTTTTATTTTAAATATTTGGAAATCATACTGGGATTCGGGTTCCCAAACTTTTTCACTCTTATGGACTTGAAACCAAAACTAGCTTTTCCACACTCTTATGGGTTTGAAACCAAAACCAGAAAAAATCTACACTTTGTCCCTCTCTGGTTTTTGCTTAGTAGACCCAAAAATCATATCCTATTCGTTCAAAATTGTCCTCAAAATCCTCCCTATTTTAACTCCCCGAAAACCCAAAAATTTCCCCTTCACCAACCGAGCTCCCTCCAATTTTCTACACTCCCAATCTGTGTTCGTAAAAAGCATTTGTGATTTATTAGAGTATTTTACTTAGAAATATCATTTATTAACTCTTTAAAGAATTTATTTAAAATTTAATAAATTTACATTAATATGAACTTTAAACTTATTTTAAATATTTTGAACTTTGACTTGGTTTATTATGTAATGATCTTAACTTGTTTTGTATGGTCTTATAAAAATGTTACCAAACATATTAAATGTTAGGTATATAATTGTTATAACTAAGATCCAATTATTCATATAATATATTATATACATTTTTGTTTGACTATTTATTTTAATATATGACAATAATATTTTTATTATCATATTTATTGACTTATTTTTTAATTTATATACTAAAGTTCTTGATTAAATTTAAAGATTTTACATCAAGATAGAGATCTTGATAATGAAAATAAAGTTTTTATGATTTAATCTAAAATATTCTTGGTTATTGGATCATCAAAATATAATATTAATAATTCGGTAGGACCAATATACATGTGATGATCTCCATAAGATAAAGATTAATTGATGTCATTAACTAAATCACATATATAGATGATGCATATGAAGATATGATCATTGATTTGACCCAATTAAGAATTTTTTATTATTCATATTATCTTAAACTGTCAATAGAATATTCTTTTAAAATGATGAGATATATAAATTTTCTTCAACATAAGATCATCATAGTAATTAACAAGTCATTTATCATACTTTGATTCTTAACATAGATGGTCATAGAATTATGGTTGAAAGGATATTGGATGTAATTAAATACTTGTAGAATTAGTGATTGATCAAGATGAAATCTATCAACTTCAATAATAAATTTAAACTTTATGATGTCATTTATTATAATGACTGCATTAAACCATTAACTAATGCAATTGAATAAAAGAATAAAAGAGTTTTTTATATCATTCATTAATTAGTTATAATTAATATGAAATATAATTGGTTACTTATTAGGATTTCACAGTTAAACTATATATTTGTAACGGCCCCGGAAATTAAAAAGAAATGTATATATTTATTCTCAGTGCGGAAGCGAAATAAAATAGATTACGATTAACATCCCTTACACAATAATCAAAAAGTATTAAAGATATGAAATAATAAACTAACTAAAGGAAATACTATGAATGAATACTATAAGGAAAATTAATAAATCTTTAGGCTTCTACTCGCCGTCTTCCTGCAGAACGAGTTCGGGAACCAAGTCCTCCTGATCTGAAATGGTTAAGTAAGGAATGAGCTACACTAGCCCAGTAAAGATGTTACACTATCTCACTGTCACAGAAGTAAAGGTTGGTAGAAAATAAAAACAACCAATGGAGCATAATTTATAACAAATTCATTTATCAATAATAAAACTCTTTGCTGTCCACTTATCTCGGTGAGATTCATGAAAACAACTTATGAAAACTATAACATTATAATATCATGAAATCATACGCGCCCTGTAACATAACACATGTCATACTTTTAATTTGTCAATCATCAAGTAACAAATTTCCTCTTTTACCAGCCTACCAGTATCCATGGAGATCCATAGGGGTTCTTGTCACACGTGAACCATTCATGTTAATAACTTAATTTCAGGATCGTCCCCATACCCCATCCGGTATGGGCGCCAAAACAATAAACCTCAATACTCCGTCCGGTATGAGGATGAAGCGGGCCGTCCCCATACCTCGTCCGGTATGAGCGTCAAAATATTTAAAGTCTCCATACCCCGTCCGATATGAGATACAACATTCCCAGTAGGGTCCCCTATAGACCCGGTCTGTCCACCATCTCCCAGGACATCTAGTGAGCCTGTTAACTTATCCATTTATCAACTCAATCCCATTCTTATTTGTTCTTAGTCTCAATTACCCAATCAAACATGAATACATAAACCAGTAACGAACACCAAACAAGGCAAACATAACGTCGGGTTCACAATAATCAAACCATAATAAATTAAACAGTGAATCATGCATACGAAGCCACATAATAAATAAATCAGATACTACACTGCATTTAGACTGTAAAATAAATCAAACAGGAACTGACTGAAAAATATATCAGATTCAGGCTCTATTAGCAACCTTAATTAATTCTACATATCTATGAATTCATAAAATATCGTTTTATCATTTATTAGACTTTAATACGGTGATAGAAAATAGGGTGAGAGATCCTTACTTGTTTCAGAGTCTGAAATCGGGTTCTCACTGCGCCTACAGGCAGTCTCTAGATTCTCTAAATTTTTCTTCAAAAACTGAAACACACTTCCGGTACCTGCACATGTCCCCAAAAACCCCAAATCAAACCCAGGGCCTATTCGGCCAATTTTAAAATTCTGGCACGGCGGCTCCGCCATGCTCCGGCGCTAGCTCCGGCGGCGATCCGCCTCGGGTTGGCTGTTTCTGGCCGTTTTCGGATGAATTCGGCCAAACTTGCATTGGTTCCTGTAATAAAACACAAGTAAGGCCCTCGGTGGGCCGAAAAAACTCAAAAAATTGAGATTTATCGGCGACAGAGCTCTCAGGTGCGGCGGCTCCTCTGGCGCGAGTCCCGATTTGGTGTTTTACTCTGGTCAACCTGTAGAGGAAAGGACGGTGTCACAGTGGTATAAAAATTACATTGAACGGGAATCGAGAAGGGCCTCATCGGAGGCAAAAACTAAGAAAACACGCGGCAGTGCCACTGGGTTTCGGCAGCGTTTTTCAGCCAATTGACCGGTAGTTTGGCTCCGATTTAGCCACAGGGAGGTTCAGCATCAAAATCTGAGCCAAGGGGAGAAATTTTACCTCGTTTGGCGGCCAGAAAGTTCCACTGTGCGGCGGCGGGTGGCGGTGGTCGGTTCCTCCAGTGGCTAGGCTGTCTTCTCTGGCGAGGGCTCTGGCGGCTAGGGTTTGGGGTTGGGTGTGGATGAGATTATTTATAACCCTCCCTTTTTAATCTGCACCGTCAATCACGATTTAATCTGGACCGTTCGATCACGATTAAATTAGATATGAATCTGAGCCGTCCATCGCGATACGATCTAGGCCATCCGTGCGTGATTCAATCTGGGCCGTCCGCACGCGTGTAATTTGGGTCGTCCGTGCGCGTGTTTGATCTGGACCGTCCGTGCGTGCAGGAACGGATCTCAGCCGTCCGATCGTGCACACGCGGATCGCCCACGTGGCCCGTTCCACGTGGCCTTCCCGCGTCAGTGTCTCTGCCACGCGGCGTGTCCTAGTTGGCCGGAGCTGCTGATCAGGCTATTGACGTGGCTGCTGACGTGACATAGTTTTTCTGAATTGCGTTTTGACCCCCGATTTTTAATTTTTTTTTCAAAAATACCTCCAAAATCTAAATTTTCACTCTTTTTTTGCAAAATCATTTTCAATTAAATCCAAAAAATAATTTTACCCCTTTTTATCATTATTATTATTTTTATTTCTATTAAATTAAATTAAATTAAATTTAAACCATATAATTATTACCTAATAAATTAATTCTTGAAATAAAATAAAATCAAAATAATTCCAATAATAATAAAAATAAAAATTTGGGTGTTACAGTTCTCTCCCTTAAAGAAATTTGGTTCTCCAAATTTGCCTCTTACTCTTAGTCGAACAAATAGGGATATTGGGTTCTAAAGTCTGATTCTAGCTCCCAGGTAGCCTCCCTTGGCGTGTGGTTCTGCCACACGACCTTTACAAATGATATTTCCCGGTTGCGGAGTATTCTGCTGTTTTGGTCCGTGATACCGACTGGTACTTCCTTATAGGACAAGTCCTCTTGGAGTGGGAGCGGTTCATGAGCCAAGACATGAGAGGGGTCCGGGTTGTACTTGCATAACATGGATACATGGAATATATTGTGAACCTTGGAGAGCTCTGGAGATAGTGCTAGTTTGTAGGCGGCAGTATCAATCCTGTCTAAGACTTCATATGGTCCAATAAATTGGGGGTTCAATTTTCCCCTCTTGCCGAATCTACTAATTCCTTTGAAATGAGTGACCTTAAGGAACACTCGGTCGCCTTGTCCAAACGCTAAATCTCTCCTCTGAGTGTCCGCATAACTCTTCTGTATGCTCTGAGCAGTCTGAATGTTATTTCTGATTTTAACTATTTTAGACGTGGTCTCCTCCACCAATTCTGGACTGAACAATTTTCTATTGCCCACTTCTTCCCAACAAATCAGCGATCTGCATGAGCGCCTATATAACGCTTCATACGGAGCCATGCCAATGCTCGCTTGGTAGCTGTTGTTGTAGGCAAATTCTATCAGGGGTAGATGGTCGTCCCAATGGCCCCCGGAGTTAAGGACACAAGCTCGGAGCATATCCTCAAGTGTACGGATTCTCCTTTCTGACTGTCCATCAGTCTAAGGATGGAAAACAGTACTGAGAGACAACTTTGTTCCCATGACCTACTGAAAGCTACTCCAAAATCGAGAAATGAACCTGGGGTCCCTGTCGGATACCACTGTCGCTGGAACTCCATGCAATCAGACTATTTTTCGGATATACATTCTTCCCAACTTGTCCAAGGGATCGGTCATCCTGATGGCTAGGAAGTGGGAAGACTTGGTAAGCCGGTCAATAATTACCCAGATGGCGTCATGTCCTGAACGCGCCTTAGGTAATCCCGTTACGAAGTCCATGGTGATATGTTCCCACTTCCACTCCGGGATCGGTAAGGGCTGAAGTAACCCGCTTGGGCATTGATGCTCTACCTTGACCTGCTGAAATACCAAGCATTTAGATACAAAGTTAGCTATGTCCCTCTTCATCCCATTCCACCAAACCTGGGGTCGCATGCTTTGGTACATTTTGGTGCTTCCGGGATGCATGGCAAACTTCGAGTTATGGGACTCTGTCATGATGTCTCTCTTTAACTCACTGTCATCTGGGACACACACCCTGTCCTGGAACCAGAGTAACCCATCGGCAGAGACTCGGAATTCTGAGCTCACTACCTGTTCTGCATCATTCTTGTGGGCTACTAGGGCGAGGTCGACTGACTAGGCTTCCCTTATTCTCTGTATTAACTCGGGCTGGACGGTCAGACGGCCCAAACATGCAACTCTTTTCAGGTCCTGAAGCTGAACCTGTTGTGTGGCCCCAATTTGCTTGCGTTCTGAAACCATCAAATAGGCTAAGATACCTGCACTTTTCCTGCTGAGAGCATCTGCCACCATGTTGCCTTTACCCAGATGATATAAGATATCACAATTATAGTCTTTAAGGAGTCCATCCACCTTCTCTGATGCATGTTGAGATCATTTTGAGCGAATATGTGTTTCAAACTCTTATTATCGGTATAGATATGAAAGGTTTCTCCATATAAATAATGGCGCCAGATTTTCAAAACGTGTATGATTGCGACAAGTTCTAAGTCATGGGTGGGGTAATTTTTCTCATGATTCTTTAATTGCCTGGACCCATAAGCTATGACCTTCTTATGCTGCATCAGGACACAACCCAGGCCTAGATAGGAGGCATCACTATAAACTGTATATCCCCCCGATCCACTCGGTAAAACCAGTACGGGTGCAGTGGTCAGCTGCTCCTTTAATTCTGAAAAAGTTCTCTCACAGTCCTCATTCCACTCAAACTTGGCATTCTTCTTTGTGAGTCGGGTTAGGGGAGCCGCTAGACTAGAGAATCCTTCGACTTCCTGCGGTAATAACCTGTCATTCCCAGGAAGCTACGGATTTCCTTAACTGATGTCAACTTCTCCCAGCCAAGTACAGCAACCTTTTCGAGATTCACTGATAATCCTTCCTTCGATATGATGTGCCTTAGGAAGGCGGTCTGCTCAAGCTAGAATCCACACTTACTCAACTTTGCAGATAGCTTCTTTTTTCTAAGGACCTACAAAACTTGGGCTAGATGGTGAACATGCTCTTCTCTGCTTTTTGAGTAGACCAAGATGTCATCGATGAACACAATAACAAATTGATCCAAGAATTCTCTAAAGACCTTGTTCATCAGATCAATAAAGATGGTCAGGGTATTGGTTAGCCCAAATGGCATGACCAGGAACTCATAGTGTCCATACCTAGTTTGAAAGACCATTTTGGGGATGTCTTCTGTTCTTATTTTCACTTGATGGTAACCTGATCGCAGGTCTATTTTGGAAAAGACATGCGCACCCTGCAGCTGATCGAAGAGGTCGTCAATTCTGGGAAGGGAATATTTGTTCTTGATTGTGACCTTGTTCATTCCTCTGTAATCAATACACAGTCTCAACGTTCCATCTCCCTTTCTGGCAAAAGTGACTCCGACACCCCAAGGAGACACAATGTGTCTAATTAAATCAATGTCTTGTAATTCAGTGATCTGTTTCCTCAGTTTTTCTATCTCAACACGGCTCATGCGGTAAGGAGCAACCAAAATGGGTAGGGTGCCTGGTTGTAGGTCTATAGTAAACTCAACTTCCCTGTTGGCAGTCCTGGTAGTTCGTTCAGAAACACATATGGAAAGTCTCGGACTACCAGAATCAATTGGATACAAATTTCCTTCTTTGGCTTGCTTAGTTAGAGAAAATAGCAAGGTTAAAGTACTTGAAAATTAAGGAAATTTGCCATCAAGGAATAAGTACCAAGTGATTTTATTAATTTGTAAATGACTCCTCATTAGGAGGATTAAATACAATCTTCTTGTTAAAGCAATCTATGGTGGCGCGATACACCGCTGGCCAATCTATCCCTAAAATTACATCAAAATCCCCCGTGTCTAACCCTATTAGGTCTACACTCAGTTTTCTATTTGTTATCTCCACGGCACAAGCCCTGTAGATAACTTCCCCTAATAGTGTTTCACCCCCAGCAGTAGACATAAATAACATTGAATCAAGTTTATCAGGTGATATATTAAGTTTGGATGCAAAAACATGTGAAACAAATGAATGCAATACACCAGTGTCAAATAAAACATGAGCAATATGGTTACAGATAGTGTACATATCTTGTATCACGTCCGGGTCAGCATCGGCATCCTACTGTGTGAGGTTGTAAACCCTGCCCTGAAAAGGAGGTCTTCTATTGTTCTGGTTCCTCGGGAACTCTCTCGCATAGTGCTGGGCACTACCATATATGCGACAGGTGTTGTTGAGGCGATAGCATGGTCGATCCCTGTGATCCCTACCGCAGTGCTGACAGATCTTGCCACGTGCTGCCCCTGGAGCCTGAGGGGGAGCCTGGATCACCGGTCTGGGCCTCTTATTTTGTTGGATAGGTGCAGTAGGTGCTGGTCTGCGGGGTGGAGCTGAGGGTCTGTGACTCCCTGCTGACTGAGAAAGGGTGTTGAAACTCCTCTCCATGATCTGCGCCTTTGCCAGAACGGCTGAATATGTCTTGAGCTCTAGTACCAATAAGTGCTGCTTGATCTCTGGGCGGAGGCCCCACTGGAACCTCCTAGCCTTCCTGTCCTCATCTATCAATGTCTCAGGGGAGTATCGGCCCAGCTCTTCGAACTTACGAGTATATTCCGATACCGTCATGTTTCCCTGGACCAGTTTGACAAACTCCATCTCCTTTAGATGTCGGACGTGCTCGAGGAGGTACTCCGCATGAAAGGCTGCTAAGAACTGCTCCCAAGTGACTGGTGTAGGGAGGGTGGTCTACTTGAGCTCCTACCAACGACCTGCTTCCCCCACCAGTATGTGGGAAGCAAGGGTACCACTCTGCTCGGGAACTACTCCTAATGTCTTGAAAGCCTTCTCTGTCTCCGGCAACCAGTACTTGGCATCTTCAAAAGAGGACTCACCTGCAAAAATAGAAGGGTTCAGTCTCTTGTACCTCTCTACGTAGCCTGGGTCAATCAGGGAAGGAGCTAGGTCCCGTGGAAGAGGGACTGGGCCAGGCTGAGGATAGACTAGGGGGCCCTTTGGTGGCACCGACTGATATAATGGGGGTACTGGATTGTACTATGGCGGTGTCGGGCAGTACTGTGGTTGGGGCACCGGATTATACTGCGGCGGTGGTACCGGGGGGTACTGTGGAAGAGCAGGCTCGTGCCGAGGTGGCTCAGGATCCGCTCGCTGTAGCGGTGGCTCAACCTGTGGTAGTGGGGGAGGGTTGGGCAACTCGCTTCTCTCCTCTCGGCCTTGCTAGGCAGCAATGATCCTTTCTAACATCTCAAATATTCTGTCCACATCTTCCCGAAGCGAATCATCATGGGCTGCTCGGTTTAGTGGGGGTATTCCTCTCCTTATCTCTCTGCACCTGCATTTCATAAGGAAGGATTGGTACTGAGGAACGCGGCTCTGATACCAACTGTAACGGCTTCGGAAATTAAAAAAAAAATGTATATATTTATTCTCAGTGCTGAAGCGAAATAAAATAGATTATGATTAACATCCCTTACACAATAATCAAAACGTATTAAAGATATGAAAGAACAAACTAACTAAAGGAATACTATGAATGAATACTATAAGGAAAACTAATAAATCTTTAGGCTTCTATCGCCGTCTTCCTACGGAACGGGCTTGGGAACTAAGTCCTCCTGATCTGAAATGGTTAAGGAATGAGTTACACTAGCCCAGTAAAGATATCACACTATCTCACTGTCATAAAAGTAAAGGTTGGTAAAAAATAAAAACGACAAATGGAGCATAATTTATAACAAATTCATTTATCAATAATAAAACCTTACTGTCCACTTACCTCGGTGAGATTCATGAAAACAACTTATGAAAACAATAACATTATAATATCATGAAATCATACGGGCCCTGTAACATAACACATGTCATACTTTTAATATGTCAATCATCAGGCAACAAATTTCCTCTTTTACCAGCCTACCAGTATCTATGGGGATCCATAGGGGTTCCTGCCACACGTGAACAATTCATGTTAACAACTTAATTCCAGGGCCGTCCCCATACCCTATCCGGTATGGGCGCTAAAATAATAAACCTCAATACCACGTCCGGTATCAGCGCCAAAATATTTAAAGTCTCCATACCCCGTCCGGTATGAGAGACAACGTTCCTGGTAGGGTCCCCTATGGACCCAGTCCGTCCACCATCTCCCAAGATGTCTAGTGAGGCTGTTAACCTATCCATTTATCAATTCAATCCCATTCTTATTTGTTCTAAGTCTCAATTACCCAATCAAACATGAATACATAAACCAGTAACGAACACCAAACAAGGCAAACATAACGTCGGGTTCACAATAATCAAACCATAATAAATTAAACAGTGAATCATGCATACGAAGCCACAGAATAAACAAATCAGATACTACACTGCATTTAGACTGTAAAATAAATCAAACAGGAACTAACCGAAAAATATATCAGATTCGAGTTTCATTAAAAACCTTAATTAATTCTACATATCCATGAATTCATAAAATTCCATTTTATCATTTATTAGACTTTAATACCGTGATAGGAAATAGGGTGAGAGATCCTTACTTGTTTTGGAGTCTAAAATCGGGTTCTCATTGTGCCTAGGGGCAGTCCCTAGATTCTCTGAATTTTTCCTCAGAAACTGAAACACACTTCCGGTACTTGCACATGTCCCTAAAAACCCCAAATCAAACCTAGAGCCTATTCGGCCAATTTCAGAATTCCGGCACAGCGGCTCCGTCGTGCTCCGCCGACGGCGCCGCCGCTTGCAGCGACGATCCACCTCGGGTTGGCCGTTTCTAGCTGAATTCGGCCAAACTTACATTGGTTCCTGTGATAAAACACACGTAAGGCCCTCAGTGGGCTGAAAAAACCCAAACAATCGAGACTTACCGACGGCGGAGCTCTCGGGTACGGCGGCTCCTCCGTGCGAGTCGCGATTTGGTGTTTTGCTCCGGTCAACCTGTAGAGGAAATGCCGATGGCCACAGTGGTATAAAAATTACATCGAACAGGAATCGGGAAGGGCCTCATCGGAGGCAAAAACTAAGAAAATCTGTGGCGGCGCCGTTGGGCTTCGGTGGCATTTTTCGGCCAATTGGCCGGTGGTTTCGCTCCGATTTGGCCACAAGGGAGTTCAGCATCGAAATCCGAGCCAATGGGAGAAATTTTACTTCATTTGGCAGTCGAAAAGTGCCCCGGTGCGGCGGCGAGTGGCGGCAGTCGGTTCCTCTGGTGGCTAGGCTGTCTTCTCCGGCGAGGGCTCTGGCGGCTAAGGTTTCGAGTTGGGTGTGGATGAAATTATTTATAATCCTCCTCTTTTAATCTGAGCCGTCCATTACTATTTAATCTGGGCCGTCTGATAGCGATTAAATTAGAAATGAATTTGGGTCGTCCGTGCGTGATTCAATCTGGGCTGTTCGCACGCGCGCAATCTGGACCGTCCGTGCGCATGGGAACGGATCTCAGCCGTCCGATCGCGCGTTCGCGGATCGCCCATGTGACCCGTTCCGCGTGGCTATCCCGCGTCAGTGTCTCTGCCGCACGGCGTGTCCTGGTTGGCCAGAGTTGCTAACCGGGATGTTGACGTGGTGAATTTTTTTAAATTATATTTTGACCCCCGATTTTCGATTTTCTTTTAAAAACACCCCAAGAATCTAAATTTTCACCCCTTTTTCTCAAAATTATTTTCAATTAAATCCAAAAAATAATTTTACCCAGTTTTATGATTATTATTATTTTTATTTCTATTAAATTAAATTAAATTAAATTAAACTTATATAATTATTACCTAATAAATTAATTATTAAAATAAAATAAAATCAAAATAATTCCAATAATAAAAAAATAAAAATTTGGGTGTTACAATATTAGGATTAACCTAAAACAATAATGACAGAATAAAATATTATATTACTCTTTAGCAAATTTTTAAAAATAATTGTAAACTTCATATTATCCAATCATTAATTAGTTTGACTAATTTGCTACTGGTTTAGAATTGAACCTATGTGGTTATATACTAACAATTATTCTAACTTTTACTAAATATATTAATTATTTTAATTATTTGATAAATAAATTAAAATTTTTAATTTAATCAAATTAATAAATTTTTTTATCTAAATAGAATATTATTATATTCTTTGTTAGCACAGATAATATAATTAATATTAGAGACAAATTAAATTTTTCTATTTTAAAAATAAAAACTAATATTTATATTTCTTAGTTATTATATTATTAACTTAGTAATATAATATGTGTGACTATTATAATAATGGAGATTATTATAAAATCTAATTTGAATTGAATTTATTTATAAAATTATTTTATTAAACAATAATAATAATAATAAAATGCAACATATATATGATATATATATATATATATATATATATATATATAGGGTGCTGAAAAGAAAAAAGAGGACTCCGAATTAGTTCGGATGTGTAAATGAAGAAATTGGACTTCATATATGATATATATTATAATACCCCATCTCGAAAAGCAATCCAGGATTATTTTTTCTTATTAAATTATTTTATTAGAATAATTATTTAATTGAATTTATTTTTATTTAATTAAAATTTTGAGAAAAATGAATTAGAGACGAGACTGAAAATAATTTTAAGAAAAATAGGTAAAAATTTGAGTTCAGATGATGTTTTTGAAAAAAACAATTAGAAACAAGAAGTCAAAGTGCAAAAAAAGAAAATTTGTCTATGTGGGATGACCCAATCAATAGCCCCGACGAACCGGAGAATGCCCCGTGTCAAAATACGCTCACATTGGCGCCACACGAGCAATCCATGCGCCCAGCGATCCGACGGCCCAAGTTTGATCCCGCGCACGTGAAAGACTAAGCTTCGTTCCATCCTTAGGCGCAATCGGACAGATGAGATTAATCGCAATGAATGGTTCAGATTCGCCCATGCAATCGACCTAAATAAATAAAGATTGGACAACCTTACTCGCACTATGTCAATGCAAATGAACGGTCTAGATCGACGCGAGATGGGTATAAATACCTCATGCCACAGGAAAACCCAAACTCTAGCCGCTAGCTCTCATTGGAGAAGAAGAACTAAGCGCTAGAGAAAAAGACCGACCGTCGATCGGTGCCGCACCGAAGCCACCACTAATGACAGAGCTGCCGCAACCAAAACTCAAAAATTCCTCTGATGAGCCCCTTTTTACTTTTCGTTTCACGTAATTTTCTAATCATTGTGTTCACTTTCATTTTCTATGCAAGTTAGCCAAAGAAGGAACCCCAACCACGAAGGAAGACCAGTGAAGTTGTCGCACCCAGAGACTCCTCCATTGGTAGGGTCGGTTTTTTGTGATTTTTCGGCCAATCGAGGCCCCTAACATTTTTTTCTGTAGGGATACGTTTAAAATCAGCTAAAACCAGTCAGGTTGAGGTGAACCACTACCATGGGCGGCAGAGACGGTGCCAAAGCACAGTGGTGTTGCCGTGCCGAAACTCCAAAATTGGCCGAAAAGAGTTTTGGACACTAATTTTAAATTTTTTAGATATTTTTAGGTACATGATAAGTTTTTTGGATTTTGTAGGAAAAATTCAAGAAATTCAATACTTGTTAGGAGGCGTAGTAGACAGCCCAACATCTCGAAATATCGATCCGGATAAGGATCCCTTACCCTATTTTCCGTTATGGTAAATTGAGACTTAACGATAATAATTTTATATTTTTATAAAAATTTAGAAAACCTTAAAACTAATTACAGGTCACTAGTGAAGCCGGAACCGTTTAGTTCATAATTGTCTTAATTTCTTGTTTATTTTCCTGTACTGTCCTACTTACTTGTGATCATATTATGCATATTCATAATTTATAGTTTCTATAATCTTATCGATCTATCTATTTTATTCTTTATTATCTGGTTACTCGATCTCTTATAATGGAAGCTATATCATTTGTATAAATATCGTTTAATTGATCTGTAAATATAATATGAGAAATTGATATGCGTTTATTGGTTGTCTTGTTGATGGGAATCTTTATGTGAAAGACTTATTAGGTACTCAAGAAAAAGGCGAACAGGTCTGGTACATAGGGAACTCTATCTGAACGTTACCTCAGCCGGATGGGGCTGGAAAGTCCCTTATTAAAAAGATTCGGGATATATAGTTCACCCTCATACAGGACAAGATATTGAGGTGATAAAATGTTTGGCACCCTTACCAGACGGGGTATGGGGACGACCAGTTAATTGTTAAAATTAGATATTGGATTAACGAGTAAGGAACATCCCTATGGACCCCCAGAGATACTAGTAAGTAAGAAAGAAAGGAAAATTGTTGTCTCTTGTTCTCTTATGCATGAAAATAAAAAGTGGTCTAGATGTGAGTCTTCATATTTATTTTAAAAAACTCGTAACAGTAAGTATCAAACAAACGTCTTTAAGTTAAATGTATTTAATTAAAGTAAGGCCTCTCTTAGTTATTTTTCTTATTTTTACTAATCTTTAGTTTTCAATATATGTAATTAGTATGATATTCTTACTAGGTTTGTGTAGCTCACCCTTTCATTAACTATTTCAGATTAAGAAGACCAAGATCCAGATCCCGATTGATAAGAGAGTTGTGAGTAGTTCACCACCTGAACTCCCTTCAAGTACAAGTAAAGGTTGACCTAGGATGCTTATTTATTTATTTTTCTTTAATTACCGTTTGTTTTTTAGAAGAGGCATTCCCGTAACTCTATTGGACATTCTAAACTATTGTCTAAGGAATGTAAATCCTAACTCTATTATTGACTTCTCAATTTAAATTATAAATTCATTTCCTTTAATCTTTCGGGTCTTTACAGTTAGTATTATAGCCGCGTTCCTCGGAACCATTCCTTACGCAAAGACTTTAAAACACCAAATATAAACTATCGTTCAACAATTCCTTATGAAATGCAGGTACAAGGATATGAGGAGAGGAAGACCCTCATTAGACTGAGCATTCTAGGATGGTTCGTTTTGAAAAGATGTTGACCGACTCTTTGAGATACTCGAGAGACTCATCTCTGCCCAACAGGTCCGAGAGGAAACAAATGAGCTGCTTGACCCTCCCCCATTGCCACAATTTTAGCCACCCTTGCAATGGGAAGATCTGAAGCCACCCCGATACAACTCTACTCCTCGACTATATCATCCGGCACTGCCATAATACAATTTGGTGCCTCCACTATATCATTCAACACTGCCATAGGGCCACCGGTCCCTCTACAGCACAATACAGTCCTTCTTCCATGAGACTCGGTTCTGCCTATGATGGACCCAAACTATATTGAAAGGTAAAAAAGACTAAACTCATCTACCTTTGCGGGAGCATCCTCTTTCGAAAAGGCGGAGTATTGGTTAGTTGAGACAAAGAATGCCTTCGCAACTCTTGGGGTGATTCTCGAACATAAACTTCTACTTGCCACCTACATGCTTGTGAGAGAGGCAGGTCACTGGTGGCAGCTCAAGTAGGCCACCCTGCCCGTTTCAATCACTTAGGAATAGTTCCTGATGGCCTTCAATGCAGAGTATCTCCCAGAGCACCACTGGCATTTAAAGAAAATAAGAGTTTGCACATCTAGTCCAGTGTGATATGATTCTGTCGGAGTATGTCCGAAGATTCTTAGAGTTGGAGTGATATTCCCCTGAGAGCATGATGGATAAAGGTAGGAAGGTAAAGAAGTTCGAGTGGGGCCTCCGTTCTAAGATTAGACAACAACTGTATGTATTTGATGTTAGTACCTACTCAGCCGTTCTAGCCAAAGCATAGCTAGTGGAGAGGTACCTTCACATTTTTCCTGACCCCTGGTTTCACACTGCAGACCAGTACCCACTATATCAGTTCAGCAGAATAAGAGGCCTAGGCTAGTGACTTAGGATCCTCCTCAGACTCCAGTAACCGGATGCAGTAGGACTTGTCAGTACTGTGGCAAGAATGATGAGGACCAACCCTACTATCATCTCAATAATACCTGCTACATTTATGGGAGTGTCCAACACTACGTGAGAGAGTGCCCGTGAAATAAGAATCAGGTTAGACCTCCTATCCAGGACAGAGCTTAAAACCTCACTCAGTAGGATGCTGAAGCTAATCTGAACATGATATAGGGTATATACACTATCTGTAATCACTTTGCACATATTTTGATTGATATTGGTGCTTCATATTCATTTGTCTCACATGTTTGTACATCAAACTTGAATGTATCACCTAAAAGACTTAATTCTGTGTTGTTTGTGTCTACTCCTCAAAGTAGAACACTATTAAAAGAGGTTATAAACAAAGCTTGTATCACAGACATAGCAGATAGAAAATTGAGTGTGGAGTTGATAGAGATTAGCACGGGATATTTTGATGTAATTCTAGGAATGAATTGGTTAGCATTATACCACGCCACCATAAGTTGTTTCGACAAGAAACTTGTATTCAACCCTCCTAACAAGGAGTCATTTACAAGTTAATAAATTTTTTTAAAAATGTTATCTCTTCATGACAATTTTTTTATTATAGATCAATTTGTCATTATGTTTATCGATGATTTCTTGTTCTATTCAAATAGTAGAGAAGAACACGCTCACCACCTTATTTAGGTATTGCAGATTCTTAGGGAGAAAAAATTATATACAAAATTGAGTAAGTGTGGATTCTGACTCGAGCATACTACCTTTCTAGGGCGCATCATATCAAGGGATAGAGT
Organism: Carica papaya; assembly: GCF_054855325.1. Lineage (NCBI taxonomy): Eukaryota > Viridiplantae > Streptophyta > Magnoliopsida > Brassicales > Caricaceae > Carica > Carica papaya. The sequence continues at coordinate 33,663,180 of NC_142313.1, forward strand.
ATCAGTAAATTCTGAAAAAGTTGAGGCAATATTTGGTTGAGAGAAATTGACCTCGATTAAGGCGATTCGTAACTTTCTGGGAATGCCAGATTATTACCGTAGGTTTGTAGAGGGATTTTCTAGCCTAATCGCTCATTTGACCTAACTCACAAAGAAGAATGTTAAGTTTAAATGGAATAAGGATTGTGAAAGGAGCTTTACGAAGCTCAAAAAATAGTTGGCTACTGCACCCGTGTTGGCTTTACCGAGTGAGATACGTGGATATACAGTATACAGTGATGCCTCCTACCTGGAGTTGGGTTGTGTTCTAATTCAGCATGACAAAGTCATAGTCTACGGTTCTAGATAATTAAAGAGCCATGAGAAAAATTACCTCATCCACGACTTAGAACTTGTTGCCATCATCCACACCATAAACACCAAGCGCCACTACCTGTATGAGGAGACTTTTGAGATTTATACTGATCATAAGAGGTTGAAGTACATATTTGCTCAGAAGGATCTCAACATGCATAAGAGGCATTAGATAGAGCTCCTTAAGGACTACAATTGTAATATTTTATATCACCAATGCAAGGGCAATGTGGTAGCCAGTGCACACAGCAGAAAAAGTATAAGTATGTTAGCTCACCTAATAGTTTCTAAATGTAGGGTAATAGGGGTCGCATAACATATATAACTTCAGGACTTGAAGAGAGTTATATGCTTGGCCTACTTGATTGTTCAACTGAATCGATCCAAAGAATAAAAGAAGCTCAATTAACTAATTCCAGCATAGCAAGTCTCAAGAAAGATGCAAAACAGGGAGTAAATCTAGAATTTCGAGTCTCTGCCGATGGGTTACTTAGGTTTTAAGACAGGGTGTATGGTCTAGATGACAGTGAACTAAAGAAGGACATCATAACAGAGGCTCATAGCTTAAAGTTAGCAATACATCCCATAAGTACTAAAATGCATCAAAGTATGTGACCTCGGTTTTGGTAGAGTGAGATGAAGAGAGAGATAACTGATTTTGTCTCCAAGTGTCTGGTATCTCAACAGGTTAAAACAGAGCATCAATGCCCAAGCAGACTACTTTAGCCATTACCGATCCCGGAGTAGGAGTGGAAACATTTCATAATGGACTTTGTGATTGGGTTGTCTAAGGCCCGCTTAGGACATAATGCTATCTGGGTGATTGTCGACTGGTTCACCAAGTCCTCCCACTTCTTGGCTATCAAGATGACCGACCTTTTAGACAAGTTAGCAAGAGTATATATCTGGAAGATAGTAAGATTATATAGAGTTCTGATGATAGTGGTATTCGACAGAGACTTCAAGTTCACCTCTCAATTTTGGTCGAGTTTTTAGCATGCCATAGGAATGAAACTGTCCCTTAATACTACATTCCACCCGTAAACCGATTGACAATCAGAGAGGATGATTCGTACATTAGAGGATATGCTCCGAGCTTGTGTTCTAGACGTCGGGCGCCATTGGGATGATCACTTACCTTTGATAGAGTTTGCCTACAATAACAACTATCAAGCTTGTCGGCATGGCCCTGTACGAGGCACTGTACGGCTGGCCTTGTAGGTCGCCGTTCTTTTGAGAAAAGGTGGATGATAAAAAATTATTTGGCTCAGATCTTGTAGAAGAGACTACAGCCAAGATAATTAAAATTAGGAAGAAAATCCAAACAGCTCAGAGTAGGCAGAAGAGTTATGCAGACATCCGAATGAGGGATTTGGAATTAAAAAAAGGTAATTAAGTGTTTCTTAAGGCCACTCCTTTTAAAAGGATCAATAGGTTTGGCAAGAGGGAGAAATTAAATTCCCCATTTCATCAAGCCATATGAGATCTTAGATCAGATTGGTATGACCACCTACAAACTAGCACTACCTCCTGAGCTATCTAGGGTTCATAATGTGTTTCATTTATCCATCCTGTCTCACGAGCCTCTTTCACTCTAGGAAGATCTATCTTATGAGGAGGTGCTCGTAAACATTGTAGACCAGAATAGCAGAGTACTTTGCAATCGAGAAATTTCATTCGTCAAGGCCCTAAAGTAGAACCATAGGCAGGAAGAGGTCACTTAGGAACTAGAATCAAGCTTCAGGGTCTAGCACCCCCCAGTTGTTCCACTGAGTGAGAGAGTGACCAATTTAAAAGACTAAATATTTTTAAGGGGGAGAGAGTTGTAACTCCCGGACCCGAAAAGTAGCTTGGGATAATTTTTTCTTATTAAATTATTTTATTATAATAATTATTTTATTTTTCTTTTATTAAAATTTGAGAAAAAATGAATTGAGGACAAGATTGAAAATAATTTTGAGAAAAAGAGGTGAAAATTTGAGTTCGGGAGGTATTTTTAAAAGAAAAATTAGAAACAGGGGGTCAAAGTGCAAAAAAAAATTTGGCAATGTGGAACGGCCTAGTCAGCAGCCCCGATGAACTAAAACACACAAAATGTCAAAACACGCTGACGTCGACATTAAGCAGGAGGCCACGCGGGCGATCCATGTGCCCAGCGATCCGACGGCCCAGGTTCGATCTCGCGCATGTGAACGGTTCAAATTCATTCCCTCCTTAGGTACGATCGAAGGGATTAGATCAATCATGATGAACGGTCCAGATTCGCCCACACAGTCAGCCTAAACGGGCAAAGATCGGACAACCCTCCTCGCTCTATGTTGATACAAATGGACGGTTTAGATCGACGCGAGATGAGTATAAATACCTCGCATTGTAGGAAAACCCAAATCCTAGCCACCAGCTCCTTCTGGAGAAGAAGAACAAGGCGTTGGAAAAGAAGGCCGACCGTCACCATATCAGAGCCACTACTAACTGCTTAAAAGGGTAAAATTTCTTCCTACCCGCTCAGAATTTGATTTCGAGCCTCTTTGTGGCCATATCAGAGCAAGAGAGACAACGGGTGAGCTGAAAACTGTAGGCAAAGCTCGGTAGAGCCGTCGCGGTCAAAATCCAAAAGTTCCTCCAATGAGCTCCTTTCTACTTCCCATTTCATGCGATTTTTCGATCATTGTGTTCACCGTTCTTTTTTATGCAGGTTAACCGAAGAAGAAACTCCAGCCACGAAGGAGGATCGGCGGAGCTGTTGTACTTGGAGGGTATGTTCGATTTTTTGTGATTTTTCGGCCAACTGAGATCCCTTAACGTGTGTTTCTGTATGGATACGTTAAAACTGGCCAAAGTCAGCCAAAATCGGCAAAGTCGAGGTGAACTATCATCGTGGGTAGCAGAGCTGCTGCCGAAGCACGGCGACGCTGCTGTGCTGGAACTCCAAAATTGGCCGAAATGAGTTTTGGACATCGATTTTGGATTTTTGGGGTATTTTTAGATACGTGACGAGTGTTTTAGATTTCAGAGAAAAAATTCAAGAAATTCGGTACCTGTTAAGAGGCGTAGCAGACAGCACGACCTCTTAAAATACCGATATTGGTAAGGATCCCTCACCCTATTCTCAATTACAGTAAATTGAGGCTTAACGATATATAATTTTATATTTTTGTGAAAATTTAAAAAATCCTAAAAATAATTACAGGTCACTAGTGGAGCCGGAACTGGTTAGTTCATAATTGCCTAATTTTTTATTTATTTTCTTGTACTGTCTTACTTGCTTATTATCATATTGTGCATATTCTTAATTTATAGTTTTTATGGTCTTATCGATCTATCTAGTTTATTTGGTTATCTGATTACTCAATCCTTTGTTATAATAAGCTATATCATCTGCATAAATATCATCTGATTGATCTGTAAATATAATATGAGATATTAGTATGCATTTATTGGTTGTTTTATTGATAAAAATCTTTATGTGAAAGATTTACTGGGTACCCAAGGAAAGGGCAGATGGGTCTAGTACATAGGGAACCCTATCGTTAACGTTACTTCAGCCGGATGGGTCTGGAAAGTCCTTTACCAAAAAAGTTTGGAAGATACTATTCACCCTCATACTGAATGGGGTATCGAGGCGATAGAATGTTTGGTGCTCATTACTATATTAAGTATGGGAACGGTCGGTTAATTGTTAAAATTGGATATTGGGTTTACAAGTAGGGAGGACATCCTTATGGACTCCTAAGAGTACCAGTAAGCAAGTAATAAAGAAAAATTGTCGTCTTTTGTTTTCTTATGCGTGAAAATAAAAAGTGGTATAAATGTGGGTCTTCACAGGTTATTTTTTTTAGAAAACTCGTAATAGTAAGTATCAAACAAACATCTTTAAATTAAATATATTTAATTAAAGCAATGGTTCCATTAGTTATTTTTCTAATTTTTACCAATCTTCAGTTTCCGTATTTGTGATTAGTGTGATATTTTTACTGGATTAGTATTGCTCACCCTTTAATTAATCATTTTAGATCAAAAAGACTAAGATCCAGATCCCGATCAGTAAGTGAGTTATGAGTAATTCACTATCAGGACTCCCTTCAAGTGCTAGTGAAAGTTAATGTAGGATGCTTATTTATTCATTTTTTTTAATTACCGTTTGTCTTTTAGAAGGGACATTCTCATATCTCTATTGGGTATTCTAAATTATTATTTAAGAAATGTAAACTCTAACTCAATTATTCGCTTCCGCATTTAAATTATAAATTTATTTCTTTTCAGATTCTCGATCTTTACATATATATATAACTAGTGAAAAAAGGGATAAGTCCAAATTAATTTGGACTTATCCAGTACGAAGTCCAAAAGGACTTGAGAATTACCCATGTCACCTATATATGTGAGATATATATATATAAAAGAAAGGGATTGCAAAAACTAAGAAGAGAAAAAGAAACATAAAGTCGCACACACACCAAAAGAAAAGGAAAAGATTGAGTGATTTTTTTTTAATTCAGTTAAAATTTTGTAAGAAAATTTTAATACAAATATTAGTTAATTTGTTCGCATATTCCATTGATCAAAGAATTAATTAACAAAGGTCGATTTTGGTGTTTATATACATAGAGTCTTTATATTTTCGAAGAATTTTAGTTTGATAACATTTTGCTAAATATATTTTAGATTTAATTTTTAACTTACAATATAATTTTTAAAACACAAATAGATTAGATGGAATTATTTTATTTTTTTACTGTGTGTTATGAACATATTACAATCTTTATAGTGGTATTAAAACCTTAGATTTTTTGTGTTTAAATTATAGTATTAAATTTTAATTTTTAAAATTATAACTTGAATATTAGAAGAGTTCAAATATGAGAATTATTATTTAACTATTTTGATTTTATTTGAAATATTTTTTCTATTCACGCGAAAAATTAAAAAAAATATATATGTATATATAATATATATTTATTAAATTGGGCTGCTGAAAAATTAGGACAACAGATGTAGCACCCGGAAAGGAGGGAAAAAAAAAAAAAAAAAAAAAAAAAAAAAAAAAAAAAAAAAAAAAAAAAAAGGGGCGGCCATGTCAGCAGCCACGTCAGCAGGCCTGGTCAGCAGTCCCGGCCAACCAGGGCCTGCCACGTGGCAAGACCGCGTCACTCCAAAAGGAGCCACGCTGGCGATCCGCGTGGGTGCGATCCGACGGCCCAGATCAATCACGCGATCGGACGGCCCAGATTCAATCGCACGGACGGCCCAGATTCAATCAAAAACGAACGGCCCAGATTAAAACAAAATGAACGGCTGTGATCAAAAGGCAAGGGGTTATAAATAGAACCTCCACACCAGACCACAAACCCTAGCCGCCAGCCGCTCGCCGGAGAAGACGAACCAGAGGCAGACCGCCGCCACCCGCCGCCACTCGCCGCCGCACCGGGGAAATTTCCGACCGCCGATCGAGGTAAATTTCATACCCCCGACTCGTTTTTCCCCACTGATTCCTCCTATGGCCAAATCGAAGCCGAAATCCCGGCCAAACGGCCGGAATACGCGGCCGAAGCCCAGCGGCACCGCCGCGCCCCCTCTCGGTTTTTGCCTCCGACGAGGCCCTTCCCGGCCTCCGTTCGATGCAATTTTTATATCACCGTGATCACCATTCTTTTCTCTACAGGTTGACCGAAGCCAAATCACCAAAACACGAACTTCGCCGGAGAGTCGCCGTACCCGAGAGCGCCGCCGCCGGTAAGCTCCGTTTTTCCGTGATTTTTTGGCCCCCCGAGGGCCCTAGGGTTGTTTTCTGACAAGGACCAATGCGAGTGTGGCCGAATTCGGCCAAAAACGGCCGAAAACAGTCAACCCGAGGCGACTCGCCGCCGCCAGCGGCGGCGCCGTCGCCGGAGCACGGCGGAGCCGCCGTGCCGGAGTTGCGATTTGGGCCGAAAGAGGCCCTGGGCCTAATTTGGATTTTTTTGGAACCCGTGCAGGTACTGTTAGCGTGTTTCAGTTCCCCGGGAAAAATTCAGGGGAAAATTAGGGACAGCCTGCAGGCGCACTGTGAATCGTATTCGGATCCCGAAAACAGGTAAGGACCCCTCACCCTATTTCCTATCACGGTATTAAAGTTCAAAATGATAAAACAGTATTTCTTGAATTAACGCATGTGTGAAATTGCTTAAGGTTGCTAATGGAGCCCGAGTCTAGTGTGATTGATGATTTACTGTTATTTGGCCTGTTTACAGCTTTAAATGCAAAATGAGGTTTGATGTGTTCATTTTACAGATTTGTGTGCATGCACTACGTTTTTATTAATTATGGGTTGAATGACTGAAAAACTGATACTGTATGTTGTCTGTTTGGTATGAATTACGATTTGCTTGTTTAAATGTGAATTGATGATGCTGATTGGGGAAAAGGAAAAATGAAAGATTGTGTAAACTGATAATTGTATTATGGGGGTCAGCCTGACTAGATATCCTGGGAGATGGTGGACGGACCGGGTCCGTAGGGAACCCTACCGGGATTGTGGTCTCACATGCCGGACGGGGTATGGAGATCTTATGGTTTTGGCGCCCATACCGGACGGGGTATGGGGACGGCCCGTTTCACCCTCATACCGGACGGGGTATTGAGGTTTATGGTTTTGGCGCCCATACCGGACGGGGTATGGGGACGGCCCGTTTCACCCTCATACCGGACGGGGTATTGAGGTTCATGGTTTTGGCGCCCATACCGGACGGGGTATGGGGACGGCCCTGGAAACTGATTATGAATGTTAAAGGTTAACGGGTAGCGGAACCCCTATGGACCCCCACGGATACTAGTAGGCTGGTAAATGAGAAAAAGATATGTTGTACAATGATTGAATTACAAGAGGCGTGATAAGTGTTATGTTTTACAGCTTAGATTATTCAATGATTGTGATAATGTTATTGTTTTTCTCATATTGTTTTCATAAATTCCACCAAGGTAAGTGGATGGTCAAAGTTTTATTATTGATAAAAGGTTTTGTTGTTAATAAACGAGTTTATTGTAAATTATGCTCCATTGGTCTTTTTGTGGTTTTTTACCCACCTTTATCTCCGTGACGGTGAGATATCGTGATGTTCTTACTGGGCTAGTGTAGCTCACTCCTTAATTAACCATTTCAGATCAGGAAGACATGGTTCCCGAGCCCGTTCCGCAGGAGGACGACGAAGGGGATGCCTAGAGACTCTGTAGTCATACGCATAGTTTTATTTTCGAGTTTCTTTCTTAGTTAGTTTAATCTTTTATATTTTAAGTACGTTTTTGGTTTTTCGTGTAAGGGATGTTAAATGAAATTTTGATCTCGCTTCCGCATTCGATATATTTAAATACTCATTTCATTTTAATATTTTCCGGGGCCGTTACAGTTGGTATCAGAGCCGCATTTCCTCGGACCCATCCCTTACACTATAGTCCTTTAAAGAAATACTCACCGATTGGTCGTTACTCAACCATTCCTTGTAAATGCCGGTACACAGAAATGAGGAGAGGAAGGCCCCCACTAAACCGAGCGGCCCAAGATAATTCGCTTCGGGAGGATTTGGACAGATTATATGAGATGGTGGAAGCTCTCGTAGCTGCTCAGCGAAGGCAAGAGGAGAGAAGGGAGTTACCCGGACCTCCTCCGTTAGCGCAGGTTGAGCCCCCGTTACAGCAGGCTGATCCCGAGCCACCCCGGCAGGAGCCTGTTCCTCCACAGTACCACCCGGCACCACAGCCGCGGTACGACCCGGTACCACAGCCACGGTACCAACAGGTACCGCCACAGCACATTCCAGTGCCCCCACCCCATCAGCAGGCGCCACCACAGGGTCCCCCAGTTCACCCTCAGCCGGCCCCAGTTCCTTTACCTCGGGACCCCGCTCCCTCCTTGATCGACCCTGGCTTCATAGAGAGGTACAGGAGACTGAACCCTTCTACTTTTTCGGGGGAATCCTCTTTTGAAGAGGCCCAATACTGGTTGGCGGAGACTGAGCGAGCCTTTGAGACCTTGGGAGTAATTCCTGAGCAGAGGGCTGCCATTGCCTCCTACATGCTGGTAGGGGAAGCAGTACGCTGGTGGGAGCTCAAGCGGGCCACCCTGCCTGTACCAGTTACTTGGGAGCAGTTCCTAGCGGCTTTCCATGCGGAGTATCTCCCTAAGCACATCCAACATTTAAAGGAAATTGAATTTGCTCAGTTGGTCCAGGGTAATATGACAGTGTCGGAGTATGCCCGCAAGTTCCTGGAGCTGGGCCGACATGCCCCGGAGACATTGTTGGATGAGGGCCGAAAGGCCAGGAAATTCCAGTGGGGTCTCCGCCCGGCGATCAGACAGCACTTGTTGGTGATGGAGCTCGAGACATATTCGGCAGTCCTGGCAAAGGCGCAGATCATAGAAAGGAGCTTCGACACCCGCCCTCAGCTAGCGGGAAGTTCCCGACCTTCAGCCCCGCTCCGCAGGCCAGCGCCTACCATGCCGGTCCAACCCAGCAAGAGACCCAGGCCTGCCGCTCAGGGCCCTCCTCAGGCTATGGGGGCAGCTCGTGGGAAGATCTGCCAGTACTGCGGCAGGGATCATGGGGACCGACCCTGCTACCGCCTCAACAACACCTGTCGCATATGCGGCAGTGCCCAGCACTATGCGAGGGAGTGTCCTAGGAACCAGAATCAAGGGAGGCCTCCAATCCAGGGCAGAGTTTACAACCTTACCCAGAAGGATGCCGATGCAGACCCGGACGTGGTACATGGTAAACCCAAGAAGGAAGTTTGTATCCAAGAGATTCCAGTAGTCCGAGACTTTCCAGACGTATTTCCGGATGAACTGCCCGGTCTACCAGGGGACAGAGAGGTCGAGTTCACCATAGACTTACAGCCAGGAACCCAACCCATCTCGGTAGCTCCTTACCGAATGAGCCGCATCGAGATGGAAGAGCTAAGGAAACAAATCACTGAGCTACAAAACAGTGGCTTCATTAGACACAGCATTTCCCCATGGGGTGCCGGGGTTACTTTTGCAAAGAAAGGAGATGGAACGTTGAGACTGTGTATTGATTATAGAAGGATAAACAAGGTAACAATTAAAAACAAGTACCCTCTCCCCCGGATTGATGACCTTTTCGATCAGTTGCAGGGTGCACAGGTCTTTTCTAAAATAGATCTACGATCAGGTTACCATCAGGTAAAAGTGAGAGCAGAAGACATCCCCAAGACGGCATTCCGAACCAGGTACGGACACTATGAGTTCCTGGTTATGCCGTTTGGGCTAACCAACGCCCCGGCCATCTTTATGGATCTAATGAACAGAATCTTCAGAGAGTTCTTGGATAAATTTGTCATCGTGTTCATCGATGATATCTTAGTCTACTCAAAAAGTAGAGAAGAACATGCTCATCATCTTGCCCAAGTCCTCCAGGTACTCAGGGAAAAGAAGTTGTATGCAAAGTTGAGCAAGTGTGGATTTTGGCTCGAGCAAACCGCCTTCCTAGGACATGTTATATCGAAGGAAGGGGTGTCGGTGAACCCCGAAAAGGTTGAAGCGGTACTTGGTTGGGAAAGGCTGACAACAGTTAAGGAAATTCGCAGTTTCCTAGGGATGGCGGGTTATTACCGCCGGTTTGTCGAAGGGTTCTCCAGTCTAGCGGCCCCTCTAACCCGACTCACAAAGAAGAATGCAAAGTTTGATTGGAATGAGAACTGCGAAAGGAGTTTTTCAGAATTGAAGAAGCGACTGACTACTGCACCCGTGCTGGCTCTACCGAGTGGATCAGGAGGGTATACAGTTTATAGTGATGCCTCCTATCTGGGCCTGGGTTGTGTCCTGATGCAGCATGGAAAGGTTATAACATATGGGTCTAGACAGCTAAAGAATCATGAGAAGAACTATCCTACCCATGACTTGGAGCTTGCCGCAATCATACACGCCTTGAAAATCTGGCGCCATTATTTGTATGGAGAGACCTTTCAGATCTACACTGATCATAAGAGTTTGAAGCACATCTTCACTCAGAAGGATCTCAACATGCGTCAGAGAAGGTGGATGGAACTCCTCAAGGACTATGATTGTGACATCCTATACCATCCAGGTAAGGGCAACGTAGTAGCCGATGCCCTCAGTAGGAAGAGTGCAGGCACCCTAGCCCATCTGATGGTTTCGGAATGCAGGTCCATTGGGGCTACGCAGCAGGTTCGACTGCAAGATCTGAAGAGGGCCACATGTTTGAGCCACCTAGCAGTCCAACCCGAGCTAATCCAAAGAATAAAGGAAGCCCAGTCAATCGACCCCGCGCTAGTAAACCGCAAGAAGGATGCAGAACAGGGAGTGAACTCAGAATTTCAGATCTCTGCCGACGGATTGATTCGTTTCAAGGACAGAATGTGTGTCCCAGACGACAATGAATTAAAAAGAGACATCATGACAGAGTCCCATAGTTCAAGGTTCGCCATGCATCCAGGAAGTACAAAAATGTACCAAACTATGCGACCCCGATTCTGGTGGAATGGGATGAAGAGAGATATAGCTGACTTTGTATCTAAGTGCTTGGTATGTCAGCAGGTCAAAGCAGAACATCAACGCCCAGGGGGGTTGCTTCAGCCTTTACCGATTCCAGAATGGAAGTGGGAACACATCACCATGGACTTCGTATCGGGACTACCAAAGGCACGATCGGGACACGATGCCATATGGGTAATTGTTGACCGACTCACTAAGTCTTCCCACTTCCTGGCCATCAGAATGACTGATTCGTTGGACAAGTTGGCAAGAATGTATGTCCGGGAAATAGTCAGACTGCATGGGGTCCCAGTAACAGTGGTATCCGACAGGGATCCCAGATTCACTTCTCGGTTTTGGAATAGTTTCCAGCAAGCTATGGGAACAAAGCTGTCGCTCAGTACTGCCTTCCACCCCCAAACCGATGGACAATCAGAGAGGACAATCCGTACGCTGGAGGATATGCTCCGAGCTTGTGTCCTTGACTCCGGAGGCCATTGGGACGACCATCTACCCCTGATAGAGTTTGCCTACAACAACAGTTACCAAGCAAGCATCGGCATGGCCCCATACGAGGCGTTATACGGGCGTCCGTGCAGGTCACCGATTTGTTGGGAGGAAGTGGGCGATAGAAGATTGTTTGGCCCGGATTTAGTGGAAGAAACCACGTCCAAGATAGTTAAGATCAAGAAGAACATCCAGACAGCTCAGAGTAGGCAAAAGAGCTATGCTGATACCCGAAGGAGGGACCTGGCCTTTGAGAAAGGTGACCGGGTGTTTCTTAAAGTCACCCCCTTCAAGGGAATTAGTAGGTTCGGCAGAAGGGGAAAATTAAACCCCAGATACATTGGACCCTTTGAAATCTTAGACAAGATTGGTACCACTGCCTACAGACTTGCACTGCCCCCTGAGCTCTCCCGGGTTCACAATGTGTTTCATGTATCTATGCTGCGCAAGTACAATCCGGACCCTTCTCATGTCGTGGCTCATGAACCGCTCTCACTCCGAGAGGACTTGTCTTATGAAGAAGTACCGGTCAGTATCACGGACCGAGAAAGCAGAATACTCCGTAACCGGGAAATATCATTTGTAAAAGTCTTGTGGCAGAACCACACGCCTAGGGAGGCGACTTGGGAGCTGGAATCAGAATTTAGGGCCCAATATCCTCATCTGTTTGATCAAGAGTAATGAGGCAAATTTGGGGACCAAATTTCTTTATGGGGGGGAGAGTTGTAGCACCCGGAAAGGAGGAGAAAAAAAAAAAAAAAAAAAAAAAAAAAAAAAAAAAGGGGCGGCCACGTCAGCAGCCACGTCAGCAGGCCCGGTCAGCAGTCCCGGCCAACCAGGGCCTGCCACGTGGCAAGACCGCGTCACTCCAAAAGGAGCCACGCTGGCGATCCGCGTGGGTGCGATCCGACGGCCCAGATCAATCACGCGATCGGATGGCCCAGATTCAATCGCACGGACGGCCCAGATTCAATCAAAAACGAACGGCCCAGATTAAAACAAAATGAACGACTGTGATCAAAAGGCAAGGGGTTATAAATAGAACCTCCACACCAGACCACAAACCCTAGCCGCCAGCCGCTCGCCGGAGAAGACGAACCAGAGGCCGACCGCCGCCACCCGCCGCCACTCGCCGCCGCACCGGGGAAATTTCCGACCGCCGATCGAGGTAAATTTCATACCCCCGACTCGTTTTTCCCCACTGATTCCTCCTATGGCCAAATCGAAGCCGAAATCCCGGCCAAACGGCCGGAATACGCGGCCGAAGCCCAGCGGCACTGCCGCGCCCCCTCTCGGTTTTTGCCTCCGACGAGGCCCTTCCCGGCCTCCGTTCGATGCAATTTTTATATCACCGTGATCACCATTCTTTTCTCTACAGGTTGACCAAAGCCAAATCACCAAAACACGAACTTCGCCGGAGAGTCGCCGTACCCGAGAGCGCCGCCGCCGGTAAGCTCCGTTTTTCCGTGATTTTTTGGCCCCCCGAGGGCCCTAGGGTTGTTTTCTGACAAGGACCAATGCGAGTGTGGCCGAATTCGGCCAAAAACGGCCGAAAACAGTCAACCCGAGGCGACTCGCCGCCGCCAGCGGCGGCGCCGTCGCCGGAGCACGGCGGAGCCGCCGTGCCAGAGTTGCGATTTGGGCCGAAAGAGGCCCTGGGCCTAATTTAGATTTTTTTGGAACCCGTGCAGGTACTGTTAGCGTGTTTCAGTTCCCCGGGAAAAATTCAGGGGAAAATTAGGGACAGCCTGCAGGCGCACTGTGAATCGTATTCGGATCCCGAAAACAGGTAAGGACCCCTCACCCTATTTCCTATCACGGTATTAAAGTTCAAAATGATAAAACAGTATTTCTTGAATTAACGCATGTGTGAAATTGCTTAAGGTTGCTAATGGAGCCCGAGTCTAGTGTGATTGATGATTTACTGTTATTTGGCCTGTTTACAGCTTTAAATGCAAAATGAGGTTTGATGTGTTCATTTTACAGATTTGTGTGCATGCACTACGTTTTTATTAATTATGGGTTGAATGACTGAAAAACTGATACTGTATGTTGTCTGTTTGGTATGAATTACGATTTGCTTGTTTAAATGTGAATTGATGATGCTGATTGGGGAAAAGGAAAAATGAAAGATTGTGTAAACTGATAATTGTATTATGGGGGTCAGCCTGACTAGATATCCTGGGAGATGGTGGACGGACCGGGTCCGTAGGGAACCCTACCGGGATTGTGGTCTCACATGCCGGACGGGGTATGGAGATCTTATGGTTTTGGCGCCCATACCGGACGGGGTATGGGGACGGCCCGTTTCACCCTCATACCGGACGGGGTATTGAGGTTTATGGTTTTGGCGCCCATACCGGACGGGGTATGGGGACGGCCCGTTTCACCCTCATACCGGACGGGGTATTGAGGTTCATGGTTTTGGCGCCCATACCGGACGGGGTATGGGGACGGCCCTGGAAACTGATTATGAATGTTAAAGGTTAACGGGTAGCGGAACCCCTATGGACCCCCACGGATACTAGTAGGCTGGTAAATGAGAAAAAGATATGTTGTACAATGATTGAATTACAAGAGGCGTGATAAGTGTTATGTTTTACAGCTTAGATTATTCAATGATTGTGATAATGTAACGGCCCCGGAAAATATTAAAATGAAATGAGTATTTAAATATATCGAATGCGGAAGCGAGATCAAAATTTCATTTAACATCCCTTACACGAAAAACCAAAAACGTACTTAAAATATAAAAGATTAAACTAACTAAGAAAGAAACTCGAAAATAAAACTATGCGTATGACTACAGAGTCTCTAGGCATCCCCTTCGTCGTCCTCCTGCGGAACGGGCTCGGGAACCATGTCTTCCTGATCTGAAATGGTTAATTAAGGAGTGAGCTACACTAGCCCAGTAAGAACATCACGATATCTCACCGTCACGGAGATAAAGGTGGGTAAAAAAAAAACCACAAAAAGACCAATGGAGCATAATTTACAATAAACTCGTTTATTAACAACAAAACCTTTTATCAATAATAAAACTTTGACCATCCACTTACCTTGGTGGAATTTATGAAAACAATATGAGAAAAACAATAACATTATCATAATCATTGAATAATCTAAGCTGTAAAACATAACACTTATCACGCCTCTTGTAATTCAATCATTGTACAACATATCTTTTTCTCATTTACCAGCCTACTAGTATCCGTGGGGGTCCATAGGGGTTCCGCTACCCGTTAACCTTTAACATTCATAATCAGTTTCCAGGGCCGTCCCCATACCCCGTCCGGTATGGGCGCCAAAACCATGAACCTCAATACCCCGTCCGGTATGAGGGTGAAACGGGCCGTCCCCATACCCCGTCCGGTATGGGCGCCAAAACCATAAACCTCAATACCCCGTCCGGTATGAGGGTGAAACGGGCCGTCCCCATACCCCGTCCGGTATGGGCGCCAAAACCATAAGATCTCCATACCCCGTCCGGCATGTGAGACCACAATCCCGGTAGGGTTCCCTACGGACCCGGTCCGTCCACCATCTCCCAGGATATCTAGTCAGGCTGACCCCCATAATACAATTATCAGTTTACACAATCTTTCATTTTTCCTTTTCCCCAATCAGCATCATCAATTCACATTTAAACAAGCAAATCGTAATTCATACCAAACAGACAACATACAGTATCAGTTTTTTCAGTCATTCAACCCATAATTTATAAAAACGTAGTGCATGCACACAAATCTGTAAAATGAACACATCAAACCTCATTTTGCATTTAAAGCTGTAAACAGGCCAAATAACAGTAAATCATCAATCACACTAGACTCGGGCTCCATTAGCAACCTTAAGCAATTTCACACATGCGTTAATTCAAGAAATACTGTTTTATCATTTTGAACTTTAATACCGTGATAGGAAATAGGGTGAGGGGTCCTTACTTGTTTTCGAGATCCGAATACGATTCACAGTGCGCCTGCAGGCCTTCCCTAATTTTCCCTGAATTTTTCCCGGGGAACTGAAACACACTAACAATACCTGCACGTGTTCCAAAAAAAATCCAAATTAGGCCCAGGGCCCCTTTCGGACCAAATCGCAACTCCGGCACGGCGGCTCCGCCGTGCTCCGGCGACGGCACCGCCGCTGGCGGCGGCGAGTCGCCTCGGGTTGACTGTTTTCGGCCGTTTTCGGCCGAATTCGGCCACACTCGCATTGGTCCTTGTCAGAAAACAGCCCTAGGGCCCTCGGGGGGCCAAAAATCACGGAAAAAACGGAGCTTACCGGCGGCGGCGCTCTCGGGTGCAGCGGCTCTCCGGCGAGGTTCGTGTTTTGGTGATTCGGCTCCGGTCAACCTGTAGAGAAAAGAATGGTGATCACGGTGATATAAAAATTGCATCGAACGGAGGCCGGGAAGGGCCTCGTCGGAGGCAAAAACCGAGAGGGGGCGCGGCGGCGCCGCTGGGCTTCGGCCGCGTATTCCGGCCGTTTGGCCGGGATTTCGGTTTCGATTTGGCCATAGGAGGAATCAGTGCGGAAAAACGAGTCGGGGGTATGAAATTTACCTCGATCGGCGGTCGGAAATTTCCCCGGTGCGGCGGCGAGTGGCGGCGGGTGGCGGCGGTCGGCCTCTGGTTCGTCTTCTCCGGCGAGCGGCTGGCGGCTAGGGTTTGTGGTCTGGTGTGGGGGTTCTATTTATAACCCCTTGCCTTTTGATCACAGCCGTTCATTTTGTTTTAATCTGGGCCGTTCGTTTTTGATTGAATCTGGGCCGTCCGTGCGATTGAATCTGGGCCGTCCGATCGCGTGATTGATCTGGGCCGTCGGATCGCACCCACGCGGATCGCCAACGTGGCTCCTTTCGGAGTGACGCGATCTTGCCACGTGGCAGGCACTGGTTGGCCGGGACTGCTGACGTGGCTGCTGACGCGGCTGCTGACGTGGCCCCCTTTTTTTTTTTTTTTTTTTTTTTTTTTTTTTTTTTTTTTTTTTTTTTTTTTTTTTCTTCCCCTCCTCCTTTCCGGGTGCTACAACTCTCCCCCCCATAAAGAAATTTGGTCCCCAAATTTGCCTCATTACTCTTGATCAAACAGATGAGGATATTGGGCCCTAAATTCTGATTCCAGCTCCCAAGTCGCCTCCCTAGGCGTGTGGTTCTGCCACAAGACTTTTACAAATGATATTTCCCGGTTACGGAGTATTCTGCTTTCTCGGTCTGTGATACTGACCGGTACTTCTTCATAAGACAAGTCCTCTCGGAGTGAAAGCGGTTCATGAGCCACGACATGAGAAGGGTCCGGATTGTACTTGCGCAGCATAGATACATGAAGCACATTGTGAACCCGGGAGAGCTCAGGGGGCAGTGCAAGTCTGTAGGCAGTGGTACCAATCTTGTCTAAGATTTCAAAGGGTCCAATGTATCTGGGGTTTAATTTTCCCCTTCTGCCGAACCTACTAATTCCCTTGAAGGGGGTGACTTTAAGAAACACACGGTCACCTTTCTCAAAGGCCAGGTCTCTCCTCCGGGTATCAGCATAGCTCTTTTGCCTACTCTGAGCTGTCTGGATGTTCTTCTTGATCTTAACTATCTTGGACGTGGTTTCTTCCACCAAATCCGGGCCAAACAATCTTCTATCGCCCACTTCCTCCCAACAAATCGGTGACCTGCACGGACGCCCGTATAGCGCCTCGTATGGGGCCATGCCGATGCTTGCTTGGTAACTGTTGTTGTAGGCAAACTCTATCAGGGGTAGGTGGTCGTCCCAATGGCCTCCGGAGTCAAGGACACAAGCTCGGAGCATATCCTCCAGCGTACGGATTGTCCTCTCTGATTGTCCATCGGTTTGGGGGTGGAAGGCAGTACTGAGGGACAGCTTTGTTCCCATAGCTTGCTGGAAACTATTCCAAAACCGAGAAGTGAATCTGGGATCCCTGTCGGATACCACTGTTACTGGGACCCCATGCAGTCTGACTATTTCCCGGACATACATTCTTGCCAACTTGTCCAACGAATCAGTCATCCTGATGGCCAGGAAGTGGGAAGACTTAGTGAGTCGGTCAACAATTACCCATATGGCATCGTGTCCCGATCGTGCCTTGGGTAGTCCCGATACGAAGTCCATGGTGATGTGTTCCCACTTCCATTCTGGAATCGGTAAAGGCTGAAGCAACCCCCCTGGGCGTTGATGTTCTGCTTTGACCTGCTGACATACCAAGCACTTAGATACAAAGTCGGCTATATCTCTCTTCATCCCATTCCACCAGAATCGGGGTCGCATAGTTTGGTACATTTTTGTACTTCCTGGATGCATGGCGAACCTTGAACTATGGGACTCTGTCATGATGTCTCTTTTTAATTCATTGTCGTCTGGGACACACATTCTGTCCTTGAAACGAATCAATCCGTCGGCAGAGATCTGAAATTCTGAGTTCACTCCCTGTTCTGCATCCTTCTTGCGGTTTACTAGGGCGGGGTCGATTGACTGGGCTTCCTTTATTCTTTGGATTAACTCGGGTTGGACTGCTAGGTGGCTCAAACATGTGGCCCTTTTCAGATCTTGCAGTCGAACCTGCTGCGTAGCCCCAATGGACCTGCATTCCGAAACCATCAGATGGGCTAGGGTGCCTGCACTCTTCCTACTGAGGGCATCGGCTACTACGTTGCCCTTACCTGGATGGTATAGGATGTCACAATCATAGTCCTTGAGGAGTTCCATCCACCTTCTCTGACGCATGTTGAGATCCTTCTGAGTGAAGATGTGCTTCAAGCTCTTATGATCGGTGTAGATCTGAAAGGTCTCTCCATACAAATAATGGCGCCAGATTTTCAAGGCGTGTATGATTGCGGCAAGCTCCAAATCATGGGTAGGATAGTTCTTCTCATGATTCTTTAGCTGTCTAGACCCATATGCTATAACCTTTCCATGCTGCATCAGGACACAACCCAGGCCCAGATAGGAGGCATCACTATAAACTGTATACCCTCCTGATCCACTCGGTAGAGCCAGCACGGGTGCAGTAGTCAGTCGCTTCTTCAACTCTGAAAAACTCCTTTCGCAGTTCTCATTCCAATCAAACTTTGCATTCTTCTTTGTGAGTCGGGTTAGAGGGGCCGCTAGACTGGAGAACCCTTCGACAAACCGGCGGTAATAACCCGCCATCCCTAGGAAACTGCGAATTTCCTTAACTGTTGTCAGCCTTTCCCAACCAAGTACCGCTTCAACCTTTTCGGGGTTCACCGACACCCCTTCCTTCGATATAACATGTCCTAGGAAGGCGGTTTGCTCGAGCCAAAATCCACACTTGCTCAACTTTGCATACAACTTCTTTTCCCTGAGTACCTGGAGGACTTGGGCAAGATGATGAGCATGTTCTTCTCTACTTTTTGAGTAGACTAAGATATCATCGATGAACACGATGACAAATTTATCCAAGAACTCTCTGAAGATTCTGTTCATTAGATCCATAAAGATGGCCGGGGCGTTGGTTAGCCCAAACGGCATAACCAGGAACTCATAGTGTCCGTACCTGGTTCGGAATGCCGTCTTGGGGATGTCTTCTGCTCTCACTTTTACCTGATGGTAACCTGATCGTAGATCTATTTTAGAAAAGACCTGTGCACCCTGCAACTGATCGAAAAGGTCATCAATCCGGGGGAGAGGGTACTTGTTTTTAATTGTTACCTTGTTTATCCTTCTATAATCAATACACAGTCTCAACGTTCCATCTCCTTTCTTTGCAAAAGTAACCCCGGCACCCCATGGGGAAATGCTGTGTCTAATGAAGCCACTGTTTTGTAGCTCAGTGATTTGTTTCCTTAGCTCTTCCATCTCGATGCGGCTCATTCGGTAAGGAGCTACCGAGATGGGTTGGGTTCCTGGCTGTAAGTCTATGGTGAACTCGACCTCTCTGTCCCCTGGTAGACCGGGCAGTTCATCCGGAAATACGTCTGGAAAGTCTCGGACTACTGGAATCTCTTGGATACAAACTTCCTTCTTGGGTTTACCTAGTTAGGGAAAATACAATATCAACGCACTGGGAATTAAGAAGAAAAGAATTTGTCATTAGGGAGAATCAGTACCGAATAATTTTATTAACTTGTGAATGGTTCCTCGTTGGGAGGATTAAATACAATCTTTTTATTAAAGCAGTCTATGGTGGCGTGATACGCCGCCAGCCAATCCATTCCTAGGATTACATCAAAATCCCCTGTGTCTAACCCTATCAGGTCTACCCTCAATTTCCTATCTGCTATCTCCACGGCACATGCCCTGTAGACAACCTCTCCTAGTAATGTCTCCCCCCCAGCGGTAGATACAAACAATAATGAATCAAGTCTATCAGGTGGTACACAAATTTTGGAAGCAAGAACATGTGAAATAAAAGAATGTGATGCACCAGTATCAAACAAAATATGAGCAATGTGGCCAGAGATAGTATACATACCATGTACCACGTCCGGGTCTGCATCGGCATCCTTCTGGGTAAGGTTGTAAACTCTGCCCTGGATTGGAGGCCTCCCTTGATTCTGGTTCCTAGGACACTCCCTCGCATAGTGCTGGGTACTGCCGCATATGCGACAGGTGTTGTTGAGGCGGTAGCAGGGTCGGTCCCCATGATCCCTGCCGCAGTACTGGCAGATCTTCCCACGAGCTGCCCCCATAGCCTGAGGAGGGCCCCGAGCGGCAGGCCTGGGTCTCTTGCTGGGTTGGACCGGCATGGTAGGCGCTGGCCTGCGGAGCGGGGCTGAAGGTCGGGAACTTCCCGCTAGCTGAGGGCGGGTGTCGAAGCTCCTTTCTATGATCTGCGCCTTTGCCAGGACTGCCGAATATGTCTCGAGCTCCATCACCAACAAGTGCTGTCTGATCGCCGGGCGGAGACCCCACTGGAATTTCCTGGCCTTTCGGCCCTCATCCAACAATGTCTCCGGGGCATGTCGGCCCAGCTCCAGGAACTTGCGGGCATACTCCGACACTGTCATATTACCCTGGACCAACTGAGCAAATTCAATTTCCTTTAAATGTTGGATGTGCTTAGGGAGATACTCCGCATGGAAAGCCGCTAGGAACTGCTCCCAAGTAACTGGTACAGGCAGGGTGGCCCGCTTGAGCTCCCACCAGCGTACTGCTTCCCCTACCAGCATGTAGGAGGCAATGGCAGCCCTCTGCTCAGGAATTACTCCCAAGGTCTCAAAGGCTCGCTCAGTCTCCGCCAACCAGTATTGGGCCTCTTCAAAAGAGGATTCCCCCGAAAAAGTAGAAGGGTTCAGTCTCCTGTACCTCTCTATGAAGCCAGGGTCGATCAAGGAGGGAGCGGGGTCCCGAGGTAAAGGAACTGGGGCCGGCTGAGGGTGAACTGGGGGACCCTGTGGTGGCGCCTGCTGATGGGGTGGGGGCACTGGAATGTGCTGTGGCGGTACCTGTTGGTACCGTGGCTGTGGTACCGGGTCGTACCGCGGCTGTGGTGCCGGGTGGCACTGTGGAGGAACAGGCTCCTGCCGGGGTGGCTCGGGATCAGCCTGCTGTAACGGGGGCTCAACCTGCGCTAGCGGAGGAGGTCCGGGTAACTCCCTTCTCTCCTCTTGCCTTCGCTGAGCAGCTACGAGAGCTTCCACCATCTCATATAATCTGTCCAAATCCTCCCGAAGCGAATTATCTTGGGCCGCTCGGTTTAGTGGGGGCCTTCCTCTCCTCATTTCTGTGTACCTGCATTTACAAGGAATGGTTGAGTAACGACCAATCGGTGAGTATTTCTTTAAAGGACTATAGTGTAAGGGATGGGTCCGAGGAAATGCGGCTCTGATACCAACTGTAACGGCCCCGGAAAATATTAAAATGAAATGAGTATTTAAATATATCGAATGCGGAAGCGAGATCAAAATTTCATTTAACATCCCTTACACGAAAAACCAAAAACGTACTTAAAATATAAAAGATTAAACTAACTAAGAAAGAAACTCGAAAATAAAACTATGCGTATGACTACAGAGTCTCTAGGCATCCCCTTCGTCGTCCTCCTGCGGAACGGGCTCGGGAACCATGTCTTCCTGATCTGAAATGGTTAATTAAGGAGTGAGCTACACTAGCCCAGTAAGAACATCACGATATCTCACCGTCACGGAGATAAAGGTGGGTAAAAAAAAAAACCACAAAAAGACCAATGGAGCATAATTTACAATAAACTCGTTTATTAACAACAAAACCTTTTATCAATAATAAAACTTTGACCATCCACTTACCTTGGTGGAATTTATGAAAACAATATGAGAAAAACAATAACATTATCATAATCATTGAATAATCTAAGCTGTAAAACATAACACTTATCACGCCTCTTGTAATTCAATCATTGTACAACATATCTTTTTCTCATTTACCAGCCTACTAGTATCCGTGGGGGTCCATAGGGGTTCCGCTACCCGTTAACCTTTAACATTCATAATCAGTTTCCAGGGCCGTCCCCATACCCCGTCCGGTATGGGCGCCAAAACCATGAACCTCAATACCCCGTCCGGTATGAGGGTGAAACGGGCCGTCCCCATACCCCGTCCGGTATGGGCGCCAAAACCATAAACCTCAATACCCCGTCCGGTATGAGGGTGAAACGGGCCGTCCCCATACCCCGTCCGGTATGGGCGCCAAAACCATAAGATCTCCATACCCCGTCCGGCATGTGAGACCACAATCCCGGTAGGGTTCCCTACGGACCCGGTCCGTCCACCATCTCCCAGGATATCTAGTCAGGCTGACCCCCATAATACAATTATCAGTTTACACAATCTTTCATTTTTCCTTTTCCCCAATCAGCATCATCAATTCACATTTAAACAAGCAAATCGTAATTCATACCAAACAGACAACATACAGTATCAGTTTTTTCAGTCATTCAACCCATAATTTATAAAAACGTAGTGCATGCACACAAATCTGTAAAATGAACACATCAAACCTCATTTTGCATTTAAAGCTGTAAACAGGCCAAATAACAGTAAATCATCAATCAC
Organism: Carica papaya; assembly: GCF_054855325.1. Lineage (NCBI taxonomy): Eukaryota > Viridiplantae > Streptophyta > Magnoliopsida > Brassicales > Caricaceae > Carica > Carica papaya. The sequence continues at coordinate 33,685,529 of NC_142313.1, forward strand.
ACTAGACTCGGGCTCCATTAGCAACCTTAAGCAATTTCACACATGCGTTAATTCAAGAAATACTGTTTTATCATTTTGAACTTTAATACCGTGATAGGAAATAGGGTGAGGGGTCCTTACTTGTTTTCGAGATCCGAATACGATTCACAGTGCGCCTGCAGGCCTTCCCTAATTTTCCCTGAATTTTTCCCGGGGAACTGAAACACACTAACAATACCTGCACGTGTTCCAAAAAAAATCCAAATTAGGCCCAGGGCCCCTTTCGGACCAAATCGCAACTCCGGCACGGCGGCTCCGCCGTGCTCCGGCGACGGCACCGCCGCTGGCGGCGGCGAGTCGCCTCGGGTTGACTGTTTTCGGCCGTTTTCGGCCGAATTCGGCCACACTCGCATTGGTCCTTGTCAGAAAACAGCCCTAGGGCCCTCGGGGGGCCAAAAATCACGGAAAAAACGGAGCTTACCGGCGGCGGCGCTCTCGGGTGCAGCGGCTCTCCGGCGAGGTTCGTGTTTTGGTGATTCGGCTCCGGTCAACCTGTAGAGAAAAGAATGGTGATCACGGTGATATAAAAATTGCATCGAACGGAGGCCGGGAAGGGCCTCGTCGGAGGCAAAAACCGAGAGGGGGCGCGGCGGCGCCGCTGGGCTTCGGCCGCGTATTCCGGCCGTTTGGCCGGGATTTCGGTTTCGATTTGGCCATAGGAGGAATCAGTGCGGAAAAACGAGTCGGGGGTATGAAATTTACCTCGATCGGCGGTCGGAAATTTCCCCGGTGCGGCGGCGAGTGGCGGCGGGTGGCGGCGGTCGGCCTCTGGTTCGTCTTCTCCGGCGAGCGGCTGGCGGCTAGGGTTTGTGGTCTGGTGTGGGGGTTCTATTTATAACCCCTTGCCTTTTGATCACAGCCGTTCATTTTGTTTTAATCTGGGCCGTTCGTTTTTGATTGAATCTGGGCCGTCCGTGCGATTGAATCTGGGCCGTCCGATCGCGTGATTGATCTGGGCCGTCGGATCGCACCCACGCGGATCGCCAACGTGGCTCCTTTCGGAGTGACGCGATCTTGCCACGTGGCAGGCACTGGTTGGCCGGGACTGCTGACGTGGCTGCTGACGTGGCCCCCTTTTTTTTTTTTTTTTTTTTTTTTTTTTTTTTTTTTTTTTTTTTTTTTTTTTTTTTCTTCCCCTCCTCCTTTCCGGGTGCTACAGATAATGTTATTGTTTTTCTCATATTGTTTTCATAAATTCCACCAAGGTAAGTGGATGGTCAAAGTTTTATTATTGATAAAAGGTTTTGTTGTTAATAAACGAGTTTATTGTAAATTATGCTCCATTGGTCTTTTTGTAGTTTTTTACCCACCTTTATCTCCGTGACGGTGAGATATCGTGATGTTCTTACTGGGCTAGTGTAGCTCACTCCTTAATTAACCATTTCAGATCAGGAAGACATGGTTCCCGAGCCCGTTCCGCAGGAGGACGACGAAGGGGATGCCTAGAGACTCTGTAGTCATACGCATAGTTTTATTTTCGAGTTTCTTTCTTAGTTAGTTTAATCTTTTATATTTTAAGTACGTTTTTGGTTTTTCGTGTAAGGGATGTTAAATGAAATTTTGATCTCGCTTCCGCATTCGATATATTTAAATACTCATTTCATTTTAATATTTTTCGGGGCCGTTACAACAGATATGAGATATATATATGGGGCAGAAAAATTAGGGCAGCCGCAATATATATATATACATATGTGAGAGAGATATATATATATACACATAATCTTTTGGGCTGCCAAAAAAAACTAGGGCGCAATATATATATAAATATATATTATATATTATGGATGAAAAGAAAAAAAAGGAAAATATAATGTGTGAAAATAAAAATTGGGTTGTAGCCCCTGCCTCGGATGTGTATATATATATATTTATATATATATGAGATATATCTATATAACGCTGATGATCTAAAATTAAAAAAAAAAAATGGAAATCAAATTATGAAAATTTTGTTGCTACCAAACTTTGGACCATGACAATTATGTGGGATTTTCCCACTGTCCAGATTTACAATAATTTTTGTAATATTGTTTTTATATACATGTTTAGATAATATATATTATTGGCGTATTTAATTTTATTTAATTGTAGGTTGTATATTTATCCTTTATGTAATCTTGAATTAATTGTTATATGATATGTAAATTTGTTAGAACTAATTGCATGTATATAATTTGAATAAAATTAATGTTCTACGCGTGATTTGATCACTGTGTTTTTTATAATTATTTTGATAATTATAAATATATATTATTAGCATATTTAATTTTATGGTTGCATGTATATTTGTCATTTGTGTAATTTTGAATTAATTGTTACATGTGATGTAAATTTATGGGGACCAATTACATGTAGATAATTTGAAAAAAAAAATTAATGTTATTCCAATGATTTGATCATTATGTTTTTTAAAATTATTTTGATAATTATATTCTCCTATTTAAAATTAAATTTATGATAATAAAACATAAAATATTTTATTATTTAGCTTGCCATCAAAATAAATAAATTTATTTATTTTTTATTTACAAGGAACGGTTTGACAATTAGGAAACTTGTGGTTCAAGAATAAAATAAAGTTATTTATTGCAAAAGATACATATATGGAAAAAATTATCTTAATTTTATATTCATTGCTTGAACTACTGAAAAAATATGAAATTTTACTAATTCTTTGTCATTATGATGGCTAAACTCAACTATATTAATAGGAAGGAGTTAACAACCAAAGGACTATTTGGTATGGAGTACTTTACGAAAATTGTACAAGAATACAATTGGTAAGAGTACCTACCTTTAAAATATGTGTGAGAATCGACTTGACTACCAAGGAGGTCATTCATATTGTTAAATAATTCTTTTACTTCACTAAATAGAAACATAGATTTTTTAAAATTATTTGATTTATTTACCAAAAATATTATTTAGATAAAAGACAATTTCTTTATGATATATGTAAATGTGTTCTTATATTATTACATTTTATTTTCTTAATTTTAGATTTCTCGGTATGTCTACTATATTACTGCATGACATAGTTGATGCCAATAAGTTGGTTGTAGCAAATTTTGATGATTGGTGCAGAAATTCGAGAATTGTTCCCATGCATGAAAAGTTCATTGATATGATCGATAAGCCTATTAGAGAGACCCCACCTGAGGATGATGCTGAGGCAACCAAGAAATTTCAGAAATACTTGGCAGATTATCTTATTGCTAAATGCATCATTTGCTTCTATGGGTTCTGAACTCTAGAGGAAATATGAGGATATAGATCCCCATGCAATCATCGAACATCTTAAGAAGATGTATGGTGCACAAAGCAGGACAATTAGATATCAACTATCTAAGTTTATGTTTGGATCCAAGTTGACTATAAACTCTCCAATTGGGCCCTATGATTTGAATATGAATGGTCTTATTGAAGAACTTCAAAAATTAGGGTGTACATTAGGTAAAGAGCTTTTTTAAGATTTGATTTTACAATCACTAACTAAGTCATTTACATAATTTATTATTAATTTTAACATGAGTAAAATGGATTATTATCTTCATGAGATGCTCAATATATTGATTAATTATGAGGATCATATTACATTTGAGAAGAAGAAATGAACTATCATGTTGGTTGGTAACTCTTCTAATAAGAAGGGTAAGGGTAAGAAGAAATCAAATAAGAAGTCTATTGTACTTAAAGGTGGTGTGACTGAACCTAAAGGTGAAGGAAAAGTTGACCAATCTGATACTGAATGTTTCTTTTGCAAGAAAAAAATGTATTATAAGAGAAACTGTAAAGAGTATATTGTATCTCCAAAAGAAGAAATCAAAACTTATTAGATATGATGAGATCAATTATGGAGTTACATATCTTCTTATTAATTTATGGGGATATGTTTTGAAAACTACAACATATTTGCTAAATAAAGTACCAACTAAGTCAGTCTCTACAACACCATATGAGATATAGAAAAGATATAACCCTAACCTTAAGCATATTAAAGTTTGGAGTTGTCCAGCTTATGTTAAGAGATTGCAAACCGATAAACTTGACTTGAGATATAATAAGTATAGATTCATTGGGTATTTCAAAGAAATAATGAGATATTATTTCTATCATCCATCTTACTATAAAGTGTTTGTGGTTAGAGGAGCAACCTTTTTGGAAAGTGAATTTCTTTTAAAAGGAAATCATGGTAAAAGAATTAAACTTAGTGAAGTTTAAGAAACTAATGAATCAATACAAAAGAGGATCATGAGAGACAAGTTGAGTACTAGATGTTTTGAAGATGATAAGGAAGTTATCATCTCTAATGGTTGATCTTCAAGAAACAAATATTGTTCAAGAACCAGTTAATGAACCTATTTAAAATCATATTTAACATCAATATAATCTAATACAAGGTATGCAAGTTATACATGAACCTTATAGAAGGTCTATTAGACAACATTACGTACCAGATAAGTTAAATCTTGTGGTACAAGATGATGTATCAAATGAGGTTGATCGTGATGATGATGACCCCAAGACCTATGAGGATGCTATGCAAAGCTCTTATTTTGAGAAATGTGTAGAGGCCATGGAATTTGAAATGAAATCCACGAAGGTTAACAAAGTCTGGGTTTTGGTTGAAACTTAAAATGATATAAAGCCTATTGGTTGTAAATGAGAGTTTTAAGAAAAAGATTGTAGTAGACGAAAAGGTGGAGACCTATAAAGCCTGTCTTGTTGTCAAGAGATATTGTCAAAAAGAATGAATTGATTATGGAGAAACTTTTTCCCCTGCAGTAATGCTCAAATCAATTCTTTTTCTACTTGCTATATTTACATACCATGATTATCATATGTGACAAATAAATGTGAAAAAAGCTTTCCTAAATAGTGAGTTGGAAGATGATGTGTATATGACACAACTTGAAGCTTTTGTATCATTATCTGATCATGATAAAGTGTGCAAGCTATAAATATCCATTTATGCATTAAAGCTAACATCTCGGAGTTGGAATATTCGTTTTAACAAAATAATTAAAAAGTTCAATTTTGTTAGATGTGAAGAAGAGCCTTGTGTGTATAAAAAGTTAGTGGGAGTACGATTATTTTCTTAATGTTGTATGTTGATGATATATTGTTCATTAAGAATGTCATATCAACATTATAAAATACTAAGATTTGGCTATCTGAACAGTTCTCCATGTAAGACTTGAAAAAAATAGCTTATGTATTATGAATAAATATTTATAGATATAGATCTAAGAAGGTGCTTGGACTTTTTCAGTTTATGTATATTGACATCATTTTGAAAATGTTTAACATGAAAAATTCTAAAAAGGGCTATCTATCGATAGGCATTGGAATTACTCTCAATAAAGGAAATTATTCTAAAACCTCTTAAGAAAGAAAGCGTTGGGTAGAGTCTCGTAAGCTAACACAGTGGAAGCTATCATGTATACCACGACACGTACACGTCTTGACGTGGCTGGCTTATGCACTAGGAGTGACTGACCAATATCACGAATCCTGGTGAAGAACATTGAAAAGTGGTAAAAACCATTCTCAAGTACTTGATAAGAACTACAGGTCAATTCTTCATATATGAAGAATTTGAGTTAAAACTAGAAGGTTATACCGATGCAAGTTTTGTCTCAAATAAAGATGATAACAAATTTATATTTGTTTATGATCTTAAATGGTGGTGCAGTGAGTTAGAAAAGTTCCAAACAAGTTACAGTAGCTGATTCAGTTACTGAAGCAGAATGTATAGCGGCAAGTGAAGCTGTTTGGAAAAAAAAAGTTCTTAATTGAACTTTGAGTGGTTCCTTCAATATTATGTGACAATACTAGAGTTATCGCTCAAGTAAAAGAGTTGAAATCACATAAAAAATCCAAACACAATCTACAGAGGTATCACTTAATTGGGAAAATCATTGAACATGAGGATGTTAAAATTTAAAAGATTGATGGAAAAGATAATGTAGATGACCCATTCACTAAGGCTCTTGGTGCAAAGGAGTTTAACAAGCATAAGTAGAAATTGGGAATGAAGTACATGACAAATTGGATATAATACAAATGAGAGATTGTTAGGGATATAATTGTTATGCACAATATCCAATTATTCATGTAATGTACTGAATGCATTTTTGTTTGACTATTTATTTCAATATATGGCAATAATATCTTTATTATCATATTTATTAACTTATTATTTAATTTATATGATAAAATTTTTTATTAAATTTAAAAACTTTACATCAAGATGAAAATCTTAATAATGAGAGTAAAGCTTTATGATTTAATCTAAAATGTTCTTGATTGTTTGATTATCAAAATAGGATATTAATGATCTGGTAAGACCAGTATACATGTGATGGTCTTTATAAAATAAAGATTAGTTGATCTCATTAGATAAATTACATATATAGATAATGCACATAGAGATTATGATCATTGAACTGATCCAACTAAGAGTTTTTAATGTTAATATTACCTTAAATTGTCAATAAGATATTCTCTTAAAAGGATAAGAAGTAAGAATTTCTTTTTACCTAAGATCATCATAATAATTAATAAGTTATTTATCATATTTTGATTATAGACATCTATGGTAAAAAAATTATAGTTAAAAAGATATTGAGCGTGATTAAATTGTAGCACCCGGAAAGGAGGAGGAAAAAAAAAAAAAAAAAAAAAAAAGGGGGGCCACGTCAGCAGCCACGTCAGCAGTCCCGGCCAACCAGGGCCTGCCACGTGGAAAGATCGCGTCACTCCGAAAGGAGCCATGTTGGCGATCCGTGTGGGTGCGATCCGACGGCCCAGATCAATCACGCGATCGAACGGCCCAGATTCAAACGCACGGACGGCCCAGATTCAATCAAAAACGAACGGCCCAGATTAAAACGAAACGAACGGCTGTGATCAAAAGGCAAGGGGTTATAAATAGAACCCCCACACCAGACCACAAACCCTAGCCGCCAGCCGCTCGCCGGAGAAGACGAACCAGAGGCCGACCGCCGCCACCCGCCGCCACTCGCCGCCGCACCGGGGAAATTTCCGACCGCCGATCGAGGTAAATTTCATACCCCCGACTCGTTTTTCCCCACTGATTCCTCCTATGGCCAAATCGAAGCCGAAATCCTGGCCAAACGGCCGGAATACGCGGCCGAAGCCCAGCGGCGCCGCCGCGCCCCCTCTCGGTTTTTGCCTCCGACGAGGCCCTTCCCGGCCTCCGTTCGATGCAATTTTTATATCACCGTGATCACCATTCTTTTCTCTACAGGTTGACCGGAGCCGAATCACCAAAACACGAACCTCGCCGGAGAGCCGCTGCACCCGAGAGCGCCGCCGCCGGTAAGCTCCGTTTTTCCGTGATTTTTTGGCCCCCCGAGGGCCCTAGGGTTGTTTTCTGACAAGGACCAATGCGAGTGTGGCCGAATTCGGCCGAAAACGGCCGAAAACAGCCAACCCGAGGTGACTCGCCGCCGCCAGCGGCGGCGCCGTCGCCGGAGCACGGCGGAGCCGCCGTGCCGGAGTTGCGATTTGGGCCGAAAGAGGCCCTGGGCCTAATTTGAATTTTTTTTGGAACACGTGCAGGTACTGTTAGTGTGTTTCAGTTCCCCGGGAAAAAAATTCAGGGAAAATTAGGGACAGCCTGCAGGCGCACTGTGAATCATATTCGGATCCCGAAAATAAGTAAGGACCCCTCACCCTATTTCCTATCACGGTATTAAAGTTCAAAATGATAAAACGGTATTTCTTGAATTAACGCATGTGTGAAATTGCTTAAGGTTGCTAATGGAGCCCGAGTCTAGTGTGATTAATGATTTACTGTTGTTTGGCATGTTTTACACTGTTTTACAGCTTTAAATGCATTATGGGGTTTGATGTGTTCATTTTATAATTTCGAATGCATATATTACTGTTTTATTAATTATGGGTTGAATGACTGAAGAACTGATACTGTATGTTGTCTGTTCGGCATGAATTACGATTTGCTTGTTTAAATGTGAATTGATGATGCTTATTGAGGAAAAGGAAAATGAAAGATTGTGTAGACTGATAATTGTATGATGGGGTCAGCCTGACTAGATATCCTGGGAGATGGTGGACGGACCGGGTCCGTAGGGAACCCTACCGGGATTGTGGTCTCACATGCCGGACGGGGTATGGAGATCTTATGGTTTTGGCGCCCATACCGGACGGGGTATGGGGACGGCCCGTTTCACCCTCATACCGGACGGGGTATTGAGGTTTATGGTTTTGGCGCCCATACCGGACGGGGTATGGGGACGGTCCTGGAAACTGATTATGAATGTTAAAGGTTAACGGGTAGCGGAACCCCTATGGACCCCCACGGATACTAGTAGGCTGGTAAATGAGAAAAAGATATGTTGTACAATGATTGAATTACAAGAGGCGTGATAAGTGTTATGTTTTACAGCTTAGATTATTCAATGATTATGATAATGTTATTGTTTTTCTCATATTGTTTTCATAAATTCCACCAAGGTAAGTGGATGGTAAAGGTTTTCATGTTAATAAACGAGTTTGTTGTAAATTATGCTCCATTGGTCTTTTTTGTGTTTTTCTACCCACCTTTATCTCCGTGACGGTGAGATATCGTGATGTTCTTACTGGGCTAGTGTAGCTCACTCCTTAATTAACCATTTCAGATCAGGAAGACATGGTTCCCGAGCCCGTTCCGCAGGAGGACGACGAAGGGGATGCCTAGAGACTCTGTAGTCATACGCATAGTTTATTTTCGAGTTTTCTTTCTTAGTTAGTTTAACCTTTTATATTTTAAGTACGTTTTTTTTGGTTTTTCGTGTAAGGGATGTTAACTGAAATTTTGATCTCGCTTCCGCATTCGATATATTTAAATACTCATTTCTTTTTTATATTTTCCGGGGCCGTTACATAAATACTTGTAGAATTAGTGATTGATCAAGATAGAATCCGTAACTTTAGTAATAGGCTTAAACTCTATATTATCATTTATTCTAACAATTACATTAAGACCTTGGATAGAGCAATTGAATGAAAGAATAAATAAATTTTTTATATAATTGATTAATCAGTTATAATTGACATAAAACTTAATCGGTTACCTATTGAGATTTGATAGATAAACTGTATTATAGAGTTAATCCGAAACAATAATGATGGAAAAAAATATGATATTATTGTTTAGTATATTCTTAAAAATAATTGTATATTTCATGTTATTTAGTTGTTAAAGAGTGTTGTTATACGCTAATTTTGATTAATAAATTAGTTTGACTAATTTGGTACTGGTTTAGTATTGAACCTATGCGGTCCCATAGTATCGAGGGTTCTGACTTTCGCTAAATGGATTAATTATTTTAATTATTTGATAATTAAATTAAAATTTTAATTTAATTAAATAAATAACTATTTTTATATAAATAAAATATTATTATATTTTTTACTAGCACAGAATATATAATTAATGTTAAAAACAAATTGAAATTTTCAATTTTAGAAATAAAAAATTAATATTTATATTTTTTAGTTATTATATTATTATTGTAATTATATAATATGTGGTTATTATAATAATGAAAATTATTATAAAATATAATTTAGAATTGGATTGATTTATAAAATTATTTTATTAAATAATAATAATAATGAAATCCAACATATATATAAGATAGATAGATATATATATATAATTGAGTGCTGAAAAGAAAAAAGAAGGGAGTCCAATTTAGTTTTGACTGTACAGGAAGAAGTTGGACTTTATATATGATATATATATATATATATATATATACACTTGGGTGAAAAAAAAGGGGATAATTTGGACTTGTACAAGAAAAAGTTTAAAAGGACTTTGACAATTACCCATGACACCTATATATATATATATGTGTGTGTGTGTGTGATACATACATACATATATATATATATATATATATATATATATAAGAAGGGGATTTCTAAAGTTAAGAAGAGAATAAAAACCTGTAGCCGCACGCACGGCGAAAGAAAAGGAAAAGATTGAATGAATGTTTTCTTTCAATTATGTGAAAATTTTGTGAGAAAATTTTAATGTAAATATTAGTCAATTAAAAACTTAAAACTCTATAAATTGAAAGTTTATATGTATATATTTGTTGAAAATTTTTAGTGAAAATTCGTATATTCATTAATTAAATTACAAAACATCTTGAAAAGAACACACAATCAACAAATTTCAACCCACACCCGCATAAAAAGGGACGACGAAAGTGCACAACAATTAATTGTTGAAGTTATCTCTCTATCTAAGAAAAATAAGTTCATATCATTCAAGCAAATACCGGCTTATTACACGTGTAATGTTTAACTATAAAATTACATCTTTGTCCAAGGAAGAATGATCCATTCAATGAAGAACAAATGGGGAACTTATATTTCCTAAAAGAGTTCTTATTAATCATTTAACCCTAGTAACTAAGGGTTGGTTGATGTTTTTATGTTCATATCAAGGTCAAGTGCGCATCTGATGTAAATAAAGCATGTTCAGAATTCAGTTCACTTCCATCCAAGTGGTCATTTCTGGTAGTACCCATCAGCTTCCCAAACATTGCAGTATTACAACGAGAGTTTTAATAGATTATCATTTACAAAAAAAATATAATTTAATGTGTATTTAAATACTTGATATTATATTTTGATTTAGAATTAAATAAAAAATAAAGACTGTAATTAAATTTAATTTAATTTGTTCTACTTTTAGCAACAATTTTAAAAATTGCACAATGCTTTAGCAAAATGATTAAGATGCTTAAACTTGTTACGATTAACATTCACATTATAATTGATTAATCATCATGTGTTTAAACGTTTTACTTCGTGCAAATTTGCAATATATATATTTATTGATTAAGAAAATGTTATTTTTACAAGAAAAATGAAGTATGGTAGACCGAAACTGTTGCTAAAACTTTATATTTTGTCGGTATAGCCCCTTGAGAGCTATATAATGGACGTTTCCTTTGTTGATTTAAACAACTTGTACAAAAGATTATGTAGTTTGTTAGAATTGGTATATAGATCTATACAAACATATCTATCATTAAAAGACATTAATCTATACCAATGGTCCATTATGTTTGTATAGATTGGATCTATACTAACAACTTAACTATTAGTAAAAGTAACTTTCTGTTGGTGCAGATTATACTTGATTCTTATTTTTATTTATTATTTTTATTTATTTTTCTTTTTTTTGTATTTGAATTTTTTAGATTTTAATTTAATTTAATTTAATTAAATGAAAATAAAAATAATAATAATGATAAAATTATGTAAAAAAATTATTTGGATTTAATTAAAATTGATTTTGGAAAAAATGGGTGAAAATTTAGATTCTAGGGGTATTTTTGAAAAGAAAATCGAAAATCGGGGGTCAAAACGTAATTTAGAAAAGTTGTGCTATGTCAGCAGCCCGGTCAGCAGCCCCGGCCAACCAGGACACGCCGCGTGACAAGAAAACGCTGACATGTGCAGGTACCGAAATTTCGATATTGGCCGAAAGGAGGCCCTAGGTCTGATTTGAGATTTTTTAGGACACGCGCAGGTACCGGTAGTGCATTTCAGTTTTCCAGAAAAAATTCAAGAAAATTAGGGACAGCCCGTAGGCGCACTATAGGGTCGATTTCAGACCCCGAAACAAGTAAGGACCCCTCACCGTATTTCCTATCACGGTATTAAATCTAAATAAATAAATAAACTGCACTGTGTGACTTTATAGATGTATAATTGATTAAGGTTACCAATGGAGCCCGAGTCTGATACATTGTTGGTCAGTTGTTGTTTGATCTAATTTTCAGTATTAAATGCAGTATGATGTTTGATGTAATTATGTTATGGTCTCGTATACATGAATCATGATTTCTTTTATTATGGTTTGTATTATGGTGAACCCGATACTGTGTTGTCTTGTTTGGTGTCAATTACTGGTTTACATATTGTGTATGATTGGATGATTGAGATCAAGAAAAAAGGCAAAAAGGTTATGTGAATTGATAAATGGATAATGTGGACAGCCTGACTAGATATCTTGGGAGATGGTGGACGGACCGGGTCCATAGGGAACCCTACCGAGAACGTGGTCTCTCATACCGGACAGGGTATGGAGACCTTATGTGTTTTGGCGCCCATACCGGACTGGGTATGGGGATGACCCGTTTCACCCTCATACCGGACGGGGTATGGAGGTTTACGGTTTTGGTGCTCATACCGGACGGGGTATGGGGACGGCCCTGGAATTAGGTTATTAATGTTAATGGTTCACGGGTAGCGGGGACCCCCTATGGATCCCCATGGATACTAGTAGGCTGGTAAAAGAGAAAAATATGTTGTTTAATGATTGAAATGCAAAGGCGTGGTAAGTGTTATGTTATAAAGTCTATATGATTTTATGATGATGATAATGTTATTGCTTTCATATGTTGTTTTCATGGATCTCACCGAGATAAGTTGACAATAAAGGTTTTTATGTTAATAAACGAGTTTGTTATAAATTATGCTCCATTGTTCATTTTTGTTTTCTACCTACCTTTACTTCCGTGGCGGTGAGATAGTGTGATGTCTTTACTGGGTTGGTGTAGCTCATTCCTTATTTAACCATTTCAGATCAGGAAGACGTTCCCAAGCCCGTTCCGCAGGAAGACGGCGAAGGGGACGCCTAAAGACTTCATAGTTATATTTATAGTTCTTATTTCGAGTATCTCTTTTAGTTAGTTTGTTCCTTCATGTTTTGATTACGTTTTGGTTATTGCATAAGGGATGTTAATCAAAATTTTTATTACGTTTCCGCATTTGAGATTTTTAATACATACATTTCATTTAAATTTCTGGGACCGTTACAGTTGGTATCAGAGCTGCGTTCCTCGGACCCATCCCTTACACAATAATGCTTAGAGAAATACTCACCGATAAGTCGGTACTCAACCATTCCTTATGAAATGTAGGTGCAAAGAAATTAGGAGAGGAAGAGCCCCACTAAACCTAGCGGCCCGGGATAATTCACTTCAGGAGGATGTAGACAGATTATTTGAGATGATGGAAGGGTTCATAGCTGCGCAGCAAGGGCGAGAGGAGAGAAGGGAGTTACTCGACCCTCCTCCACTACTGCAGGTTGAGCCTCCGCTACAGCAGGCTGATCCCGAGCCACCCCGGCACGAGCCTGCTCCTCCACAGTACCATCCGGCACCACTGTCGCAGTACAACCCGGTGCCCCAGCCACGGTACTACCCGACACTGCCACAGCACAACCCAGTGCTCCCATTATATCAGCAGGTGCCACCACAGGACCCCCCAATCTATCCCCAGCCGGGTCCAGTCCCTCTTCCACGGGACCTCGCTCCTTCTTTTATCGACCCAGGCTACATAGAGAGGTATAGGAGACTGAACCCCTCCACCTTTGCAGGGGGATCCTCTTTTGAAGAGGCCCAGTACTGGCTGGCGGAGACTGAGAGAGCCTTCAGGACCTTGGGAGTAGTTTCTGAGCAGAGAGCTGCCCTTGTTTCCTACATGTTGGTAGGGGAAGCAGGACATTGGTGGGTGCTCAAGCAGGCCACCCTGCCTATACCAGTCACTTGGGAGCAGTTCTTAGCGGCCTTCCATGCGGAGTATCTCCCTGAGCACATCCGACACCTAAAAGAAATAGAGTTTGTTCAACTGGTTCAGATAAACATGACAGTATCGGAATATGCCCGTAAGTTCCTAGAGCTGGGCCGATACTCCCCAGAGACAGTGATGGATGAGGGCCGAAAGGCCAGGAGATTCCAGTGGGGTCTCCGCCCGGAGATCAGGCAACACTTGTTGGTACTAGAGCTCAAGACATATTCAGCAGTCCTAGCAAAGGCACAGATCGTGGAAAGAAGCTTCAACACCCGTCCTCAGCCAGGAGGGAGTTCCCGACCCTCAGCTCCGTTCTGCAGGCCAGCGCCTACTGAGCCTGCCCAACCAAATAAGAGGCCCAGACCAGCCATCTAGGCCCCTCCTCAGGCTCCAGGGGCAGCACGTGGGAAGATCTATCAGCACTGCGACAGAGATCACGGGGACCGACCCTGCTATCGCCTCAACAACACTTGTCGCATATGTGGCAGTGCCCAGCATTATGCAAGAGAATGCCCGAGGAACTAGAATCAAGGAAGGCCTCCTATCCAGGGCAGAGCTTACAACCTTACCCAGCAGGATGTCGACGCCGACCCGGATGTGGTACAGGGTATGTATACTATCTGTGACCATATTGCTAATGTTTTATTTGACACTGGTGCATCGCATTCCTTTGTTTCACATGTTTTTGCTTCCAAAATTATTGTATCACCTAATAAACTTGATTCATTATTATTTGTGTCTACTACCGGAGGTGAAATACTATTAGAGGAAGTTATCTACAGGGCTTGTACCGTGGAGATAGCAAATAGGAAACTGAGTGTAGACCTGATAGGGTTAGACACGGGGAATTTTGATGTAATCTTAGGAATGGATTGGCTAGCGGCATATCACGCTACCACATATTGCTTTAACAAGAAAGTTGTATTTAATCCTCCTAACGAGGAGCTGTTTACAAATTAATAAAATTATTGAGTACTTATTCTTTGATGGCAAGTTTTCTTAACTTCTAGTACCTTAATCTTACTATTTTCTCTGACTAGGCAAGCCCAAGAAGGAAATTTGTATTCAAGAGATTCCGGTAGTCCGAGACTTCCCAGATGTGTTTCTGGATGAACTGTCCGGTCTGCCAGTGGACAGAGAAGTCGAGTTCACTATAGACCTACAGCCAGGTACCCAGCCCATTTCGGTTGCTCCTTACCGCATGAGCTGCATTGAGATGGAAGAGTTGAGGAAACAGATCACTGAATTGCAAGACAGTAATTTTATTAGACACAGTGTGTTCCCTTGGGGTGCCGGAGTCACTTTTGCAAGGAAGGGAGATGGAACGTTGAGACTGTGCATCGATTACAGAGGATTGAACAAGGTTATGATCAAGAACAAGTATCCCCTTCCCCGGATTGATGACCTCTTCGACCAGTTGCAGGGTGCACAGGTCTTCTCTAAAATAGACATGCGATTAGGTTACCATCAGGTGAAGATAAGAACAGAAGACATCCCCAAGACGGCCTTCCGAACTAGGTACGGACACTATGAGTTTCTGGTCATGCTATTTGGGCTAACTAATGCCCCAGCAATCTTTATGGATATGATAAACAATGTCTTCAGAGAGTTCTTGGATTAATTCGTTATCGTGTTCATTGATGACATCTTAGTCTACTCAAAAAGCAGAGAAGAACATGCTCACCATCTTTCCCAAGTTTTGCAGGTCCTCAGAAATAAGAAGTTATATGCCAAGTTGAGTAAGTGTGGGTTCTGGCTTAAGCAGACCGCCTTCCTAGGACACATCATATCGAAGGAAGGGGTATCAGTGAATCCCGAAAAGGTTAAAACAGTACTTGGTTGGGAGAAGCTGACATCAGTTAAGAAAATCTGCAGCTTCTTGGGAATGACAGGTTATTAACGCAGGTTCGTTGAAGGATTCTCCAGTCTAGTAGCTCCTCTAACCCGACTCACAAAGAAGAATGCCAAGTTTGAGTGGAATGAGGACAACGAAAGAAGTTTTACAGAATTAAAGAAGCGGCTGACTACTGCACCCGTGCTGGTTTTACCGAGTGGATCGGGAGGATATACAGTTTATAGTGATGCCTACTATTTGGGCCTGGGTTGTGTCCTGATGCAGCATGAAAAAGTTATAGCATATAGGTCCAGACAGTTAAAGAATCATGAGAAGAATTATCCCACTCATGACTTAGAGCTTGTTGCAATCATACACGCCTTGAAAACCTGGCGTCATTATTTATACAGAGAGACCTTTCAGATCTATACCGATCATAAGATTTTGAAATACATATTCACTCAGAAGGATCTTAACATACGTCAGAGTAGGTGGATGGAACTCTTTAAGGACTATGATTGTGATATCTTATACCATCCGGGTAAGGGCAACGTGGTAGCAGATGCTCTCAGCAGGAAAAGTGCAGGTGTCTTAGCCCATTTGATGGTTTCAGAATGCAGACCAATTGGGGCCACACAACAGGTTCGACTACAGGATCTTAAGAGAGTTACATGTTTGGGCCGCTTGACAGTCCAGCCCGAGTTGATCCAGAGAATAAGGGAAGCGCAGTCAGTCGACCCCGCCCTGGTAACCCGCAAGAAGGATGCAGAACAAGGAGTGAGCTCAGAATTCCGAATCTCTGCCGATGGATTACTTCGTTTCCAAGACAAGGTGTGTGTCCCAGATGACAGTGAGTTAAAAAGAGACATCATGACGGAGTCCCATAGCTTGAAGTTTGTCATGCATCTAGAAAGCACCAAAATGTACCAAAGCATGCGATCCCGATTTTGGTGGCATGGGATGAAGAGAGACATAGCCGACTTTGTATCTAAATGCTTGGTATGTCAGTAAGTCAAGGCAGAGCATCGGCGCCCAGGTGGGTTACTTCAGTCTTTACCGATCCCGGAGTGGAAGTGGGAACATATCACCATGGACTTCGTATCGGGGCTACCCAAGGCACGTTCAGGACATGATGCCATATGGGTAATCGTTGACCGACTTACCAAGTCTTCCCACTTCTTAGCCATCAGGATGACTGATTCATTGGACAAGTTAGTAAGGATGTATATCCGGGAGATAGTCAGATTGCATGGAGTTCCAATGACAGTAGTATCCGACAGGGATCTCAGGTTCACTTCTCGGTTTTGGAGTAGCTTTCAGCAAGCTATAGGAACAAAGCTGTCTCTTAGCACTGCCTTCAATCCTCAGACCGATGGACAATCAGAAAGGACAATTCGTACGCTTGAGGATATGCTCTGAGCTTGTGTCCTGGACTCTGGGGGCTATTGGGATGACCATCTACCCCTGATAGAGTTTGCCTACAACAACAGCTACCAAGCAAGCATCGGCATAACTCTATATGAGGCGTTATATGGGCACTCGTGCAGATCACCAATTTGTTGGGAGGAAGTGGGCGATAGAAGATTGTTCGGCCCGGAGTTGGTAGAGGAGACCACATCCAAAATAGTTAAAATCAGAAAGAACATTCAGACAGCTCAGAGTAGGTAGAAGAGTTATGCAGATACCCGGAGGAGAGACCCCCGGAGATTTAAAATGGAATGTGTATTAAAAATATCAAATGCGGAAGCGAAGTCAAAAATTCGATTAACATCCCTTACACTAAAACCAAAAACATGCTCACAATATAAAAGATCAAACTACCTAAAGGAGAAACTTGAAAGTAAAAGCTACGAATATGACTGTGGAGTCTTTAGGCGTCCCCTTCGTCGTCCTCCTGCAGAACCGGCTCGGGAACAATGTCTTCCTGATATGAAATGATTAAATAAGGAATGAGCTACACTAGTCCAGTAAAGACATCACGATATCTCACCGTCACGGAGGTAAAGGTGGGTAGAAAACACAAAAAGACCAATGGAGCATAATTTACAACAAATCCTTTTATCAATAATAAAACCTTTACCATTCACTTACCTCGGTGAAATTCATAAAACAATATACGAAAGCAATAACATCATCATCATCATGAAATCATATATAAACTGTATAACATAATACTTATCAAGCCTTTCGTAATTCAATCGTTACACAATATATTTTCCTCATTTACCAGCCCACTAGTATCCATGGGGATCCATAGGGGTCCCGCTACCCGTTAACCCTTAACACTTGAAATCATATTCCAGGGCCGTCCCCATACCCCGTCCGGTATGGGCGCCAAAACTATAAACCTCATTACCCCGTCCGGTATGAGGGTGAAACGGGCCGTCCCCATACCCCGTCCGGTATGGGCGCCAAAACACATAAGATCTCCATACCCCGTCCGGTATGGGAGACCACAATCCCGGTAGGGTTCCCTATAGACCCGGTCCGTCCACCAACTCCCAGGATATCTAGTCAGGCTGACCACATTATGCAATTACCCATTTACATAATCTATCATTCTCTTTTCCCTCAGTCAGCATCATCAATCCACATACAAACAAGCAAAACAGTAATTTATGCCAAACAGACAACATACAGCATCAATATCCCAGTCATTCAATCCATAATCGGTAAAACAGTAAAATATGTACACGAAACTATAAAATGAAAACATCAAACCTCATACTGCTTTTAAAACTGTAAAACATGGCAAATAACAATTAACCGACAACCACACTAGACTCGGGCTCCATTAGCGACCTTAAGCAATTTCACACATTCGTTGATTCATGAAATACCATTTTATCATTTATTGAACTTTAATACCGTGATAGAAAATAGGGTGAGGGGTCCTTACTCGTTTCGGGGTCCGAACACGACTTCACAGTGCGCCTACAGGCTGTCCCTAATTTTCCTTGAATTTTTTCCGGGGAACTGAAACGCACAACTGGTACCTGCACGTATTCCAAAAAATGCCAAATTAGGCCCAGGGCCCCTTTTTGGCCAATATCGCAATTCCGACACGGCGGCTTCGCCGTGCTCCGGCGACGGCGCCGCTGCTTGCGCCTGCGATTCGCCTCGGTTTGGCCATTTTCGGCCGTTTCCAGCCGAATTCGGCCACACTTGCATCGATCCTTGCGATTAAACAACTCTAGGGCCCTCGGGGGGCCAAAAAATTACGGAAAATCGAAGTTTACCGGCGGCGGTGCTCTCGGGTGCGGCGGCTCTCCGGTGAAGTTCGTGTTTTGGTGATTCGGCTCCGACCAACCTGTAGAGAAAAGAACGGTGATCACGGTGATATAAAAATTACATTAAACGGAGGCCGGGAAGGGCCTCATCGGAGGCAAAAACCGAGGAGGGGTGCGTCGGCGCCGCTGGGTTTCGGCCGTGTTTTTCAGCCGTTTGGCCAGGATTTTGGCTCCGATTTGGCCACAGGGGAAATCAGCGTGGAAAAACGAGTCGGGAGTATGAAATTTACCTCGATCGGTGGTCGGAAATCCCTCCGGTGCGGTGGCGGGTGGCGGCGGCCGGCTTCTGGTTCGTCTTCTCCGGCGAGGGCAGGCGACTAGGGTTTTGTGGTCTGGTGTGGGGGTCTTATTTATACCCTTTTGCCTTTTGATCTCAGCCGTCCATTTTGATTTAATCTGGGCTGTCCGTTTTTTATTGAATCTGGACCGTCCGTGCGATTGCATCTGCGCCGTCCGATCGCACGCTTGATCTGGGCCGTCCGATCGCGCATACGCGGATCGCCAACGTGGCTCGTCCCGGATCGACGTGGTCTTGTCACGTGGCAGGTCCCGGTTGGCCGAGACTGCTGACGTGGCCCTTTTTTTTTTTTCAATTTCAATTTCTCGGGCGCTACGTCTAGCGTTTGAGAAAGGCGACCGGGTGTTTCTTAAGATCACTCCTTTCAAGAGAATTAGTAGGTTCGGCAGGAGGGGAAAATGAAACCCCCGATATATTGGACCCTTTGAAATCTTAAACAAGATTGGTACTGCTGCCTACAGACTAGCACTGCCTCCAGAGCTCTCCAGAGTCCACAACGTGTTCCACGTATCCATGCTACGTAAGTACAACCCGGACCCTTCTCATGTCTTGGCTCATGAACTGCTTCCACTCCAAGAGGACTTGTCTTATGAAGAAGTACCAATCGGTATCACGGACTGAAAGAGCAGGATACTCCGCAACCGGAAAATATTATTTGTAAAGGTCGTGTGGCAGAACCACACGCCCAGGGAGGCTACCTAACAGCTAGAATCGGATTTTAGAGCCCAGTATCCCCATTTGTTCGACCAAGAGTGAGGGACAAATTTGGGGGACCAAATATCCTTAAGGGGGGGAGAGTTGTAACAACCAAAATATTTTTTATTATTATTATTATTATTATTTTTATTTATTTTTCTTTTTTTTTGTATTTGAATTGTTTAGATTTTAATTTAATTTAATGAAAATAAAAATAATAATAATGATAAAATTGAGTAAAAATATTATTTGGATTTAATTGAAATTGCTTATAGGAAAAATGAGTGAAAATTTGGATTCTAGGGGTATTTTTGAAAAGAAAATCAGAAACCGGGGGGTCAAAACACAATTTAAAAAAGTTGTGGCACGTCAGCAGCCCCAGCCAACCAGGACACGCCGCGTGGCAAGGAAATGCTGAGACGGGACATGCCACGTGGGTGATCCACGTGCGCGCGATCGGACGACCCAGATCCTTTCCCGCACGCACGGACGGCCCAGATCAAACGTGCGCACGGACGGCCCAGATTCACGCGTACGGACGACCCAGATTCAATCAGGAACGGACGACCCAGATCGCATCTCGATGGACGACCCATATTTAATTCTAATTAAATCGCGATCGGACGGTCCAGATTTAATCTTGATGGACGGTTGAGATTAAAAGGCAAAGGGTATAAAAAACCTCACCCACACCTGACCAAAAAACCCTAGCCGCCAGTGCCTCGCTGGAGAAGAAGAACCAAACGCCGGAGGAGCCGGCCGCCGCCACCCGTCGCCACGACTCTCCTCTGTTTTTGCCTCCGATGAGGCCCTTCCTGGCCTCCGTTCGATGCAAATTTTATACCACTGTAATCACCGTTCTTTTCTCCACAGGTTGATCTGAACCAAACATCAAAACACGACTCACGCCGGAGGAGCCGCCGCACCCGAAAGCACCGCCGCTGGTAAGTTTCAGTTTTTCTTGATTTTTTGGCCCACCGAGCGCCCTAGGGTTGTTTTATCGCAGGGACCGATGCAAGTTTGGCCGAATTCGGCCGAAAACGGCCAAACCGATGCGGATCACCACCGCAGGCAGCGACGTCGTCGCTGGAGCACGGCAGAACTGCTATGCAGGAATTTCGATATTGGCCGAAAGGGGGCCCTATGTCTGATTTGAGATTTTTTGGGACACGTGCAGGTACCGGTAGTGCGTTTCAGTTTTCCGAAAAAAATTCAGAAAAATTAGGGACAGCCTGTAGGCGCACTATAGGGTCGATTTCAGAACCCAAAACAAGTAAGGACCCCTCACCCTATTTTCTATCATAGTATTAAAGCTAAATAAATAAATAAACTGCACTGTGTGACTTTATAGATGTATAATTGATTAAGGTTGCTAATGGAGCCCGAGTCTGATACATTGTTGGTCAGTTGTTGTTTGATCTAATTTTCAGTATTAAATGCAGTATGATGTTTGATGTAATTATGTTATGGTCTCGTATACATGAATCATGGTTTCTTTTATTATGGTTTGTATTATGGTGAACCCGATACTGTGTTGTCTTGTTTGGTGTCAATTACTAGTTTACATGTTGTGTATGATTGGATGATTGAGATCAAGAAAAAAGGCAAAAAGGTTATGTGAATTGATAAATGGATAATGTGGACAGCCTGACTAGATATCTTGGGAGATGGTGGACGGACCGGGTCCGTAGGGAACCTTACTGGGAACGTGGTCTCTCATACCGGACGGGGTATGGAGGCCTTATATGTTTTGGCGCCCATACCGGACTAGGTATGGGGACGGCCCGTTTCACCCTCATACCGGACAGGGTATGGAGGTTTATGGTTTTGGCGCCCATACCGGACTGGGTATGGGGACGACCCGTTTCACCCTCATACCGGATGGGGTATGGAGATTTATGGTTTTGGCGCTCATACCGGACTGGGTATGGGAACGGCCCGTTTCACCCTCATACCGGACGGGGTATGGAAGTTTATGGTTTTGGCTCCCATACCGGACTGGGTATGGGGATGGCCCGTTTCACCCTCATACCGGACGGGGTATGGAAGTTTATGGTTTTGGCGCCCATACCGGACGGGGTATGGGAACGACCATGAAATCAGCTTATTAATGTTAATGGTTCACGGGTAGCGGGGACCCCCTATGGATCCCCATAGATACTAATAGGCTGGTAAAAGAGGAAAATATGTTGTTTAATGATTGAAATGCAAAGACGTGGTAAGTATTATGTTATAAAGTCTATATGATTTTATGATGATGATAATGTTATTGCTTTCATATGTTGTTTTCATGGATCTCACCGAGGTAAGTTGACAGTAAAGGTTTTTATGTTAATAAACGAGTTTGTTATAAATTATGCTCCATTGGTCATTTTTGTTTTCTACCCACCTTTACTTCCGTGGCAGTGAGATAGTGTGATGTTTTCACTGGGCTGGTGTAGCTCATTCCTTATTTAACCATTTCAGATCAGGGAGACGTTGTTCCCAAGCCCGTTTCGCATGAAGACGGCGAAGGAGACGCCTAAAGACTTCATAGTTATATTTATAGTTCTTATTTCGAGTATCTCTTTTAGTTAGTTTGTTCCTTCATGTTTTGAGTACGTTTTGGTTATTGTGTAAGGGATGTTAATTAAAATTTTTATTACGCTTCCTCATTTGATATTTTTAATACATACATTTCATTTAAATTTCCGGGACCGTTATAAATAATATTTAAACACATATCATATTTGTATTATTTGTAAGAAAAAGTAGAGATTTACCATTAAAAAAGTGTTCCACATCACTTTTTCTAAATGTACGGATCATTATCTAAAATAGAGATTCAGAAATATGTATAGATTTTAAACTAGAAATTACACATAATGGTAAAGATAGTGGACTTTTTTTTATATATCAAATTTAAGTATAAAGGGGACCACTAAATCAAAGTTGTCAAGCTTGTGTTGCCAATAGCTTAGGGTTTTTTTTTTCCTTTAAATTTCGTCTTCTAACTTATGATTTTATCTTTATGTTAAGTATAGATATAACTATTTCAATAATTCGTTGAAAACTACAATTGCAATAAATTAATTAAGTTTAAAACAATTTTTAAAACAACATTTTGAATTTCCATAGAAAGTATATAAAGTTACATAATGTACTAATACATATATATAAATACACAACAATTACATGAAAAACATTTAACTCTTAGACATATAAAGAAGACTGCCTAAAAATCTATTATCTCACATCCACTTATTAGTAGGTGGATGACTGGAGGACATAGGTAGAAGATGGGTTTCCTAGGAAGATATTCTCTAGGGTTTAGAATGAGGGAGTAGATTTTTAGTGATGACGGTGGAGGACGAGTTTTGAATGAATGTATTCTTTAGGACTCAGATGGTGGAGGGAGTGGATTATCGAGGACAATGATGGAGGAAGGATTTTAAAGGAAGGTGTGCTCTAGGGCACAAACAGTGGAAGGAGTGGATGATTGGGGGATAATGGTAAAGGAAGGGTTTCGAAGGAAAGTGTTTTCTAGGGCACGAACGGTGGAGGAAATTGATTATCAGGGACCATGTTGGAGGAGGGATTTCGAAGGAAGGCATTGTCTAAAGTTTTAAAGGAAGGTGTTTACTCAAAATTTAAAAGAAGATTGATGATCAGGGACGATAGATGATTTGGGGAGATGGTGGAGGAAGAGTTTTGAAGAAAGGTGTTCTCTTAGGCATAGATGATAGAGAGAGTGGATTATCAAGAGACGATGGTAGAGGAAGGCTTTTGAAGGAATGTATCTTTTAGTGAATGGTTAGTGGAAGGAGTGGATTATCGTGATGATGGTGGATGAATGGTTGCGAATAAAGGTATTTTTCAGGGCTTTGAAGGAAGATGGATGATTGGGGACGATGGATGATCAACGAATGATGGTTTTCGAATAGGTTTTGATGGAAGGAGTGGAGAATCATGGAAGAAAGAAAATGGGGAGAACGGTTTTAGGGCATAAATCGTCTCCATTTTATATGAGTCCACATGGTGTCTATATAAAGACATTAGTGAACACACATGGCCAATATTGACAGCCTTAATAGGTAATAATGATTCATAATGCAATTTAAATATTTTTAAAAGTTAATAGTTGATTTAAATATAAAAATAATTTACGATGTAATTTGCATATTTTTAAAAAATTGAGAGTAAAATCTGACACTTTAGTAAAAATTAAAATAATTTTAATATAAATATATGAAAATTATCTACTAGTTTTAGTTATAATGTTCACATTGATGTACTAAACATTATCTTATAGACTTAAAATTTTTCCTCCAATTCAAAGCACTAATTGGCTCTATGACATTACTTTTATTTTGGAGTTTGTTTTCTTTGGGTCTCCTTGTCATCATAACCTAAGAAAAATTAGAATTGCAACAAAAACTCAATTAGACTTTTCACACCAACACCAGAGAGATAACAAATCATAGGACAAAACAAAGTCATGATAGTCTAATGGCTGAAACTTTTTGTTTTTATTTTCCTTTTCTTTTTCATGAAAACAATAATTAGTCGTGCCCCCCCTTGACTGGTATTATGGTCTTCAACAATTTCTAACATAATGAATTCTCCATCTTGAATTTAAGCGTCATTTTAGGGTTTACGAACTTATCATAAATCTTTCCTACTAATTTCCAGTTTTCTTAAATTCTATACTTTATAGTCTTGGTAACCAAGTATTTTGATTTGTTTCATTTCTTAATTGTAATCATACCTAACCATAATATATATCTCTTTTAATCTTTTCATATCACATTATTACACTGATACTATGTAGAACAGTTTGACTTGTACTTTATGAAAATAAATAATACTTCTATTTGTTTAAGACTAAATATGTGTGTTTCATCCGAACATTTTAATTGTGTAAAAGCATCTCTTATCTCTTTGTTTCGTTGCAATGATTATAAAATAATTTTCCTCTGCAAACTCTTCCTTCGTCACTCAAATCATATATATATATATAAATATGTATATATATGTTTAAGAATGAAAATGGGTTGATTTGGAATGGAGATTCCACATCAATAACTAAATTTTTTCTTTGCAGTTATCAACATTATCAAAATTAACACAATTTTCAGTAATAATTGAAGAAAAATGTTCAATAACCATACATCTGAATTGGTAAACAGAAATACAACAAGAATATCAACCACGTTGTTCAAAATATCAATCCAAACTATTCAATTCTAACACATTAAAACTCTCAACTAACCCATTTACCTGAAAATTATATCAGCAATAAACTAACTCTAACAAAGACTTGTTGAAGTAGCTGGTTAGAATTGAAAACTGCAAAATCAGTGGCTAAACCATTTTCTGGGTTTAAACAAGTAATATTATTTTATAAAGTTCATAGCGTCAAGAAAAAGAATGCATATAGAGCGAGAATCACGCCAAAAACAATGAAGGCCCTTTCTTTAATCATCCATTTGCCTTCAAATTTATGTTTTGAAAGACATGGAAAACCACGCCAGAAAAACAATTCAAACCCTTTCTTTAACGGTATCCAGTAGGCAATTTTTAATTAATTAATTTAATAATTACATACAGGATTCGGACAAAATTTTTATTCTGATAATTAAATCACGTTATCTGATTACTTTTCGTTCTATTTGTATTTTGTTATAGGAAGGTGTATTGAATATTGTGAGAATAGTTACTGTAATTAATTAGGAAATTAGAACAATTGAGAGTTTATGTTAAATTATTGGATTATTAATAAATATAATAATTAAACATTCAAATAAACTTTAAAGAATTAAATTTTAAAATAGAATATTTATTAGTGACGAAATAAATAAGGAATTATGAAAAACCATGGAAAACTAATTTAATCGGTATCAAAGAGGGGTGTGTACGTGTGTGTAGCCAAATTTGGCATGTGATGTGGGTGAACCTTATCCCTGGATACATCCCAGTTAGATATGACTCAGAAGTCCCATGCTAGATGTCATGGTTGGGAATTTGTTATCTGTTATCTGGTACTAATAGTTTTTCGGAGAATGGGTATACCATATGTTATCTAGTATCCACAATTCTTTGTAGAAAGGTGCATTGTTATCTGTTTGGATAGCCACGTAGTAGAAGGGATCCATTCTACCATTGATGATGCTGACGAATGTAGTATCGTGCGATAAAATCTTAAAAGACATAAAAGTGAGAGTAATAAACAACGATGAAATTGTTAAATAAGATAAAACTATTAAGTAAAACAAAAGAAAAATAATTAATGAATGTGATCTTCATAAAAGATAAAAGAATATGTGATAATATGAATGTGACTGTGATGTGATATGAATATCTTATATGTGTATATAATTATCAGAAAATGCGGATGCACGTGTGTCAAGTTAGTAATATATTTAGGTGAATTGTGAAATATTAGACAGATAAAAAGTGAATAGTAAAGGAAATAACTAAGGTTAAATTTGTATGTTCTTTCATCAAGAAAAGAGTTCGGTAATGAATTATAGGTAGATCTATAAATTAGATGACTCAATAGATTCACGGGTTAGTTAGATTTTTAATATAAAGTATTTTAAATAAAAGAGAAAAACATTTTAAAAATCTTCTTCGTTGGTTGTTTATGTTTTTTACTGATTTAGATGAGTTATTCTATTATTTGTTGTGCTTACTCAGTTACTGAGCGTATTACCTCACTCTATTCATCATTTATTTTTTTTATATCAGAATACTTAGGATCGCACTCTTGAGCAATGAAAGAATTATTAAGAAATTTATTTAATTTATTTTAATAAGAACTTAAGGTTATTCATCTCTTTTGTTATAAGTTTATTTTTAGGCATTAAATATACCTCATCTAAGGTAGGATAATTAGATCAGATATTGCAAGAGATGTAACTTTTAATTTAGACTATTGTATAAGAATATAATTTCTAAATTATTCATTTATTTTACTGCGTGCATGCCATAAAGACTCTCCACTAGATGAGAGTTTGGACAGCTACACTGTAACAGCCCCGGAAAATATTAAAAAAGAAATGAGTATTTAAATATATCGAATGCGGAAGCGAGATCAAAATTTCAGTTAACATCCCTTACACGAAAAAACCCAAAAAAACGTACTTAAAATATAAAAGGTTAAACTAACTAAGAAAGAAAACTCGAAAATAAACTATGCGTATGACTACAGAGTCTCTAGGCATCCCCTTCGTCGTCCTCCTGCGGAACGGGCTCGGGAACCATGTCTTCCTGATCTGAAATGGTTAATTAAGGAGTGAGCTACACTAGCCCAGTAAGAACATCACGATATCTCACCGTCACGGAGATAAAGGTGGGTAGAAAACCACAAAAAGACCAATGGAGCATAATTTACAATAAACTCGTTTATTAACATGAAAACCTTTACCATCCACTTACCTCGGTGGAATTTATGAAAACAATATAAGAAAAATAATAACATTATCACAATCATGGAATAATATAAGCTGTAAAACATAGCACTTATCACGCCTTTTATAATTCAATCATTATACAACATATCCTTTTCTCATTTACCAGCCTACTAGTATCCATGGGGGTCCCTAGGGGTCCCGCTACCCGTTAACCTTTAACATTCATAATCAGTTTCCAGGGCCGTCCCCATACCCCGTCCGGTATGGGCGCCAAAACCATAAACCTCAATACCCCGTCCGGTATGAGGGTGAAACGGGCCGTCCCCATACCCCGTCCGGTATGGGCGCCAAAACCATAAGATCTCCATGCCCCGTCCGGCATGTGAGACCACAATCCCGGTAGGGTTCCCTACGGACCCGGTCCGTCCACCATCTCCCAGGATATCTAGTCAGGCTGACCCCGTCATACAATTATCAGTCTATACAATGTTTCATTTCCCTTTTTCCTCAATAAGCATCATCAATTCACATTTAAACAAGCAAATCGTAATTCATGCCGAACAGACAACATACAGTATCAGTTCTTCAGTCATTCAACCCATAATTAATAAAACAGTAATATATGCATTCGAAACTATAAAATGAACACATCAAACCCCATAATGCATTTAAAGCTGTAAAACAGTGTAGAACATGCCAAATAACAGTAAATCATCAATCACACTAGACTCGGGCTCCATTAGCAACCTTAAGCAATTTCACACATGCGTTAATTCAAGAAATACCGTTTTATCATTTTGAACTTTAATACCGTGATAGGAAATAGGGTGAGGGGTCCTTACTTGTTTTCGGGATCCGAATACGATTCACGGTGCGCCTGCAGGCTGTCCCTAATTTTCCCTGAATTTTTTCCGGGGAACTGAAACACGCTAACAGTACCTGCACGTGTTCCAAAAAAAATCCAAATTAGGCCCAGGGCCTTTTTCGGCCCAAATCGCAACTCCGGCACGGCGGCTCCGCCGTGCTCCGGCGACGGCGCCGCCGCTGGCGGCGGCGAGTCGCCTCGAGTTGGCTGTTTTCGGCCGTTTTCGGCCGAATTCGGCCACACTCGCATCGGTCCTTGTCAGAAAACAACCCTAGGGCCCTCGGGGGGCCAAAAAATCACGGAAAAGCGGAGCTTACCGGCGGCGGCGCTCTCGGGTACGGCGACCCTCCGGCGAGGTTCGTGTTTTGGTGATTTGGCTTCGGTCAACCTGTAGAGAAAAGAATGGTGATCACGGTGATATAAAAATTGCATCGAACGGAGGCCGGGAAGGGCCTCGTCGGAGGCAGAAACCGAGAGGGGGCGCGGCGGCGCCGCTGGGCTTCGGCCGCGTATTCCGGCCGTTTGGCCGGGATTTCGGCTTCGATTTGGCCATAGGAGGAATCAGTGGGAAAAAACGAGTCGGGGGTATGAAATTTACCTCGATCGGCGGTCAGAAATTTCCCCGGTGCGGCGGCGAGTGGCGGCGGGTGGCGGCGGTCGGCCTCTGGTTCGTCTTCTCCGGCGAGCGGCTGGCGGCTAGGGTTTGTGGTCTGGTGTGGGGGTTCTATTTATAACCCCTTGCCTTTTGATCACAGCCGTTCATTTCGTTTTAATCTGGGCCGTTCGTTTTTGATTGAATCTGGGGCGTCCGTGCGTTTGAATCTGGGCCGTCCGATCGCGCGATTGATCTGGGCCGTCGGATCGCACCCACGCGGATCGCCAACGTGGCTCCTTTTGGAGTGGCGCGATCTTGCCATGTGGCAGGCCCCGGTTGGCCGGGACTGCTGACCGGGCCTGCTGACGTGGCTGCTGACGTGGCCCCCCCTTTTTTTTTTTTTTTTTTTTTTCCGTGATTTTTTGGCCCCCCGAGGGCCCTAGGGTTGTTTTCTGACAAGGACCGATGCGAGTGTGGCTGAATTCGGCCAAAAACGGCCGAAAACAGCCAACCCGAGGCGACTCGCCGCCGCCAGCGGCGGCACCGTCGCCGGAGCACGGCGGAGCCGCCGTGCCGGAGTTGCAATTTGGGCCGAAAGAGGCCCTGGGCCTAATTTGGATTTTTTTTGGAACACGTGCAGGTACTGTTAGTGTGTTTCAGTTTCCCGGGAAAAAATTCAGGGAAAATTAGGGACGGCCTGCAGGCGCACTGTGAATCGTATTCGGATCTCGAAAACAAGTAAGGACCCCTCACCCTATTTCCTATCACGGTATTAAAGTTCAAAATGATAAAACGGTATTTCTTGAATTAACGCATGTGTGAAATTGCTTAAGGTTGCTAATGGAGCCCGAGTCTAGTGTGATTAATGATTTACTGTTATTTGGCATGTTTTACACTGTTTTACAGCTTTAAATGCATTATGGGGTTTGATGTGTTCATTTTATAGTTTCGAATGCATATATTACTGTTTTATTAATTATGGGCCCATACGAGTGGATTAATTCATACGGACAAATTTATAGTTTCGAATGCATGTGAGACCACAATCCCGGTAGGGTTCCCTACGGACCCGGTCCGTCCACCATCTCCCAGGATATCTAGTCAGGCTGACCCCGTCATACAATTATCAGTCTATACAATGTTTCATTTCCCTTTTTCCTCAATAAGCATCATCAATTCACATTTAAACAAGCAAATCGTAATTCATGCCGAACAGACAACATACAGTATCAGTTCTTCAGTCATTCAACCCATAATTAATAAAACAGTAATATATGCATTCGAAACACTAGACTCACTTTTACCTGATGTTAACCTGATCGTAGAAATTGCATACGGATGAAATTTTCCCCGGTGCGGCGGCGAGTGGCGGTGGGTGGCGGCGGTCGGCCTCTGGTTCGTCTTCTCCGGCGAGCGGCTGGCGGCTAGGGTTTGTGGTCTGGTGTGGGGGTTCTATTTATAACCCCTTGCCTTTTGATCACAGCCGTTCATTTCGTTTTAATCTGGGCCGTTCGTTTTTGATTGAATCTGGGCCGTCCGTGCGTTTGAATCTGGGCCGTCCGATCGCGCGATTGATCTGGGCCGTCGGATCGCACCCACGCGGATCGCCAACGTGGCTCCTTTTGGAGTGACGCGATCTTGCCACGTGGCAGGCCCCGGTTGGCCGGGACTGCTGACCGGGCCTGCTGACGTGGCTGCTGACGTGGCCCCCCCCTTTTCTTTTTTTTTTTTTTTTTTTTTTTTTTTCCTCCTCCTTTCCGGGTGCTACAACTCTCCCCCCCATAAAGAAATTTGGTCCCCAAATTTGCCTCATTACTCTTGATCAAACAGATGAGGATATTGGGCCCTAAATTCTGATTCCAGCTCCCAAGTCGCCTCCCTAGGCGTGTGGTTCTGCCACAAGACTTTTACAAATGATATTTCCCGGTTACGGAGTATTCTGCTTTCTCGGTCCGTGATACTGACCGGTACTTCTTCATAAGACAAGTCCTCTCGGGGTGAAAGCGGTTCATGAGCCACGACATGAGAAGGGTCCGGATTGTACTTGCGCAGCATAGATACATGAAACACATTGTGAACCCGGGAGAGCTCAGGGGGCAGTGCAAGTCTGTAGGCAGTGGTATCAATCTTGTCTAAGATTTCAAAGGGTCCAATGTATCTGGGGTTTAATTTTCCCCTTCTGCCGAACCTACTAATTCCCTTGAAGGGGGTGACTTTAAGAAACACCCGGTCACCTTTCTCAAAGGCCAGGTCTCTCCTCCGGGTATCAGCATAGCTCTTTTGCCTACTCTGAGCTGTCTGGATGTTCTTCTTGATCTTAACTATCTTGGACGTGGTTTCTTCCACTAAATCCGGGCCAAACAATCTTCTATCGCCCACTTCCTCCCAACAAATCGGTGACCTGCACGGACGCCCGTATAGCGCCTCGTATGGGGCCATGCCGATGCTTGCTTGGTAACTGTTGTTGTAGGCAAACTCTATCAGGGGTAGATGGTCGTCCCAATGGCCTCCGGAGTCAAGGACACAAGCTCGGAGCATATCCTCCAGCGTACGGATTGTCCTCTCTGATTGTCCATCGGTTTGGGGGTGGAAGGCAGTACTGAGGGACAGCTTTGTTCCCATAGCTTGCTGGAAACTATTCCAAAACCGAGAAGTGAATCTGGGATCCCTGTCGGATACCACTGTTACTGGGACCCCATGCAGTCTGACTATTTTCCGGACATACATTCTTGCCAACTTGTCCAACGAATCAGTCATTCTGATGGCCAGGAAGTGGGAAGACTTAGTGAGTCGGTCAACAATTACCCATATGGCATCGTGTCCCGATCGTGCCTTGGGTAGTCCCGATACGAAGTCCATGGTGATGTGTTCCCACTTCCATTCTGGAATCGGTAAAGGCTGAAGCAACCCCCCTGGGCGTTGATGTTCTGCTTTGACCTGCTGACATACCAAGCACTTAGATACAAAGTCGGCTATATCTCTCTTCATCCCATTCCACCAGAATCGGGGTCGCATAGTTTGGTACATTTTTGTACTTCCTGGATGCATGGCGAACCTTGAACTATGGGACTCTGTCATGATGTCTCTTTTTAATTCATTGTCGTCTGGGACACACATTCTGTCCTTGAAACGAATCAATCCGTCGGCAGAGATCTGAAATTCTGAGTTCACTCCCTGTTCTGTATCCTTCTTGCGGTTTACTAGGGCGGGGTCGATTGACTGGGCTTCCTTTATTCTTTGGATTAGCTCGGGTTGGACTGCTAGGTGGCTCAAACATGTGGCCCTCTTCAGATCTTGCAGTCGAACCTGCTGCATAGCCCCAATGGACCTGCATTTCGAAACCATCAGATGGGCTAGGGTGCCTGCACTCTTCCTACTGAGGGCATCGGCTACTACGTTGCCCTTACCTGGATGGTATAGGATGTCACAATCATAGTCCTTGAGGAGTTCCATCCACCTTCTCTGACGCATGTTGAGATCCTTCTGAGTGAAGATGTGCTTCAAGCTCTTATGATCGGTGTAGATCTGAAAGGTCTCTCCATACAAATAATGGCGCCAGATTTTCAAGGCGTGTATGATTGCGGCAAGCTCCAAATCATGGGTGGGATAATTCTTCTCATGATTCTTTAGCTGTCTAGACCCATATGCTATAACCTTTCCATGCTGCATCAGGACACAACCCAGGCCCAGATAGGAGGCATCACTATAAACTGTATACCCTCCTGATCCACTCGGTAGAGCCAGCACGGGTGCAGTAGTCAGTCGCTTCTTCAATTCTGAAAAACTCCTTTCGCAGTTCTCATTCCAATCAAACTTTGCATTCTTCTTTGTGAGTCGGGTTAGAGGGGCCGCTAGACTGGAGAACCCTTCGACAAACCGGCGGTAATAACCCGCCATCCCTAGGAAACTGCGAATTTCCTTAACTGTTGTCAGCCTTTTCCAACCAAGTACCGCTTCAACCTTTTCGGGGTTCACCGACACCCCTTCCTTCGATATAACATGTCCTAGGAAGGCGGTTTGCTTGAGCCAAAATCCACACTTACTCAACTTTGCATACAACTTCTTTTCCCTGAGTACCTGGAGGACTTGGGCAAGATGATGAGCATGTTCTTCTCTACTTTTTGAGTAGACTAAGATATCATCGATGAACACGATGACAAATTTATCCAAGAACTCTCTGAAGATTCTGTTCATTAGATCCATAAAGATGGCCGGGGCGTTGGTTAGCCCAAACGGCATAACCAGGAACTCATAGTGTCCGTACCTGGTTCGGAATGCCGTCTTGGGGATGTCTTCTGCTCTCACTTTTACCTGATGGTAACCTAATCGTAGATCTATTTTAGAAAAGACCTGTGCACCCTGCAACTGATCGAAAAGGTCATCAATCCGGGGGAGAGGGTACTTGTTTTTAATTGTTACCTTGTTTATCCTTCTATAATCAATACACAGTCTCAACGTTCCATCTCCTTTCTTTGCAAAAGTAACCCCGGCACCCCATGGGGAAATGCTGTGTCTAATGAAGCCACTGTTTTGTAGCTCAGTGATTTGTTTCCTTAGCTCTTCCATCTCGATGCGGCTCATTCGGTAAGGAGCTACCGAGATGGGTTGGGTTCCTGGCTGTAAGTCTATGGTGAACTCGACCTCTCTGTCCCCTGGTAGACCGGGCAGTTCATCCGGAAATACGTCTGGAAAGTCTCGGACTACTGGAATCTCTTGGATACAAACTTCCTTCTTGGGTTTACCTAGTTAGGGAAAATACAATATCAACGTACTGGGAATTAAGAAGAAAAGAATTTGTCATTAGGGAGAATCAGTACCGAATAATTTTATTAACTTGTAAATGGCTCCTCGTTGGGAGGATTAAATACAATCTTTTTATTAAAGCAGTCTATGGTGGCGTGATACGCCGCCAGCCAATCCATTCCTAGGATTACATCAAAATCCCCTATGTCTAACCCTATCAGGTCTACCCTCAATTTCCTATCTGCTATCTCCACGGCACATGCCCTGTAGACAACCTCTCCTAGTAATGTCTCCCCCCCAGCGGTAGATACAAACAATAATGAATCAAGTCTATCAGGTGGTACACAAATTTTGGAAGCAAGAACATGTGAAATAAAAGAATGTGATGCACCAGTATCAAACAAAATATGAGCAATGTGGCCAGAGATAGTATACATACCATGTACCACGTCCGGGTCTGCATCGGCATCCTTCTGGGTAAGGTTGTAAACTCTGCCCTGGATTGGAGGCCTCCCTTGATTCTGGTTCCTAGGACACTCCCTCGCATAGTGCTGGGCACTGCCGCATATGCGACAGGTGTTGTTGAGGCGGTAGCAGGGTCGGTCCCCATGATCCCTGCCGCAGTACTGGCAGATCTTCCCACGAGCTGCCCCCATAGCCTGAGGAGGGCCCTGAACAGCAGGCCTGGGTCTCTTACTGGGTTGGACAGGCATGGTAGGCGCTGGCCTGCGGAGCGGGGCTGAAGGTCGGGAACTTCCCGTTAGCTGAGGGCGGGTGTCGAAGCTCCTTTCTATGATCTGCGCCTTTGCCAGGACTGCCGAATATGTCTCGAGCTCCATCACCAACAAGTGCTGTCTGATCGCCGGGCGGAGACCCCACTGGAATTTCCTGGCCTTTCGGCCCTCATCCAACAATGTCTCCGGGGCATGTCGGCCCAGCTCCAGGAACTTGCGGGCATACTCCGACACTGTCATATTACCCTGGACCAACTGAGCAAATTCAATTTCCTTTAAATGTTGGATGTGCTTAGGGAGATACTCCGCATGGAAAGCCGCTAGGAACTGCTCCCAAGTAACTGGTACAGGCAGGGTGGCCCGCTTGAGCTCCCACCAGCGTACTGCTTCCCCTACCAGCATGTAGGAGGCAATGGCAGCCCTCTGCTCAGGAATTACTCCCAAGGTCTCAAAGGCTCTCTCAGTCTCCGCCAGCCAGTATTGGGCCTCTTCAAAAGAGGATCCCCCCGAAAAAGTAGAAAGGTTCAGTCTCCTGTACCTCTCTATGAAGCCAGGGTCGATCAAGGAGGGAGCGGGGTCCCGAGGTAGAGGGACTGGGGCCGGCTGAGGGTGAACTGGGGGACCCTGTGGTGGCGCCTGCTGATGGGGTGGGGGCACTGGAATGTGCTGTGGCGGTACCTGTTGGTACCGTGGCTGTGGTACCGGGTCGTACCGCGGCTGTGGTGCCGGGTGGTACTGTGGAGGAACAGGCTCCTGCCGGGGTGGCTCGGGATCAGCCTGCTGTAACGGGGGCTCAACCTGCGCTAGCGGAGGAGGTCCGGGTAACTCCCTTCTCTCCTCTTGCCTTCGCTGAGCAGCTACGAGAGCTTCCACCATCTCATATAATCTGTCCAAACCCTCCCGAAGCGAATTATCTTGGGCCGCTCGGTTTAGTGGGGGCCTTCCTCTCCTCATTTCTGTGTACCTGCATTTACAAGGAATGGTTGAGTAACGACCAATCGGTGAGTATTTCTTTAAAGGACTATAGTGTAAGGGATGGGCCACGTCAGCAGCCACGTCAGCAGGCCCGGTCAGCAGTCCCGGCCAACCGGGGCCTGCCACGTGGCAAGATCGCGTCACTCCAAAAGGAGCCACGTTGGCGATCCGCGTGGGTGCGATCCGACGGCCCAGATCAATCACGCGATCGGACGGCCCAGATTCAAACGCACGGACGGCCCAGATTCAATCAAAAACGAACGGCCCAGATTAAAATGAAATGAACGGCTGTGATCAAAAGGCAAGGGGTTATAAATAGAACCCCCACACCAGACCACAAACCCTAGCCGCCAGCCGCTCGCCAGAGAAGACGAACCAGAGGCCGACCGCCGCCACCCGCCGCCACTCGCCGCCGCACCGGGGAAATTTCCGACCGC
Organism: Carica papaya; assembly: GCF_054855325.1. Lineage (NCBI taxonomy): Eukaryota > Viridiplantae > Streptophyta > Magnoliopsida > Brassicales > Caricaceae > Carica > Carica papaya. The sequence goes on from NC_142313.1 coordinate 33,721,061, forward strand.
CGATCGAGGTAAATTTCATACCCCCGACTCGTTTTTCTCCACTGATTCCTCCTATGGCCAAATCGAAGCCGAAATCCCGGCCAAACAGCCGGAATACGCGGCCGAAGCCCAGCGGCGCCGCCGCGCCCCCTCTCGGTTTTTGCCTCCGACGAGGCCCTTCCCGGCCTCCGTTCGATGCAATTTTTATATCACCGTGATCACCATTCTTTTCTCTACAGGTTGACCGAAGCCAAATCACCAAAACACGAACCTCGCCGGAGGGTCGCCGTACCCGAGAGCGCCGCCGCCGGTAAGCTCCGCTTTTCTGTGATTTTTTGGCCCCCCGAGGGCCCTAGGGTTGTTTTCTGACAAGGATCGATGCGAGCGTGGCCGAATTCGGCCAAAAACGGCCGAAAACAGCCAACCCGAGGCGACTCGCCGCCGCCAGCGGCGGCGCCGTCGCCGGAGCACGGCGGAGCCGCCGTGCCGGAGTTGCGATTTGGGCCGAAAGAGGTCCTGGGCCTAATTTGGATTTTTTTTGGAACACGTGCAGGTACTGTTAGCGTGTTTCAGTTCCCCGGGAAAAATTTAGGGAAAATTAGGGACAGCCTGCAGGCGCACTGTGAATCGTATTCGGATCCCGAAAACAAGTAAGGACCCCTCACCCTATTTCCTATCACGGTATTAAAGTTCAAAATGATAAAACGGTATTTCTTGAATTAACGCATGTGTGAAATTGCTTAAGGTTGCTAATGGAGCCCGAGTCTAGTGTGATTGATGATTTACTGTTATTTGGCATGTTTTACACTGTTTTACAGCTTTAAATGCATTATGGGGTTTGATGTGTTCATTTTATAGTTTCGAATGCATATATTACTGTTTTATTAATTATGGGTTGAATGACTGAAGAACTGATACTGTATGTTGTCTGTTCGGCATGAATTACGATTTGCTTGTTTAAATGTGAATTGATGATGCTTGTTGAGGAAAAAGGGAAATGAAACATTGTATAGACTGATAATTGTATGACGGGGTCAGCCTGACTAGATATCTTGGGAGATGGTGGACGGACCGGGTCCGTAGGGAACCCTACCGGGATTGTGGTCTCACATGCCGGACGGGGCATGGAGATCTTATGGTTTTGGCGCCCATACCGGACGGGGTATGGGGACGGCCCGTTTCACCCTCATACCGGACGGGGTATTGAGGTTTATGGTTTTGGCGCCCATACCGGACGGGGTATGGGGACGGCCCTGGAAACTGATTATGAATGTTAAAGGTTAACGGGTAGCGGGACCCCTAGGGACCCCCATGGATACTAGTAGGCTGGTAAATGAGAAAAGGATATGTTGTATAATGATTGAATTACAAAAGGCGTGATAAGTGCTATGTTTTACAGCTTATATTATTCCATGATTGTGATAATGTTATTATTTTTCTTATATTGTTTTCATAAATTCCACCGAAGTAAGTGGATGGTAAAGGTTTTCATGTTAATAAACGAGTTTATTGTAAATTATGCTCCATTGGTCTTTTTGTGGTTTTCTACCCACCTTTATCTCCGTGACGGTGAGATATCGTGATGTTCTTACTGGACTAGTGTAGCTCACTCCTTAATTAACCATTTCAGATCAGGAAGACATGGTTCCCGAGCCCGTTCCGCAGGAGGACGACGAAGGGGATGCCTAGAGACTCTGTAGTCATACGCATAGTTTATTTTCGAGTTTTCTTTCTTAGTTAGTTTAACCTTTTATATTTTAAGTACGTTTTTTTTTTGGTTTTTCGTGTAAGGGATGTTAACTGAAATTTTGATCTCGCTTCCGCATTCGATATATTTAAATACTCATTTCCTTTTTAATATTTTCCGGGGCTGTTACATACACCATAAATACATACATATTGTATATATACTGTATAATATATACATATATTTTTTGATAATTTCTACCATCATGATTGCATTACGTGCCAACCCAACTTTTTTATTTAAAAAAATTAAAGATTATTTGTTTTAGAATGTTAACTTTTGTTAATTGTTAAACGAGGTTGTTTAGAATTTATTAATAGGCAATTATAACATGTATAATGTCAACTATGTACATATGTTCAAAAAGTTTATAAACGCATTTTATATAAGCTGAAAGTCTCAAAGACGTTTAGATATTTAAAACACATAGAACAATATCTAAAATATTTAAAAATAGGTTGAATATATGAAAAGATCAAAACATCCATTGCTATTGACTTCTAATTGTCTTCAAGATAATGTGAAAAAAAAATATATGTATTGTCGATATTATAAATTAAAGTTAAATTTAATATTACCATATCTTATAAAAGCTTTCCCATATTATTAGCTAGAAAAAGAAGACAAAGGCTTTTGAGATCCTTATAAATGTCATTCGTATCATAAGTTGGCAAAAACTAGCAATATGAAAACAATGTATTCTAATTTTTTAAGCTCTCAAAATCAAGATAATAAGATTATAATTTAATCCGTTCTTCATTTTCATGGTTTGACATATGTATAAATATACAGATATTAGTGTGAAGGTCCATTACCATGCGAAACAAATAGAAGGTCATTTGGGAACCCAAGTTTTCTCTAGTATGAATTCTCTCACAATCAAATGAATAAAATAGAAAGAGAAGAGAAAATGAAAACGCAAAAGATCAGTGATGCAAGGAAAACAAATGTGACAAATTATTATCTTCTGTTGGGATTCGTGGGGCTATTTATTCAAACGAATGATTTTTAGATGTTAAAGAGCTTAGACACTAATGAACTTGGAGACCTATGTTGACATGATAGAATCTTTAAAGTTAGAAATTTTAAGCAATGGGATTTTAACTTGGTATTACCAACTTTTTGTCAAGGCAACCAATATAGAATCATGTGGATTTTCTGGGCAAATCCAAATCTTTGGAGTTAAGGACTGTGGAAATAGGCTAGGTTGACGAAGCCCTTTACTTAAGAAATGAACAAGCTGTTCTAAGTCTATTGAAAAGGTTCTAATAAAAGAAAGAAAAATTACCCCAATTAAATTATGAATGTCAGTCTAAAACATTCATATTAATGTTCTTTTTTTTTTTAGAAAACCAACAAATTATTGCACATATATATTTCATATAGCATATATATTTTAGTTGAAAGTTAATCTTATTTAAAATCATATCCTTAGCCATTGCCAGTAGCAGTTGAGAGATTCGCAAGTCTATGCTGAGAGAAATTTGAGGTAACAGAGGCTGATATATGACCATTTAATAGAGCGTTAGGGTTTTATTAAGAATATATATATATTTTTCAAGAAAACAAGTTTTTCAAGCTAAAAATATTAAAAATTGACGTAAGAACACTATTTATTATATTTCTAATGAATTCATAATATTTTTATTCAATTATTAATTGACTTAGTTTCGCGAATCTCTTCAACTTTGCAAAACAAAATTTATTCATAAAAATGTAAAAATTTAATTAAAAATAATAAATGCCATTTTTATTCAATTTATATAATATTTATATAGTAATCATGTTCATACAAATTAAAATATGATTCAGAAAATTACTCAAATCAAATGTCCATTACCTGAATAAGAAAATTATAATTATATCTTTTAAAGCTCACCTGCAATGGTTCTGTAGATTCTTCCTTGAGGTTTCTATTTTCTGCTCTTCTTTGCTGGGATTCCAGATGTTTCTAAAATAAGAAAAGCAATATATATATATATATATATATATATATATATATATATATATATATAAGCTTCCTCAAGACAAACAAAATTATTAGGCTGTAAAAAAAGCGTCTATATCTTCAATTTAATAACGCAGTTTATAAATAGAAAAAAAAAACAAAAAAGAGTATGTATATATTTTAACATCCTTTAAAAACAATCTTAATTCAGAAAAAAACCTTAGCATATAATTGCAAACTATTCAGAGTATCTTTCCGATGTCAAACGTAGCAACCTCCAAATCATAGAGTAATGCCAAAGACTTTGCAACTATAACATCACTTGCTGCATACAAGCAAAGATGTCTCAACTTATTAACTTTTTTTATAAAATAGCTTCAAAGTTACATCAATCGTTCAGAGCAGTAATACATCTATGAAGTTTAAATATGCCATCTCTTGGTGGCCCCTAAATAACGAAAAATAGTTTTTCTTTATTCTAAACTAACAATGATTTACTCATTCTTCTTATTACTTCTAAATATTCTTTCTTAATAGATTAATAACTATAAAAACTGAGATCTTTCCTCCCTAAACATTTATTAATTCTTTATCGACTAAGTACCCCAGAAAGTTATCACCACCAACATTTGGAAATCCTGCTTTAGGTATAATAACACGTGCTCCATTCAAAAATGTAAGTCTCTAGTTTATAAATTTGTCTAATAAATTAAAGCAAACTCACACTCCATACTTCACCTCATATAAGAGTACCTTTGAATATAAATCTTCATTAGCATCCTAACATATAAAACTGATAGTGCGTGAAAACAATGTCTTCATTGTAAAGGCCTAAAACCTTAAAAAAAATAAATTTGTATTTCTAAATACGGAAGCGAATCATAATATTAGAGTTTATATTCCATACACAATAAATTAGGATGTCCAATAAGGTTACGAGAATATTCCTTCTACATTTGTTCATAAAAAGATAAACGGTAATAAAAATAGATAAATAGATATCCTATGAGTTAACCTTCATTAACACTTGAAGGGAGTTCGGGAGGTGAACTACTCACAACCATCTTCATAATCAGAATCTAGATGTTTATCTTCTTGATCTGAAATAGTTAATAAAAGGGTGAACTACACTATCCTAATAAGAATATTACACTAATTTCTAATACAAAAAATCAAAAGTTGGTAAAAGTCAGAAAATAACTAATGGAGCATTTACTTTAAGTAAATATATTTAACTTTAAAATTTTTTATTCGATACTTACCGTTATTGTTTTTTCCCAAAATCAACCTATTAAGACAATTAACCAAATGACATTTTAATTTCATGCAAAAGATCAGCAATCTTTCCTTTTTAACCTACTTAATGGGATTCTTGGGGATCCATAGGGATATCTTCTACTCGTGGACCCAGTATCAAAATTAAGAATTAATCCGACCGTCCCCATACCCTATCCGGTAAAGGGCACCCAAAAACACCATCACCTCAATAACCCGTCTGATATGAGGGTGAACCATATCTCCCAAAACCCTTACTGTATGGAATTTCTCAGGCTCGTCCGACTGAGATAATTTCTGCAGTAGAGTTCCCTATATACCAGGTCTGTCCACCCTTTCCTAGGATGCCTAGTAAGCTTTCATTTATTTAGATTCTCATCATCCAAACAACCACCAAAGTATACCAATGTCTCATGTTATTTTTACTTATCAATTTAAACGGCATTTAAGCTAGCGATATAGTTTATCATAACCAATAACAGGGTAACCAAATAACTAAATAAATGATGCAGGAAGAATCAAATAAACCAGATAATCGAGAAGACCATAAAAACTATCAATTTAAACATACACAATATAATAGTAAGCAATTTAGGTAGTACAGAAAAATAAATAAGAAAAACAAGATAAATGTGAACTAACTGGTTTCGGCTCTAATATTTTTAGGATTTTTTTAATTTTTTATAAAACACACAATTATTGATTATTAATCCTCAATTTACCGTAATAGAGAATAAGGTGAGGGATCCTCACCCATATCGATGTTTCGAAATGCTATGCTATTTATTATGCCTCCCAACGGATCCCGGATTTCCTAAATTTTTCTTACGAGAATTAAAATATTTGTCATGAACTTAAAAATATTGCAAAAATCTAAAATCGGTGTTGAAAACCCTTTCTGGATGATTTTACACATATTCCTGCAGAAAAACACGTTAGGGGGCCTCGGTCGGCCAAAAAATCAAAAGAAACCAAACCTACCGGTGGGGGATCTCCGGGTGCGGTGGCTTCACCAGTTCTCCTTCGCGACTGAGGCTTCTCCTTCAGCTAACCTGCACAGAAAAAGATATGAAGACAATGGTCAAAATATCGTGTGAAACAGAAAACGTAAAGGGGTTCATCGGAGAGGTTTTAGAGTTTCGACTGCAGCAGCTTTACCAAACTTTGCTCATAGTTTTTGACTCGCCCACTATCCCTTTTGCACCTATATGGCCACAAGGGGACTCAGAATCGAATTTTGAGTGGATAAAGAGAAATTTTATCTTTTTTGACGGTCGGTAGTGGCTCCGGTGCGATGGCGGTTAGTGGTTGCTCCGTTGCAGCGGCGACTGGGCTTAGTCTGCTTCTTTGGTGGCTGGCTCTTCTCCTCCGGCGAGGGCAAGTAGGGTTAGGGTTCCCTGAGATTTGGGCCGTCTATTTGCATCGACGTGGAGTAAGGAGAGTCCTCCGATCTTTGCTTGTTGAGGCTGATTACATGGGCGAATATGGACCGTTCATCGCAATTGATCTCATTCGTACGATCGTGCCTAAGGAAGGAATTCATCTGAGCTGTTCACGTGCGCGAGATTGAATCTAGGTTGTCGAATCTCTGGGCACGCAGATCTCCCACGTGGCACTGATGTCAGTGTATTTTGCCACGCGGCGTGTTCTGGTTCGCCGTGGCTGCTGATTGGGTCGTCCCATGTGGTCGAATTTTTTATAATTTGTATTTTGACCCCTTAATTCTAATTTTTCTTTCAAAAACACCCTCTGAACTCAAAATTTCACCCCTCTTTTCCAAAATTGCTTTCAATTTCATCCATAACCTATTTTTCTCAAATAATTTAAGAAAATTAAATTAAAATAATATTTTTAATTATTTTTATAAATATAAAAATTAATTATGGGCCAAATTCTAGACCTGGGTATTACATTTATTGTCCATTTTTTAGTACTTAATTGAATTATTTACCATCTGATTAAAGCTATTTTATTCCTTTTAATACAGGAAAGAAGATAGAGCCCAAAATTAAGAAAAATAGTGTAAAAAGAGAAGATTTCGTGAAACAGCTGTTAGTCATGGTATAAGTCTCGGTCAAGGCTTAAACCCTGCAACAATGATAGATTTTGGCTTGCACATAGTCAAGCCTTGGGTAAGGCTAATGCATCAGAAGAACTACATATCTTAGGTACACGCAACTAAGCCTCAAGTAAGGCTTACATTCCTGCGAAAATAGAAAATAAATCCTTGGATAGATAACCATTTGACACAGCTAACACCATGGCAGCACGAGGAATGGCAGTTACACGCGACTAAGGCTTGACCAAAGCTTAGGCGAGGGTAACAACTAATTTCAAAAAATGGCGCATTTTTTAAATTAAAGAAGAATCCCATTGCATCCAGAAGAGGAAGCCAAAAATCAAGGATGAGATTATTCTGGGAAGCTAAAAGGAAGCCAAGATCATTGGAAAAGATCTCAATCTTCACAAAAGGAAATCCTAATCCTCTTGGGATTTAAAAGGAGTTGAAAATCAAAGAAGAAGGCATCTTGACCACCACACGTCGAAGCACTCATAGTTTTCTAATTTTTTTTTTCCTTTTCTTTTTAGTAATCATAAAACTTTATTCTATATTAAACCCATCATGAGTGGCTGATAACTTTCTTTTTCCAGTTAAGATTTAGCAAAATTTTAGTATGTATTATGACATCTAATTGCCTCAATTTTGGTCTTATTAAAGCTCAACATTTGTTTATTTTTTTGCATATACTATTATTGCTATTGTTAAATGCTTGAATAAGACTCTTAGGCATGGGACAATATATTACCAGTTGGATTATTCAAAATCTGTAATTATTTGGATTGTTTCTGTACCCATTGACAAATTAGTCTTTGAACTACGAAAGATAGGCAATTTGGTTGAGCGATTCACGCGGCTAAACCCAACAATTAAAATCAGGTTCTTTTAGTTTTCAAGGTTGTTAATAGATTAAATCCTAAGAACACCTTCCAAGACTATCTATATACAAGAATCAACTTACTAACGTTTCTTGGTTGGTTTAGGATTAAGGAAAAATCAATTATCGAAATATTTTCGATAACTAGAACTAGTTTGCAATACTTTAGTAAAATTTATCATTGCATCAATGATCAATTTCATAACTGGAATCTAACTACTTCAACTGAGATCATTCTTACATTTGATTGTTTCTCTAATTATTTTTAAACATCTTCTATCTCTTTAGTTCAAGTCCGTCTCAGTAGCTTATCTCTTTTTATCGTTTTAAACTCAAAGAAAAACCCCCCTATCTATACTTTTTGTTTGTTCGTCACAGAAGAAAAGCAGTTCTTAATTCCTTGAGGGTTCAACCCTGTTTATCGCTACTGCAATTTCTTTTTTGTTGGTTGAATATAAATTTATTTTCAGTGGATTTGACACCTATTAAATTTTAGCATTATTGTTGGGGAATTGGAAAACTAACTGTGTTTTTTTCTTTTTATCACTAGGTCGAATTGTGGAGAACCGTGCAGAATATGATTATTGAGACAATTGATACCGAGACAAAATCAGAAAAGATGGCACAAAAGCACACCCTGAGAGATGTAGCGATTCTACTTACAAACTAGCAGCCTCTCTACATTATCTACCTAGACTTTAATATCCTTTTCGAGCTAGAGCATGGCCTGATCCATTTGTTGCCTAAGTTCAGAAGATTGGAGAATGAGAACCCACACAAGCACCTTAAGGAATTCCATGTGATATATTCTAGTATAAAGCCGAAAAGAGTCTCGAATTTTCGAACGTGCAGAATATGATTATTGAAAACACTCCATGAGCGAGAGTCTGTAAAATCTGCACACACTCGGGTCATTCGACAAATATGTGTCCCACTCTCCAAGAATATTTCCAGCAACATCTTAATGCAATTGGAGGATTTCAAAACTAGTTGCAGAGGGGATATGGCCCATACTCTAACACATACAATCCAAGATGGAGAGATCACTCAAACTTCAGCTACGGGCTAAGGCAGTAGAATTTTCAGCAATACCAAACCAGGTTGCCTCCACAACAACAACCAACAATCCCAAAGCAAGGTATGTCCCTAGAAGAAATAGTTAAATCCCTTGCCACTAACACTCAGTAATTCTAATAGAAAACGAGGGCCAATATCCAAAATCTAGAAACCCAAATGAGCCAACTAGTGACGTTCATGAGCAAATTAGAGTCCCAGGTTAAACTACCATTTTAGACATAAGTAAACCTGAGGCCAAATGTGAGTGCAGTCAAGCTATGGAGTGGCAAAGAACGACAAAAAAATCCTCATCAGCCAAGCCTCGAACAACTCTCACATAAAGAAACTCAATAGGAAGCCTTGGGCAAGGCTTATGAAACCACCAATAATGAAGACATTCACCAAGCAAAATAGGATTCTATTTAACTGACATCATTCATAGTTAAGCCATCCTTCCCTTAAAGATTTTTCAAAACAAAGAAGGAGAAGAAATATAGAGAAATCCTAGAGATTTTCCATAAAGTCGATGTGAACCTTTCCTACTTGAGACAATCAAACAGATACCCCATTACACTAAGTTTCTGAAGGAGCTGTGTACTAACAAGAAAAAGTTAAGTTACAACAAAAGAGTAAGTGTGGGGGAGAATGTATCGACCATCATAGAAAGGAAGTTACCTCCAAAATATAAAGACTAAGATATGTTCACGATTTCGTGTAAAATAGATACCTTGGACATAATGAAGACCATGTGTGATCTTGGGGCCTCATCAATGTGGTGTCATTATCCATCTACTCTAAGTTGAATATTAGAAAATTGAAGGAGATAGGTGTTATTATCCAACTAGTTGACAAATCCATTATCTATTCCAATGAAGTTTTAGAAGATGTGTTGGTTCAAGTAGATAAACTTATCTTTTTAGTTAATTTTTAAATGTTGGACATCATCACCAAACTCATCAGATCTTCTATTGGGAAGACCATTCCTCAGTACTGCCAAGACTAAGATAGACGTGTAAGATGGTACCCTCACTATGGAATTTGATGGAGAGGTGGTAAAATCCAACATTAATGACACCATGAAGTACCCCACTAAATTGTCTTGCATATACAGTGTAGACATCGTACATTCCGGAAATAAAAATATTTTGATTTTTGTTTTGTTGATGAAGTAAATATTATACTCTGTAATGCTTTGAATGTTAACAGTTTAGGGATTTTGAAGGAAGACTATGTGACTAACAGGAATTTGAAAGAGGTTGTATTTGAATTAAAATTATCCAAACAAGTAAGAGGTAATTGTTCACATTTTGATACTCCTATTTCTCACACTAGACTTCCACCTTTTATTTTGTAAGCCCCCAAACTAGACTTAAAGCCATTGTTAGGATACTTAAAGTAAATTTTCTTGAGAGAAAAAGGAACTCTCTTTGTGATAACCTCCAACAAGTTAAGCAAGATAAAAAAAGAAAGGCTGATCAAGGTACTCTAAAAACATAGGGAAGCAGTTGAGTGGATTATCGCTATGACAGGGATATCACCTTCCACCTACATGCATAAAAACTATTAGAGGAGGAAAGTAAACCCAGCAGATAGGCAAGAGGTGCCTGAAACCCATCGATGATGGATGTGTTAAAGAAGGAGATCCTAAAGGTACTGGACGCCGGAGTCATCTACCCAATTTCGGACAGCAGGTGAATGAGTCTAGCCAAAGAAAACTGGATAACAGTGATAGAAAACTAGGACGGTGAAAAGGTATCAACTAGGGTACAAAATGGACAGAGTGTCTGCATTAGTTACCAGAAGCTGAATACCTCCATAAGGAATGACCATTTTCCCCTTCCTTTCATCGATCAAATGTTAGAGAGGTTTGTTGGGAGAACATATTACTGTTGCTTAGATGACTATCCGGGGCTATATCAAATCCCCATTGTGCATGAAGATTAAGAGAATACCACATTCATATGTCCCTTTAATAGCTTACAAGAGAATGTCCTTCAAGCTCTGCAATGCCCCAACTACTTTCTAGATGTGTATAGTCAATATTTTTTTTCTGACTTTATGGAATGCATTATATAAGTCTTCATGGATAACTTCACAGTCTATGGTGACTCTTTTGATAAATGTTTGGATAACCTCACAAAGGTGTTAAAATGGTGCCTTGAAACCAACATTGTCCTGAACTACGAAAAGTGTCATTTCATGTTTGACCAAGAATTGATCTTAGGGACTGTGGTGTCATCGAAAGGGATACAAGTTGATAAGCAAAAGTTGATGTGATTAAATCTTTGCCTCACCATAAGAGTGTGTGAGATGTTCTTTCATTCCTCAGACACGCTAGTTTTTACATAAGGTTTATTAAGGATTTCTTTAAAGTACCTAGCCTTTGTGTAAATTGCTACAAAAAGAGGCAACTTTTGAATTCAACACGTCCTACAGAAAAACATTTGATATGTTCAAGGAAACGTTAGTGACAACACTGATCATGCAACCACCGAAATTGGAATTATCTTTTGAAATCATGTATATGCTAGCAATCATGCTATAGGCACAGTCTTTAGGAAAAAAATAGGTAAAGACCCACACATAATTTATTATGCTGCAAGAATGCTAGAAAGTGCTCAAGTAATTTTTTTGACTATTGAAAAAGAACTACTTGTTGTTGTGTTTCCATTGAAAAGGTTTCACTCCTCTACTTGTTGTTGTGTTTCCATTGAAAAGGTTTCACTCCTATCTCCTAAGAACTGAAGTCATTATATTTTCAGATCATGTGGCATTGAAATACTTGCTGAAGAGGAAGGAAGCTAAACCAAGATGAATTCGATAGATTCTCTTATTGGATGAATTCAATATGGAAATAAGTAGAGGGATATAGAGTATTTGGTTGCTGATCATCTTTATCATCTATCATTAAATGAAGAACCTGCACCATTAAAAGAAGAATTCCCATATGAGCACCTTTTCTTAATACAACAATCCACACCATAATACGTAGACATCGTCAACTACTTGGTCACTAACACACTGCCAGCTGAATTGTCTATAGCACATAGAGATACAATAAAAAGAATGCTAGAAAGTATGTGTGGGATGATTCGTGTCTTTGAAAGCACTATGTAGATCATATCATTCATCGATACGTCCCCAAAATAGAAATTCCTTCCATTCTAAGCTTCTGTCATTCTCACGCTTGGGGGGGGGGGACACGTTGGTCCTAAATTCACGGCTTGTAAGGTGTTAGAATGCAGATTGCTTTGGTCTTTTCTGTTCCATGACGCATACATCTATTATAAAAATTGTGAGAATTACTAACAAATAAGAAACACAAGCTGCAGGGATCAGATGCCCTTAACACCAATACTGATCTATAAGATCTTTGATGCATGGAGAATATACTTCATGGGACCCTTTCCATCCTCCTTTGGAAACTCATATTTTTATCTGTAGTGGATTATGTCTCCAAGCTAGTGGAAGCTAAGGCTACCAGAACTGATGATGCCAAAAGTGTTGTCAGCTTCATCAAAATCCATATCTTTATCCAGTTTAGAGTGCCTCGTGCTACGTTAGTGATAGAGGGACACATTTTTGTAGTCGAGTTGTGACGACCCTCCTCAAAAAGCACCATGTCACTTACCATACTTTCATTCTTACCATCCACATACTAGTGGCCAAGAAAAAGTTTCTAATAGAGAGGTAAAGTCCATACTAGAGAAAACAATCAACTCTAACAAAAAAGATTGAAGTTCACGGTTAGAGGATGCCCTGTGGGCCTACAGAACAACTTACATAACCCCCTTTAGAGTGTCACACAACTGATTTGTTTTCGGCAAAGCTTGTCACCTCCTTGTGGACTTGGAACATAGGGCCTACTAGACAATTAAAAGCAGTAACATGAAGTTGGAAGTGGCCAACGAACATAAGAAACTGCAACTATAAGAATTAGAGGAGATAAAAAAATAAGCTTATGAAAATTCGCCAATCTACAAAGAAAAGAAAAAATCCCTTCATGACCAAATGATATCCAAGAAGTAATTCTTTACAGAAGGTCCTACTATATGATTCCCATCTGAAGTTCTTTCTAGAAAAATTACATTTTAGGTGGTTATGCTCCTTTACTGTCATAAACTCATTTCCCCACAGAGCAATTGAGATCAAAAGTTTAGACATGCACAAAATATTCAAAATAGATGGAGAACGACTCAAACCTTTCTATAAAAAATTTACAGAGCAACAAGTTGAAGAGCTGATCATAGAGATCCCTATAAACACCAACTGACAGCCAATAGGCCATGTCCAACCTGGGACAGTAAATAAGGGCGCCTAATGGGAGGCAATCGATTTGATTTTTTCTTCCTATTTTTTTTTAATTTTATTTCGATTTTTTTATATATATTTGTTGTTAACGATCACTTTAACTAAAGTTTTCTTCTTCTTTATAGGTTGTTGGAAAAATTGCACAAAACCACTAGATCTTCGAGCAAGGATTGCATAAACCTAGCCAAAGGCTGAGAGTGAAGTTCTAATCCTTCCCTAGGCTTACACCAATTAAACTACCCTTACCCAAGGTCGGGAACACTTTATATTAAGTCTTTGTGCTAACTTTGCCTAAGGCTTGCAAGGGCAACAATATTTAAATAATAATTTTTGTGATTATATAAGCCTTGCCCAAGGTTTATACTTTAGTTACACATAGTCTCAGACCTCAGCGACCTGAGTAAGCCTTGCCCTAGGCTAGTTCGCATCATCAACCTGGTCAAGATCTTAGCATAACCCTTTCCCAAGGCTAATATGTTGTCTAGATGGGGGTCCACTTCCAGTTGATTGAACAAGCCTTGCCTAAGGCTTATAAAGTAGCCACTAATGAGTCCTAATCTTAACCTTGCATCCAAGCCTTGCCTTAGGGTAATTCACATCGGTTGTCCATTTGAAATAAACTTTGCCCAAGGCTTATGATCGTAAAAAAAAAAAAAAATTCCTTCTGCAAAAGCCTTAGGCGGGGGTCTTGACACTTAGAGCCCATTTTTAAATTTACAACTTTAACCCTAACCCATCACTCTGCACTTTTATAACCACTATTTCACTTTTTTCCCTAAATCACAACATTTTTCCCTTGCCTTAATAGTGATCTCACCTCGATTCTATACCCCATCTCTCCTATCTCCAACTAGATTCGATCAACCCAAACATAAGAAGATGAGGTAAAAGTAGTCTGCTCGGAAGACCAGTGGCTTTCGACCCTTCTAACATAAATACACTAACGGGACGGTTACACTAGCATTATATGTCACACCCCCATCATCACCAGACTCATCGGCCAGACTCAAACCATAGGTTCCACCTGCAACACAAGGCATGAGCTGATGGCCGAACAACCTCAAGGCATTCTCGTCATTAACATTTTTGAGTCCCTACCCAGGAGATCTAGCACCCAAGATGCAGGACCTAGTCATATAAATGACCAGATAGATTCTCAACAACCATAACCAGAGGAACATACCGATGGAGACACAAAGGCCTTAAGAGCTCAGAAGGGGGCACGAGTCCAAAAGGGGAAACATGTTCGTCCACCCACAGAATCAGAGCTGGGTAGCCACCTCATATTCACTTAAGAGTCGAAGAAAGTATGGCATGGGGAAATCTCTATACTCCCTATAGTGCCAAGTAAGTGCATTCATCAAAGACGAAGTTTTGAACCTAATTAATAATATTGGTTAGGCACCCTACTTTAAAGATATCCTACCAACATATGTGGAGTTAGTTTGTGAATTCTACACTACCTTTGAATTTTATAAATGAACTAATTTCACTTTGTAAACACCGAACTTAATCTCCTTTTGTCTTATGAGCATTTGCTTCAACTACTCCATTGCTTAATTCAATAAAGTTTTGGGATTCTCTTACCCTTTCTACGAACACCCGTTCTGTGACTTCTATGAGGATTTCAATCTTACCACTGTCTACGCCAAGCTTTGCGATAACCTAAGAACCTAAGACACTTGTGACCCTAATAAATTAAAGACCTCTACCTAAGAACCAAACATGAAATACATCCATAGATTTTTGGCATATTCCTTTTTAGGGCAAAAAAAGGCACCAAACATTCTGTCCAAAACAGAGTTGTACCTCCTATGCTAAATAGTACACAAGAGAAAGGTCAATGTAACGGTCTTGGAAGTTTAAATGAAATATATGTATTAAAAATGTCAAATGCGGAAGCGTAATAAAATTTTTGATTAGCATTCCTTACACAATAACTAAAACGAACGCAAAACATGAAAGAACAAACTAACTAAAAGATATACTCGAAATAAGAACTATAAATATAACTATGGAGTCTTTAGGCGTCCCCTTCGCCGTCTTCCTGCGGAACGGGCTCGGGAACAATGTCTTCCTGATCTGAAATAGTTAAATAAGGAATGAGCTACACCAGCCCAGTAAAGACATCACACTATCTCACCGCCACGGGAGTAAAGGTGGGTATAAAACAAAATGACCAATAGAGCATAATTTATAACAAGTTCTTTTATCAATAATAAAATCCTTTACTGTCCACTTACCTCAGCGAGATCCATGAAAACAACATCTGAAAATAATAACCTTACAATATCATGAAATCATATATACTTTATAACATAACATATATCACACCTTTACATTTCAATCATCAGGAAACAGATTTCCTCTTTTGCCAGCCTACTAGTATCCCTGGGGATCCATAGGGGGTCCCCTCTACAAATGAACCCTTAACATTTATAACCTGATTCTAGGGCCGTCTCCATACCCCGTCCGGTATGGGTGCCAAAATCATGAACCTCAATACCCCGTCCGGTATGAGGGTGAAACGGGCTGTCCCCATACCCCGTCCGGTATGGGCGCCAAAACACATAAGGTCTCTATATCCCGTCCGGTATGAGAGACCACGTTTCCGGTAGGGTTCCCTACGGACTTGGTCCGTCCACTATCTCCCAGGATATCTAGTCAGGCTGTCCACATTACCCATTTATCAATTCACATAACCTTTTTACCTTTTCTCTTGATCTCAATCATCCAATCATACACAACATGTAAACCAGTAATTGAGACCAAACATGACAACATAGTATCGGGTTAATCATAATATCAACCATAATAAAGGAAACCATGATTCATGCATACGAGACTATAAAATAAATACATCAGACATCATGCTATATTTAATACTGGAAATTAAATCAAACAATAACAGGCCAACACAGTATCAGACTCGGGCTCCATTGACAACCTTAATCAATTATATCTCTATAAAGTCACACAGTACAGTTTAATTATTTATTTAGCTTTAATACCGTGATAGGAAATAAGGTGAGGGGTGTTTCGGGATCTGAATACGGCTCTACAGTGCGCCTACAGGCTGTTCCTAATTTTTCTGAATTTTTTTCAGAAAACTGAAACACACTACCGGTACCTGCATGTGTCCCAAAAAATTCCAAATCAGACCTAGGGCCCCTTTCGGCCAATATTGCAATTCCGGCACGGCGGCTCCGCCGTGCTTCAGCGTCGGTGATTCGCCTCGAGTTGGCCGTTTTCGACCGAATTCGGCCACACTTGTATCGGTCCTTGCGATAAAACAACCCTAGGGCCCTCGGGGGGCTAAAAAATCACGAAAAACTGAAACTTACCGGCGGCGGTGCTCTCGGGTGCGGCGGCTCCTCCGGCGTAAGTTGTGTTTTGATGTTTGGCTCCGATCAACCTGTAGAGAAAAAAACGATGATCACAGTGGTATAAAAATTGCATCGAACGGAGGCCAGGAAGGGCCTCATCGGAGGCAAAAACCGAAGAGGGGCGCGACAGCGCTGCTGGGTTTCGGCTGGGTTTTTCGGCCGTTTGGCAGGTGGTTTGGCTCCGATTTGGCCATAGGCGGACTTAGCATCGAAAAACGAGCAAGAGGGAGAAAATTTATCTCGATCGGCGGTCAGAAACTTCCCCAGTGCGGCGGCGGGTGGCGGCGGCCGGCTCCTCCGGCGTCTAGTTCTTCTTCTCCGGCGAGGCACTGGCGGCTAGGGTTTTTGTGGTCAGGTGTGGGTGGAGTTATTTATACCCTTTACCTTTTAATCTCAACCGTCCTTCAAGATTAAATCTGGACCGTTCAATCGCGATTTAATTGGGATTAAATCTGGGCCGTCCGTGCTTGATTGAATCTGAGCCGTCCGTACGCGTGAATCTGGGCTGTCCGTGCGCAAGTTTGATCTGGGCCGTCCATGTGCACTGGAACGGATCTGGGCCGTCCGATCACGCGCACGTGGATTGCCCACATGGCTCGTTCCCTGGTCAGCATTGCCTTGCCACGCGGTGCCTCCTGGTTGGCCGGGGCTACTGACCGGGCCGCTGACGTGGCTGCTGACGTAGCACAACTTTTTTAAATTACGTTTTGACTCCGGTTTCCGATTTTCTTTTCAAAAACACCCCCAGAATCTAAATTTTCACCCCTTTTTTCCAACATCAATTTCAATTAAATTCAAATAATATTTTTACCAAATTTTATCACTATTATTATTTTTATTTTCATTAAATTAAATTAAATTAAATTAAATAAAAAATCAAACAAATAAATAAAAATAAAAATAAATAAAATAAAAATTTTTATTTTTATTTGGGTGTTACAGTCAACCTCGACTTTTGGATTGCCACCCAGTCCTCCAATATCATCTCCTTCTAATGACCTCTCATCTTATGATCCATCATCACCAGACTTGTTATCGGCCTCACCTCATTTGCCATTATGGCCAATGATCTGCATGTTGTTTGCCTGTAATCACTTTTAGACATAGGCTCTTTAGACGCCATCGGTATGCTGTACCTCAAGGATGGCGTCCCTACTTTACACCTCTTGGACCACTCATGCACAGAGACCAAAAAGTGTGCAGTAAGAAGAGAGACCAACAAGAACTTGCCGCCACAAACACTTAACTTGTCGAATTTAATGAATTCATGGACTTCATATTAATGTATGTCCGAATGATTGAGAGTCGTCTAAACTAGCTCGGACAGTCAATACGCGAGTAACTAAAAAAGTTGATGCACTAGCCTAGTTACTCATCCAATCAGGGAGAGCAGCAACCCGACCCCACACTAAATGAGCCCCAAGTGTCTTCAACTATTCTTGTGTACTCCCTAGCTAACAATACTAGGAGAGTATTCTATCCTTTCTTTTTCTCTCATTATGTGTTTTTCTTTTCGTTTCTTATTCTCTGTTTTTCATGCTACCTGCTTGCATCACATTGGTGGACAATGTGTCATTTAAGTGTGGGGGAGGCATATATTGCACTTTTAGGTTTCTATTATGGTCACATTTTTCTTTTAAACACATGTTGACACACACTCTTATCTTTGCCTAAGTCACACACAAACACTTTATCAATTATTTTTAACCCCACCTTTTACATTACTATATTAATATTCCTAAAACAATTTAACTATGATGTTTCAAGAATAAAATTACACTCTCAGCAACCTTCTAATATTTCTGGCCTGTTTTTCATATTTTTACATCATGAAAAACTATTTCTGGTAAAGTGTCTTAACATAGCTTGTTTATGAATTGAATTCAATTGATTTTCTTTTGTCCTGAAGAGAACGCCAGTACCTAGGGAACTTACACATATGCCTGTCTAAATATTCAAAAAAAAAGAAGAAAAAAAGAGAGTATAAATAATAAACTACTCATCTAGTCACTTGAAATTGTGACCGGCTGAGTAACATAATGCATTCATCACAAATGTTTGATATTGTGTTAAAAGGTTAGTAACACCTTGATATAGCCATAAAAAACTAATCAATTGACAATTAGTAGCACTAGTAGCCGCTTGAAATTGTGACCGACTAAGTAACCGGGTGCATTCATTATAAATATTTACCGTCACATCAAAAGGTTAGTAACACTTCAAGTAAGTAAAAGAGTGCTCGAACCTCATTCGCATTAAAGCTTTATGTTTGGATAGGTTTGGTGTGGATTTTGCCTAGTTGTTGGCTATTTTTTTCAAGATAAAAACATACTTAAAAAAATATGTAAAACCTTTCATTTTATGTTTAGACATTATTTAGAGTAGCTATTCCTTGGTGTGATTTCATGAAATTCAAGCCTAAATCTGCTAGTAGAGGATGCTTTTTGGAATTTTAAGATTAAAATATAACATATAAGTTATGGAAGAATTACTAAAAATAGTAGGGTTGAGGGTGCAGGATTGAGACTTGTTGGGATTTATTATGAAGTGCTTAAAAGCAAGCACAATATAAGTGTGGGAGATTTGCTTTTTCAAGTACTTAATTGAATTGTTTACCATCTAATTTAAGTTATTTTATTCCTTTTGATACATGATAGAAGTTAGAGTCCAATGTCAAGAAAAACAGCATAAAAAAAAAGATTTTATGAAACAATTGTCAGTCATGGTATAAGCCTCAGTCAAGGCTTAAACCCTGCAAGAATAAAAAACATTGGCTCGCACACAATCAACCCTCGAGCAAGGCTAATGCATCAGAAGAACTATAGGTCTTGGGTACATGCAACAAAGCCTCGGGTAAGGCTTACATTTCTATGAAAATAGAAAATCAGTCAATGCACAACAAGTGCAGCAGCTGATTTGGAAAAAAAAAGCGTGTTTTTGAAATTAAAGAAGAATCCTATTACTTATAGAAGAGGAAACTGAAAATCAAGAATGAGATCATTATGAGAAGCTCGAAGGAAGCCAAAATCATTGAAAAAGATCTCAATCTTTGCAAAAGGAAACCTTAATCCTCTTAAGTTTTAAAAGGAGCAGAAAATCAAAGAAGAGGGCATCTTGTCCGTTGCACATCGAATCACTCACCACTTTCTGAATTTTTCTTCCTTCTCTTTTCAGTAATCATAAAAACTCTGTTCAGTACTAAACCCACCATGAGTGGCTGATAACTTTCTTTTCCTAGTTACAGATTTAGTAAAATTCCAATTTGTATTGTGAGATCTAATTGTCTCAATTCTAGTTTTATTGAAGTTCAACATTTGTTTATTTTTCTACATATATTATTACTGTTGTTGTTAACTGCTTGAACAAGGCTCGTTAGGCGTGGGAGACGACATCATACTGCCAGCTAGAATATTCAAAATATGTAATTGTTTGGATTGCTTTGATACCCAATGGTAAATTAGTCTTTGAACTAAGAAAGATAAGCTATCTGGTTGAGTGGTTCACGTGGCTGAACCCGACAATTAGAACCAGGTTTTTCTAGTTCTCAAGGTTATTGGTAGATTAAATTTTAAGAACATTTCCAGGACTGTATATCAACAAGAATCAATTAATGAATATTTCTTAGTTGGCTTAAGATTAAAGTAAAATCGATTTTCGGAACGTTTCTGATAAGTTGAATTGGTTTTTGTGCTTTAGTAAACTAATCATGGCATCAATGATCAATTACGTGACTAGAATCTAGCTACTTATTTAACTCGGATAATTCTTACATTTAGTTATTTCGCTAATAATTTTTAAACAATCTTCTATCTCTTTAGTTCAAGTTCATCTTAGTAGCTTATCTCTTTTTATAGTTTTAAACTCAAAGAAAACCCCCTACCTAAATACTTTTTGTTTGTTGGTTACAAAAGAAAAACAGTTCTTAATTCCCTAAAGATTCAACCCTGTCTACCACTACTACAATTTTATTTTATTGGTTGAATAAGAATTTTAGTTTTGGTGAATTTGACACCCACAAAAAATATATGTGATTGACATATATATGATATTTGATGAAGTTCAAAGTAGAATAATATTCTTTGTCAACATCCAACAGAGAGTTTTCATCCTTAGAAGGACTTGCAAATTCTAAAGTGAGCCCCATAGGAAAGTAGTGCAACTTGAAAATTGAAAAAGTAGACTAAGAATTGGCGATTGTCTTTTATTAAGTTAAGTTATATGTTGATTGCACAATAAATAAACTCTTTAATGAAACTCCATATCACTTTATTTAGTTGGAGACAATAACTGAGAGGTTTTTCTTGGTAATTATCATATATATGCAAATAACTTTTTTTAAAAAAAATTTAACTTTTTATGTAGTCAATTTTTTTTTTTTCAAATATCCTAATAACAATGTGTACTTTATTCTAAGAGATTCACAAGAAAGAAGAATACTCCTAATATGTAATTATATAAATGTAAATAAATGCTGATAGCATGGAAGAAACTTTAGTTTAGATTTACACTAATTGCACTGTAGAGTTAAAAAATCAAGTTAAAACATTATTAATAATCCCATAAAAAAACATCAATGGAACATAGTTTAAAAGATATAATATTTTATTTAATATAATTTAGATGACATGATTTTATCATTTTTATCATAAATTTAATGGTTTAAGTTCTCCTATTTGCTCCTTTAAAAAAATAAGGTTGCCAAATATTTCCTAACTTTATAAAAGATTGAGCAGAACCAACATGGAATTTTCGGTGCATATCCTTTAATTCTTTATTTTCTATTTTTTTTTTAAAAAATGGGTATTTTCCGTCATAATCATAATAATTTCAGACCACTTAGATTAATAAGTGAGACTAGTTAGTACTCAAATTGAAGACTTTGTGCTTACAGGATTCTTAGTTCTTATTTTGTATATATTCAAACTTAATATGCAAATATAATTGTGTTTGAAAGTGATAATGTCATGTTGAGTTTCAAGAAGTGCTTGCCAAAACCATGTGACCAAAACCCAACAATTTCTATGATATTATTGTCTTGTATTCCTCAACAGGAAAGAAAAATTCAAATACATATATATATATATATATATATATATATATATATACACACTTTAACGTTCTCTCTTTCTTATGTATTTATTGAAGTACTACTACTCACACCTATTCCTCAACTATTCTTTATTGTCTTGTATTTCTTAACTCGGGATGGTAGAAAGCAAGACATTTGTGATTATATGCATAAATATATATCTGTGTTTATCTATATATGAATATAGTAAGACCCAGTGTGTGTGTGTGTGTGTATATATATATATACACACACACACGAACGTAGATGATATAGTATGCGGAAAAGTTTTGCCCTTATTATAAATTTTCTGGAGGTTGATGAAATGGAGCAATCTCGCTTGACTAACGGGGAGTATGATAAGACAAAATGAAGAGACTTGTTTAATTTTTTCAGTAAATTTTATAATTCTATCTTCTCAAATAATATATATTTATTAAATTATCTTAAATCACATTAAATAATTAAATTTTAATATGTTAAAATATTGTTATCTCTGATATACTAAGAGCATGTGGAGTCCGTTTGCTTGCGAAAACCCACAATTTCCTACTCACACCAATTCCTCGTTTCTTGATGAATTATTTCAGAATATAACTATTTTATTTGGCTCTTTAAATAAACTTATCAAATGATGTCACAAATATTATATAAAAAATATTATGTAAAAATAAGAATAATGATGTCACAACATATTGAAATTTGAACCCATAAAATAAAACCCCAATCCCCGCCAAGTAAAGAGGAATCCGTCACATGGGTTTTATCCTCGACAGTTAATCCACTTTTTCAACGGCTACTAACCGCCATTAACGCCAATATTAACGAACAAAACTAAAATTATTCAACCCATAAAATCCTCCAGAAAACAACACCGTTCGGGTCCCGCCTTGTGCCATGGGCTTACATGTAAGCGTAATTAGAAATACCTGAAGCTCTGGTCTATCTTGTCTATAAATATGGAGTTTTCTTTTGCTCTCAACTAAATCAAGAAGGAAACAGAAAAAATCGTAGCGATAATAATTTTAAGATTATGGAGTTTTCATTTAGATGTTCGTTATACCTTTTACTCGTATATTTGTGTCTGTTATTAGAATCTTGTCACTGTTTCTACCCTAAGTTGCTTAATTTTTCCGACTCACAAACTGATTCCGATTGGTCACCTGCTGCTGCTACATGGTATGGTAGCCCCACTGGTGCCGGTACTGATGGTAATCTCCTATTTACACGTATATAACACATTATATATACATATATATACTCCATTCATTTAACATTAATTATATACACATGTATGTATGTGTATCATATAGGTGGAGCTTGTGGATACGGGCCTACTGTCGACCAACCTCCATTCTCTGCAATGGTATCGGCAGGAGGTGCTTCCCTCTTTAAGGAAGGCAAAGGATGTGGAGCCTGTTATCAGGTACCATATGCCAACCTATTATCAATATGTGTGTGGTGTGTGTGTATCTATAATATATTAATTCCTTAACCATTAATGTTGGTGGACTTATTTTGAAAATGTTGGTGACAGTATCACCCCCTTCGAATTTGACATATGCATATATATGTATGTATATTCAAAGTTTCCTTTCTTTCACTACCTACTGCTAATTTTTGGATTATGGATATTATTGATTCAGGTAAAGTGTACATCTGATGATAATAAAGTATGCTCAGGAAATCCAGTGAGCGTAGTAATTACAGACAACTGCCCAGGTGGTCCATGCGCATCAGATTCGATTCATTTTGATTTAAGTGGTACTGCTTTTGGAGCCATGGCTAATTCTGATGACGCAGATCAACTTCGCAACGCTGGAGTATTGAAAATTCAGTATAGAAAGTAATTTAATATTAATTTATTATTGATATTTAATTTTTTTCTTTAAATAATACATAATTTTTTCTTTAAAAATTTGATAGAGTTGAGTGCAACTATCCTCAAAAAACGGTGACTTTTCATATTGATTCGGGCTCCAACTCCAACTATTTTGCAACGCTAATTGAATACGAAGATGGAGATGGAGAGCTTGCTGGAGTTGAATTGAAACAAGCTCTAGACTCAGACACTTGGCTACCCATGCAACAGTCATGGGGTGCTGTTTGGAAACTTGACTCTGGCTCTACTCTACGTGCTCCTTTTTCACTCCGGTTAACTGCAATGGGGACCAATGACACTTTGATTGTTACTGCTGTAATTCCTGCTGGTTGGCAACCGGGTCAATCATATAGATCACTTGTCAATTTCAAACCCTAATTACACTTATATAATATAATTTATACTACTCATCATATGATAAATAATTAAATAATTTTGCAAATTACTCATCAGAAGTCAACATGAGTATGATATATGTATTTTGACCAAGTTTAATTTGTTTTCTTAGTTTTACTAAATATACATTTGATAGACATATATAATATAGATTATTGTAAATACGTTTTATATATATGCATGTGTATATAGAATAAAAAAAAAAAAGTAGATAATCAAAACCCATTATATACATTTAACTCTACAAGCTAGCCATAATAGATCCATTAGTAGGAATTCCTAAATAAAGTAGATTTAAAAATAACCAATTGCAAACATAATAACGAGAAGAATCTCGATTGACTAAAAAAGGTAAAGAAAAAATTAAAGCAAAGAGCATATGTATAAAGAGAACTGGATAAGCATAGGCATTTAAAAATAACCTTGCATTCCATTCTAACTTATTCTATTTCCATTAATTTCTACATCTCAATTACGTTATATGATATATAGATGTTAGTAGTAATCTTATATATTTGACACATAATTAAATTAACTTCTTTTGTACATTTTATTTTATAATAAGAGCAAAAAATAAAGTAAAAAGAGTTAGAATTAGGGATTTATCTCTTACCATATTCAAATGGCAAAGGTGTATGTTAACTACTTTCAACCCACATTTTACCGGAAAAAATAAAAGAAATAGAAAACAAAAGAGAGAGTTCTTTTTTCTTTTTGAATTAAAAGAGAAATTAATGTATGTACGTGGTCAAACAACAAGCAGCAAATCGAAGAAACTTCTACTTTCAAAGACATCCTAAAGCCAAAAGTACAAAGACAAACACCATCTAAGTATGAACAAGATACTATGCAAACACACCCCCGACCCATGAAGAAACCATAAAGAAACTCTCAAAACGTAGGAGGTAAGATGATGCTTAAGAAGGGAGTAAAGAAAAAAAGCAAAGCTCTAAGCTACTTGAGCTAATGATAACAAGAAGATACTATCTTGTGGTAAACAAACTCTTTAAGAAAACGCAAACGGCCTGCAGCCCAACAATATAAAAGTATGAAGGTGGTGGGAATATGTAACACCCTGTCTCTCCACCCACATACACAAAAAAAAAAAAAAAATTATTTATTATTTTAAATAAAAATAGAGTTATTTTATAATAAATTATATATAGTTATTAACAGTTTTTTTCTTTTCCGACAGTTTTTTTTTTTTTTTCTTCTTCTGCGTAACATTAGAATACCCTAAGGAATATAATAGAAGAGAAGAGAAAGAAGAAAAAAAGAGATGAAGAAGGAGAGGCCTCCAACAACAAAATTAAGTCTCCAAAATTAAATTAGAACTAATGTGCACGGCATTTAGATGTAGAATTTAAAGGAAATATATGTATATAAAAGAAAAAAAAGTCTGTCCGCCAATTTTCTGTCACCAACTATATATAGCTACATACATTTCATAAATTTGTTATATATACCAATATTATATATTATATGATTTGGATAGAGATTGAGGGAGCAAACAAATTTTTTGAAAACAGTAAAATGCGAACCATGAGACAGTAGACTTCTAGCTCTATTTTTTATCTTTCAGCAATTTATAACTAGTGAGCATATATAGCATAATTTAAATTTCATAAGTTTTTCATAAATACAAATATTGTATAATGTGGATAAAAATTAAGAAATCTAAGATTGTTAAAAAATGTGAATAGGCTTCTAGCCCTATTTCAAATTTTTTGGTCAAACTCCAATCATCATATTATGTAGTTATAATCTATATATCATAACATTAATATTAAGATTATATAATTTAGATGAGAATTGATGAAGTTACGAATTTTTTAATAGTGGTGGACCTGTGAGTTTAATACCGTAGATATTTATAAATATCTTATTTCTTTCTTTTTCTATGATAAACATTCAACATTTAATGATATCTTTATTCGTTTTTTGAAAGCCCTAATTACTATTAATTTAAAAAAAAAAAATAGCCTCCGTATTGAGTTTGAGGGAGACATTTTTTTAGAGAAAAAATTTTACTTACAAGTGTAAATGAAAAGAATGATTGAAATCTTACCAACCCTCCCAGGTATTCTAATTCCTCCAAATCTATGTTTACTGTGGATACCATTTGGGAAAAGTCAGTTGAGCTCTTGTATTGGGATTGAAAAAATAATATATTGCAACAAGGTGAGCTTGGAGTCAAAGAAAAGACACTCTTGGAAATGTATGGTTCTAACTAGGCGAATAACATTGGAGATAAATGCTGGAACAATTTTGAGAAACAGAGTTTGAAGGAAGAAACAGATAAAGGACAGAAAAATTGCAGAAAAACTTGCTGCCATCTACTCACTTATTTCAGAACTAAACATGCATTTATATAAGCTTACAACCAAATTGAAAATGCAAAAAATCATCACCATAATTTCTAAAATTCTGCCACTAACAATAAATTAACATAATCAGAAAATAAGGAAAACTAATCTGCATAAGATTAGCAAAATATCAGCAAAAATTATTTAGCATAAAACCTGCAATATATTTTGACTAATTCTTGAATCAATCTTCAACACTCCCCCTCTGTAACACCTTGAAAATCTTTGCGCTAAATTTGTAATGTAAACTTTTATTTATTCAGACTTTAAAACCGCTTAAACTTTTTAATATTTCGTAATTTTAATTTTTCGGACGAATATTGTATTTCGTGTTTTAAATTTCATATTTTTATTTAACTAAATGATTCTCAAAATTTATTATTTTCTTTTTTCATAATTTATTGTATTTATTAATTAAAACGAATTTCAGGAAAAACGGAAAAAAAGCAAAAAATCCCACGGGAAGGATCTTGCTAGCGTAGGACGTGCGCATTGTGCACACATCCCGTCCGCGTGGGGCGTGAGGCGCGGTCTGCGCGTAGACATGGGCAGTTTGCGCACGCATCCCATTGAGCACAGATGGGCACGACTCTGTGCGCCCGCTGTCTACGCAGTAGACTTGCGCGGTAGGCCTACACCCATGGACCTACACGCAGTAGACCTGCGCGCAATGCCCTGCACGTTGTAGGGCCTGCGTACGACAGGCTAGGCCTGCAGTGCACTTCTAGCTTGGGCAGCGTGCAACTGCCTTGGACAGTGCACGTCACCCCCTTAGGCGCCGCAGGCCACTAGAGGGGCGACGACCGGCTGCTAACTTGGGCGGCATGTCGCCGACGCTTGGATGATGTGCCGCTGTCATTTGGGTGGTGTTCCTCCATTTTTACACCATCGTCACATCGCACCATCCATTTGTCAGTCATATCCGTCAGTCGTCAAATCACTTCTTTTTCGATTGACTTTTTCTCTCTTTACCAAATTTTACCACTTTACGCAAATCCAACAGTCCTCATTTTCTATAAATAAGAACCCTTCCTTCACTATTTTCTCATCACTTCCATTCCATTCTTCCATCCTCCAAAAACTTAGAAAGGGAGGGAGTGATCTAGAGCTAGAGGGAGAGGAGAAGAAGAAGAAAAGCTGTAAGAAACATCAAATTTTCAGTAAGAAATTTAATATTTACTTTTAAATGTATTAAGGAGCATTTCTATAATGAAAATTAACGATGTTTAAACTTATGATGTGCATGGTTGAATTTTATGCCTAAAAAGAAGTAATTTTATATGATAATGCATGTTTTATAATCATATATGAACTTGTTAATTTGCCCGTGTAATTTATATGATCCGATGGTCGAAATAAATGTTGATAAGTGATGATATTGACAATAAAAAATGATTAAGCAAGAAATGATGTATAAACATGAGAAATATATATTGGTATTGGCATGCATAATTCATAAGTGTTTCATTAAACTTTTTATCTACGAGGAGTTTCTATTTCTCCCTCCATCTAGTTTGAAAAGATGTGAGATGAGCACTTCCTGTGGATGACGGCGTACCCTCTAACGAGAGTAATAACGTGATATGATTGTAGGGGTCACCTTTGACGAAATATGGTCGTGATCATAGTTAACATGTAGGACCATTGTGGTTGGCACGACCGTGATCATGAATCGTGTCTTGATCTAGCAAGCTGTAAATGTGTTGTTGGTTTAGTAAGCCATAAATATATTGTTAGTTTAGCAAGCTGTAAATGTATTTTTGGTTTAATAAGCCGTAAATGTATTGTTAGTTTGGCAAGCTGCAAATTTTTGTTATAAAGAAAATGAATTGGTCATTTCATATGGGTAGCCGGGAATTCATATTACCCTCAGTAGATGAAAATTGGAACGACTTCACAAACAATAACACGAAAGAAAGTAAATATTCATGATTTGTTTGATTTCTCTATTATCAACTTTATTGATTTAACTGACATAAGTATGACATAATTGATTCGATGTTTTCTTTAATAAATAAATATTTTCATAATTTAATGAAGGACCTTGATATGATTCTTGATGGTAAGCAATGATAATACTTTAAATTACCTTTAAAATCTTATAATTTTATTTAAATACTATTTTTCTTAATGAGTATATGGAACTCACCCATTTCCATGTCCCCCCTCCAGATGAGGAAGATAGTGAGGAATCGATCGTTAACCTACCCCTGAAGTATTTGAGGATCCCGTGAATTCATAAACTTTTTTGAGTGCATGACTTGTCTCGCACTCTAATGAGTTCTTTTGCATAATGATAGAAATGAACATTTTTGTATTTTGATATTTTGTATTTTGTTACCACTTCTGGTCTCAGTTATATATGTAATTGGGAACTCATATATTTTGTAAGAGATTTGTAATAAATTACTCTGCTGGATACATTAAAATTATTATGTACTCGTAATCTATTTCTGTATCTTACACCCTTATACCTTAATTAGCATTTAGAATGTCACACCTTTAATTTAAAGTTGCACACACTAAGAATATTTCTAAAATAGATTAACTTCTCTTTAGATAATGCCTTAGAGAGTATATAAGCCAATTACTTGTTTGTGTTGTAATATTTCAAAATAATCTCCTCCTTAGCAACTAAACCACAAATAAAACAGAACCAAATATCAATATGCTTTATTCTACTGTGAAAAGTTGGATTTTTGTCATGGAAATTGTTGCTTTGTTATCACAGAATATCTCTGTTGCTGCTTCTTGCTTTTGTTGTAATTCTGCTAGCATTCTCCTCAACTAAATGGCTTGACAAGTTATTGAAGTGGCTACTATATACTCAGCTTATAAGGAAGATATTTTTGTTGTGGTTTGCTTCTTTGAGCTCTAAGTGATTACTCCTGATCTAAGCGTAAAACATTTGCGTAAATACTCCGTTTATCATCTAATGAACTAGACCAATCACTATTCATGAACCCAAATAAACTAAAATTAGAAATTTTTGAATACTAAATGCCATAATCAACAGTTCCAATAACATAACACAAGACCTGCTTTGCTGCTCCAAAAAAAAAAACTTTGATGGACTTTGCATAAACTTGGAAATTGCACCAATAGAAAGTGCAATATCGGGTCGAGTGGGAGTTAGATAAATCAATCATCCAACTACGCTTTTAAACCTTCTAACATTAGCCATTTCTCCCTCATCTTCATAATTTTTCATTAACATTCATGGGTGTAGCTGCATATTTACAATTAATCATGCCAAATTTCTTAAGAAGATCCTTAACATATTTTCTTTGGAAAATAAAAATTCCATCTTCAACCTGTTGAACTTCAAGACCAAGAAAATAATGTAGCAGACCTATATTCGACATTTTAAACTCATGCATCATATGTGATTTAAATTCAATCACAAGAGAACTAGAAGAGCTTGTATAAATGATATCATCAATGTTAAGACAAATAATGATGGAATTATTTTTACCTTCCTTCTTTAAATAGAGACTAGGTTCATTGATGCAGATTCCGAGGATCAAATATTACATTTAGGACCCTACATATATATTTAATATAGATAACTTAGAAGCTTGAACAAATCCTACCTACAAAACCTACAACTAACCTGTAATTAAGAACTTGGCTGATTGGGATGAAAAAAGCAAGAATGAATGAACACCACAAAATAATTTGATATGTTCATTCTATTCTTGATGCAATAATAAGAATAAGAATTCTCACTTGTCAAAGTTCTACTAAAGACAGTAAAATTCATTCAATTGAAGTGTGTCATATTACATTGAAAATGAGATATTTATAGGTTAAAAAACATAAATTCTATCAAAAGATCATAATTAGATGACCTAGAGAAATATGAATATAATTTAAATTACCTAGAGAAACATGGTATTAAATGATCTGAAAAAACATGGTATTAAATGACATAGGGGAATATGGTATTAAATGACCTAGGGGAACATAGTATTAAATAACTTAGAAAAATATGTTATTAAATTACCTAGGAGAATATAGTATCAAATGATTTAGGAAAACATGAACATAATTTAATTATTTAGGAAATGACCAAAATGATCCTAAACATTCATTCTAAATTCTGGCCACACACTTGAATAAAATTAATGATCTTCTTTAACTTCTTTGATTTTTTAAATAGTTCACATGTACTAAGTTCTTGTTGTATCCATTTTTGTACAAAGTCTAGAAATATATGTTTTAGCTTCTTGGCTTGAAATCTTGTTATTGGACCAGATGGTATTGTAATATCTTCTGCATGCTTCTCTTTAATGTCTTTTGAACCCATGTCTGCATCATTCCCTCTTTCTTCAAAAGGATTCATCCTCGAATTTGCATTCATATCAAACAGAGAAAGATAAAAAATGTTAAAAGTAGCGGACTCAGAATACTCATCAGGGAGATCAATCTGATAAGCATTATCATTGCTTTTCTCCAACACTTGAAATGGCCCAACGCCTCTCGGATCCAACTTTGACTTCCTTTGTTTTAGAAACCTTTTCTTATGCATATGTACCCAAATCCAATCTCCAAGTTCAAGTACAACTTGTTTTCGCCCTTTATTTGCCCTTTGAGCATAAACTTGGTTCTTTTTTTTAATCTACTCACGTACCTTCTCATGGATAGTTTTAATCATTTTAGTCTTATTCTTACTATCTACAATTGAAATTTCACTTAAGGGTAATGATATTAAATCTAAAACAATTAATTAATTAAACTTATACACAATTTCAAAAGGTGAAAAACTTATAGAAGAATGAATAATATAATTATATGCAAACTCAATGAATGGCAAACAATTTTTCCAAGTTTTCAAATTCTTACCAATAATAGCACGCAACAAAATTCCTAAAGTTCTATTAACAACTTCATTTTATCATCAGTTTGTGGATGACAAGTAATAGAATATAAAAGTTTAGTTCTTAACTTACTCCACAAAGTTTTCTAAAAATGACTCAAGAATTTAACACCACGATCAGAAACAATAGTCTTAGGTACACCATGAAACCATACTACTTCTCTAAAGAACAAATCACCAACGTTTGTTGCGTCATTGGTTTTGCGACATACAATGAAATGTATAATTTTACTAAACTTATCAACTACAATAAATATGTTATCTTTACCTCTTCTAGTTTTAAGCAAACCTAACACAAAATTCATAGAAATGTCACACCAAGATTGAGTAGGAATTGGTAATAGAGTGTATAAACCATGCAGTTTGGACTTAGATTTAGCCTATCTACATGCAATACAAGATGAACAAAGTTTTTTAACATTCCTACGTATGTTTGGCCAATAAAAATGCTCAGTCATAATGTTCAAAGTTTTATGCACACCAAACTGACCCATTAAACCCCCACTATGAGACTCACGGACAAACAATTCACACAACAAACATGTATCACACACAATTATTTTCCACAAAATAAAAATCTCTCATGCCTATAAAACTTATCAAATGCAGTATGTTCACAAGCAGCATAAGCATTGAAAAAATCAGAATCAATAGCATACATATCTTTGAGTTGCTCAAATCTTAATAACTTAGAACTAAGTGAAGAAATTAAAGCGTACCTTCTAGATAATGCATCTGTCACCACATTATCTTTACCTTGTTTATAACGAATCATACAGGAAAAAGTCTCAATGAACTCTATCCACTTTGCAAGTCTTTTACTCAACTTTTCTTGTCCCTTTAAATGCTTGAGGGACTCATGATCAATATGAATAACAAATTTCTTTAGAAGTGGGTAATGCTGCCACACCTACAGTGCACGAACTAAAACATATAACTCTTTGTCATAAATAAAATAGTTCAATGGTGCCCCATTTAACTTTTTGTTGAAGTATGCAATTGGACATTTATCCTACATTAGAATAGCTCCAATAACTATTACAGAAGCATGGCATTCAATTTTAAAAATTTTAGAAAAATCAGTTAAATAAAGAACAAATGTTGAACACAATTATCTTTTAAATTTTTGAATGCATGCTCTTACTCCTCTCCCTATTTGAATCCAACATCCTTTTTAACTACTGCAGTTAAAGGAGCAACAATAGATGAGAAATCTTTCACAAATTTCCTATAAAAACTAGCCAGCCCGTGAAAACTTTGCACATCAGACACACTCCTAGGTGTTGGTCATTCTTGTATAGCTTCCACTTTGTCAGTATCAACCTCAACTCCATTTGCACTAACAATAAACCCTAAAAACACAACTTGATTAAGGCAAAAAATACACTTCTGTAAGTTAGCAAACGATTGTTCCTTTCTCAAAATTCTAAAACAGTTCTAACATACACAAAATGATCATCCAAAGACTTGTTGTAAGTCATAATATCATCAAAATAAACTATAACAAACTTTCCAAAAAATTTATGCAAGACATAATTCATTAACCTAATGAATGTACTTGGTGCATTAGTTAAACCAAATGGCATAACCATTCACTCATACAAACCATATTTAGTTTTGAATGCAGTATTCCATTCATCACCTAGTTTCATGCGAATTTGGTGATATCTACTTTTCATATCAATCTTTGTAAAAATACATGCACCATTCAATTCATCTAACATGTCATCTAATCTAGAAATGGGATGGTGATACTTTACAGTGATTTTATTGACTGCACGACAGTCAATACACATCCTCTATGATCCATCTTTCTTACGAACTAGCAACATATGAACTGCACATGAACTCATGCTCTCCAATATATACCCTTTTGCCAAGAGTTCATCCACTTACCTTTAGAGTTCTTTTATTTCATCTAGATTACTCCTATATGCTGGCTTATTAGGAATTACAGAACTAGGAATGAAATCAATTTGATGCTCAATACCCCTCAGATGTGGTAATCTATTTGGCATATCATTAGGAAACACATCTTCAAACTCCTGCAACAAAGAAACAAACATATTAGACATATTTGGATTAAGGTTAGTTTTAGAGAAATAAACTTCTCTAAACCTAAGCACTATCAAAACTCTCTTACTTGCATAAGCACTCCTTAATTCCCTTTCTTTTGAATACAAACTTAGTTTGTGTTCACTTTTTTCTTTTCTCATTATAATTTTCTCTCTTGTGTTTCTCTCTTTCTTTTTCTCATTAGTGCAATCACTCACAAATGGGCAGTTATTTTTTTTCTTTTCTTTTTCAGCCTCTTTTTCCTTATTTCTTTTCCTTCTCTCACTATCCGAATTCCCATTAGAAGCTTGTATCATCTTTATTTAATTCTTATACACTTCTGAAGGAGATAATGGTGCAAGTGTAAAATCTCTGTCATTCAAAGTAAGTGAGTATCTATTTGTCTACCCATCATGTATGACTCTTCTATCAAATTACTAAGGTCGCCCTAACAACAAATGACCAGCTTGTATGGGTACTACATCACATAATACTTCATTAACATATCTCCCAATAGAGAATGGAATTATAACTTGTTTAATCACATTTACTTCTCCACAATCATTCAACCATTGCAACATGTAGGGTCTTGGGTTCTTTTCACATTTTAAACCTAATTTCTTCACCAAAGTAGTACTAGCCACATTTGCATGGGAGCTCCATCAATGATCACAACACAAACCTTTTTACGTATAAGGCATCTTTTATGGAATAGATTTTTTCTTTATTCTAAACTTTCCTCCTTAACTTATATATTAAGAGCTCGCCTGATAACCAATGATGCTCCATAGGTAGCATACTCGATGCCATTATCACAATCTTCTAAAGATTGTATATTATCACAATCAAAATCAGATTTAGACTTAACATCCCCATTATCCCTAATAAACATGACCTTATTTTGACATTGTGAAGCAATATGTCCTACTCTCAAACATTTAAAACATTTAATAGTTCTATATTCATTAGTAGATGTGAGATCTAACTTACCTTTAATAGATGATGAGGTACTTTTATTTTTACCTTTGTTGAAATCTATACCCTTCTCCTTGGAACTAAAGCTCTTCTCCTTAGTCTTCTCTTCTTTCTTAGGCCAATTTGAATTCTAATTACTATTAGAACCAGAATATGACTATGTTTTCCTCTTACTTTTCAATTGTCTTTCTACTTTCATGGCCATGTACATCTCTTCCAACTCAACATAGTGATGTAATTCAACTATATCGATAATTTCTTTATTCAAGTCACTTAGAAATCATGTCATGGTAGCTTTTCTATCCTTCTCGATATTTACTCGAATCATGGCTTTCTCTATTTCTTTATGATAATCTTCAACTAATTTAGACCCTTGAGTGAGCCTTTGTAATTTTTAATAGAGCTCTCTATGGTAAAATGATGGAACAAACCTTTTTTCTCATAATAGCTTTCATTTGAGTCCAAGTGGTGATGGGTGCCTCTCTATTACATCTCCTAAAGATGAGTAATTGATCCCACCAAACCCAAACATAATTAGTAAATTCAACGCCTGCCAACTTCACCTTTTTCTCCTCAGAGTAGTTATGACATTCAAATATCAACTCAACTGTTTGTTCCCATTTTAGATAAGTTTCGACATCATTTCTACCTTGAAAGAAAGAATCTTCATCTTAATAGAATTAATGTTGTTGTCCCTCCTTTCACGTCTTTTTTGTACCGTTGACTCTTTACTATCTTCATCTACTTCCCTTTCTATCTCTTCATCATTCAACATATTTGCTCTTCTCCTATTTTTCCTCCTTTGATTAGAACCACCTTGTTGGCCTCGAAGGCTATCTATATCATATTTCATGTTGTCTATGTCCTTATTATGTTTCTCAAACTATCTTTTCATTTCTTCTAATATCAAGGTTATGTCATTCATGGTTATTTTACGTTAGTAAAGAAAATTCCACAACACTCCTTTACATGTTTCACTCTTAAATAGATTTGTCACTTCTCTCGTGTTTTCACTTAGGATTTCGGCTTTTATCATTTTCTACGCTCACACCCTCAAGCTTTTTACCATTCTATTCTCTTATTCAAGTTGTACTTCAAAATTGAAAGCAACTTAATCAAGATAAACATTAGTTATTTATGTGACACTTCAAGAAATCCTAATGAATGATAAGGTAAAAAATCAACACTAGATGTAAATTAGATAAACAAGAACATAATCTAAACACACGGATTAAAGTTTCTTTAAACTAATTAAAGTAAATAGGATGCAATTAGCTACTTTTAGTATAATAGAAATACGAAATATATAAAGAAACGAAACTAAGAATACAAGAAAACGATTTTCGACTGATGATAGTAGAATTCAGATCCCTCTTAATGAGAAATCTGAATATCTAAACCTAATAATCTATTCTCAATATAAACTACACTCTAAACAATAAAAACTATGCTATTGTGAGGCAACATATGCGAAGTGGATGCACTTTAACTAAGATAGACAAAACTAAAAGTTTAATAAAGACACCTTTTCTCTGTTACAATAGAAGCCAATTCTGATATTTTTTTCTTTCTTTTCTCTCTATTTTTTTAAACTTTTCTTATGATTTTTTTTAAAAAAATTCGACTAATAAAAACAAAATATGAAAAGACAAAGAACACAGAATTAAAGAATAAAAATAAGGTGCAACCAAATTAAGAATAATAAAGATAAAAGTTGAACAGTCTAAACATATAAAAATAAGAAGACAAACTTAGATAAATCAATCACATATGATACCTAAAGAGTTAGTCAAGGCCAAAGTTCTGATACCAAACTGATGCAGAACCTGAGGATCAAAGATTACATCTAAAACTTTACATATATATTTAGCATAAATAACTTAAAACCCTAAACAATTCCTCTCTATCAAACCTATAACTAACATGTAATTAAGAACTTGGGTGATTGGAATGAAAGAAGCAAGAATAAATAAACGCCACAAGATAACTTGATAAGTTAATTCAATTCTTGATGCAACAAGAAAAATAAAAATTCTCACTTGTCCACGTTCTATCAAAGGTAATAAAATTTATTCAATAATCGAAGTGTCATAATATATTAAAAAAAAGATATTTATATGTTAAAACACCTAAATTCTGTCAAAAGATCATAATTAGACGATTTAGTGAAATATGAACATAATTTAAAAGATCTAGAGAAATATGGTATTAAATGACCTAAGAAAATATAGTATTAAATAATATAGGGGAACATGGTATTAAATATCTTAGGGGAATATAGTATTAAATGACCTAGGAAAACATGATATTAAATGATCTAGGAAAACATAGTATTAAATAACCTAGGGAAACATGAATATAATTTAATTATTTAGAAAATGACCGAAATAATCTTAGACCTTCATTCTAAATTCTGACCACATACTTGGATGAAATTAATGATTTTCTTTGGCTTCTTTGATTCTTTAAATAATTCACATGTGCTAAGTTTTTATTATATATATCTTTATACAAAGTCTTGAAATATATGTTTTAGTTATTTGGCTTGAAATCTTATAATTAGACTAGCTGACATTGTAATATTTTCTTCATGTTTCTTTTTAATACCTTTTGAACCCATATCTGCATCATTCATTCTCGCTCCTCAAGAACTCATTTCATTGAAAATATCTATCAATTTTACTATACCATGCATAGACACTTGCTTCAAACCATATAATGGCTTCCTCGACCTGTACACTTTCTTCTTTTTGGCTTCAATTATGAAACCTTATGGTTGGGTTACATAAACCTCTTCTTATAAATCACCATTCTAATTGTGCAGCCAATGCCAAAACAATTCTCACCATTTCAAAGCGAGCCACTGGAGAAAAACTTCGATTTAGTGATGTTGAGTTTGACGAATTTGACAACGCCATAGAGAACCAGCTGCTGAATTTATAAGAGTTGGTTCAGGATTTTCATTTGGAAAAATTCCAAGAAGATTATTGTGTCTTCTCATCACTTTCACGTCAATTCTAACTTGCATTTTCATCAAATACTACATCCCTTTTAATTAAAATCTGGCCACTATGAGGATTATACAATCTATATGCTTTGGAGTTAGTACAATAATCAATAA
This sequence comes from Carica papaya, assembly GCF_054855325.1. Classification (NCBI taxonomy): domain Eukaryota; kingdom Viridiplantae; phylum Streptophyta; class Magnoliopsida; order Brassicales; family Caricaceae; genus Carica; species Carica papaya. The sequence continues at coordinate 33,758,441 of NC_142313.1, forward strand.
AAATATATTTTTCAAATTTCTCATCAAATTTATGACGAAATTGAGAATTTACCAAAGCATAAGCAATGCACCCAAAAATCCTTAAGTGATTTCCAAATGGTTTTCTACCATGCTAAGTTTCAAATAGAGTTTGATTCATGACAGCCCTTGTGGGAGATAGATTCAACAAATAAATTGATCATACTACTGCTTTAGCCCAAAATTGATTCGAAAGTCCCTTTTCTTGGAACATGCTCCTTGCCATCTCTACAACAGTTCAATTTTTCTGCTTGGCGACACCATTTTGCTTTGAAGTGTAAAGAGTTATCAACTCTCCACCTCTATCGGTGCGAAGAACTTTGATGTGAGCACCACTTTGTTTCTCAACCTTAACTTTAAGGTGCTTGAATTTTTGAAATGTTTCTGAGTTATTTTCTAAAAAATAAACCCCACTCATGCGACTAAAATCATCGGTAAAGAGTAAAAATAACAGCTCCCACCAAACGATGCAGTATGCATAGGTCCACATAAATCAGCATTTATTAATTCAAGATACTTTGAAGTCCTCCAGCTATTTCCTACTGGAAAAGATTTTCTAATTCGCTTCCCATAAATACAACCTTCACACAACTCAATAGAATTAATTTTTGGCGGCCCAAAAACTATACCTTTGTCACCCAACAATTTTAGGCCTTTGATATGCAGATGCCCATACCGAAGATGCCATAACTGCGAGTCATCTAATCTGGCAGCAGCTAGAACCATATCCTGCACATTTGAGGCTTGCAACGGAAACATCTTATTTTCAGTTATGTTGACATTGATCATCATTCGACCTGATTTCTTGTCTCTAATAACACATGCACCATCCTCAAATACAATTGAATAACCTCTAGTCATTAGTTGTCTAACACTTAATAAATTATAGCCCAAATCAAGTACAAATTGAACATTATGGAGGAGTTTTACTTTACCATTGCTAGTTTCAAGTGCCACGGTACCTTTCCCTTCAACTTGAATTTCTTTTCCATTTCCAAGTTGAACCTTCACTTTTTGTGTTTTATCAAGCTCTTTGAACAAAGATTTTATGTCAATCAAGTGATTTGAACATCCACTATCTAAAAACCACACATCACTTAAAATATTATTAGTAGCAAAATGATCCATAAACAGCTTATTTTCTTCTCCATTCTCTGCTGCATAATTCACTTGTTGATCTTCATACCAACAATCAACTTTTATGTTGCCATATCTCTTGCAATGATAGCATTGAATGCCATTTTTTGTGTTTATTTTGCTCTCTGGATTGCCTTTGTTGCCCATCAAATTGACCTCTACCTCTGCTTCGATCCCTGCCACGGCCACAAAATCCTCATCTTCCTCGGCCTTTACTTGCTGAAGTTTCATCTTCTCCAGTTCTGGTTGCTGCCTCCTTCACTTTAAATGCTTGTTCTTCAGTCTTTTCAAGTGATTGATTTATTTTGGCCTCATGTGCTTACAAAGACCCCATTAATTCATCAAAGAAAAATATTGACAAATCCTTTGATTCTTCTATAGCAGCACCTACATGGTCAAATTTAAGAGTCAAGCTTCTCAAAACCTTTCAGCAATTGTTTGATCAGCAATGTTCTCTCCATAAGATCACATTTGACTGATTATTGCCATGGTTCCCGACAAAAAGTCAGCAATGGATTCTCCATTTCTCATGACCAAGGCCTCAAAGTCTCGTTGAAGTGATTGCAATTTCACCACGATCACCTTTGAATCACCTTGAAACTCCTGCATAATCAACCAAGCCTGCTTTGATGTGATTGCTGCTGCAATATGTGAGAAGATGCTGTCATGGATAGCCTGCTGAATAATTACTAAGGCTTTGGAATCTTTCCTCTTGTTGTCCCTTAATCTGCTTTCTTCATCTGGATCTGCATAGCCATATTCTACCAAGTCCCAAAGATCTTGAGATTTGAGTAAAGTTCTCATTCTTATATTCCAGAATTCAGAACCTTCACCTTTAAAAATGGGATGAGTGGTTATGCAACACTCATTGCATTACCATTACCTGCCATGATTTTTTTTTTAATTTCACCATGATCACCTTTGAATCACCTTGAAACTCCTTCTGCAGAATCAACCAAACCTACTTTGATGTGTTTGCTGCTGCAATACGTGAGAAGATGCTGTCATGGATAGCCTGTTGAATAATTACTAGAGCCTTGGAGTCTTTCCTCTTTTTGTCCCTTTATTTACTTTTTTAATCTGGATCTACATAGCCATATTTTACCAAGTCCCAAAGATCTTGAGATTTGAGTAAAGTTCTCATTCTTACACTCCGGAATTCATAACATTCACATTTAAAAATAGGAATGAGTGGTTGTGCGCACTCATTGCATTAACATTGCCTGCCATGACTTTTTGTCCCTTTATTTACTTATGTTCATATGTATGCTCCCCGAAAATTTCCCCTATCACCAAGCGACCGTCCAATCTTTTACTCTTCCAATCGTCTTCTCCAGAACCCCAAAAAATCAGCTCTCTCAATCACACTCTCTGTTCTTTCTCCCTTGGTTCCCCTTTGTTCCCCCAATCCATTTTCGGCTCTCTTTATAGCCAAATTAATCACCAACCCGACTGAAAATCAACGGCTCTAATTGCTTCATGCTGGTCGCATCTGCCTCAGATGCCATCTTTTCCCTTTTTCTTTGTGCCATCATCTTCATGTTCCCCTGCCCTTTCTGCTTAAACGTTGCGTCCTCTCTCCTCTGTTGCGCTTCATCATATCAGCTTCATATGACTTTCCGATTTCTCTCTATTTCACGCTTCTCCATGCCGTTCCATCATCGTCACTAAACCCCCTGACCCGCTTTTCACCTTTTCCCCTTTTCCCTTTGTTTTTGGTCTTCCCCGCGCCCTCTCTCTTTTGTTCCTCCTTTTCGTCGTCTTTGGAGCAGATGGAAGAAGAGAGGATTCCTTGTTCAAAATGGTGCTGTCTTTGAGGAATTTTTTGGTCTCCCTGTCTTGCATGCTTTTGTTTCATACCATTGGATTCTTTGAAACTTGTATACCGAAAAAGCATCTCTGTTTACTATTAGATGAACTATTTTACTCTTAAACTCAACTTAGTTTTTTGAATATATTCTATTTGTTTTATAGTACTCTTCCAACTATTGTAGAATACCATTCGACAGCTCAACATTTGTCACCTTTCTCAAGAAAGTGAACTCATCAAAGGTAACATCCATTCTAAAGACTATTTTTCTTAATTTTGGACAGCATAAGCGATATCCCTTCATTCCACTTATATGCCCCATAAACAGTGTTTTATTTGCTCTTAGCTCAACTTTCGAATCCTTGACATGGTAGATTACAATGGAACCAAACACATAAGAAATCATAATCTATATCAAGTTCACCACACCAAGCTTCCAACGACATTATGCCACTAATAGTTGTAGATTGTAAGCAATTGAAAGTTGACATGCATATTTTATGACCTCAACACAAAACTATATATTCATTTATTGAATACAGCATCGAATAACATATACTAAACTTTCTCCAACAAAGTTCAATTCAAGTATTATGCTACTCTATTTTGTTTATGGTATCTCTTTGAATGATGATACCTTCATTTTTGCATGCTTTCATAAACAGATCATTTTTGTACTATCCACCATTTTTTGTTTAAAGACATTTGATCCTTCTATTAATTTAAGTTTCATTAATCTTTCATGCGAGAAAAAACTTCCAATGGTTCATCTTTCAACTTCAGAGTTTATACACATACTCTTTAGAAAAAATCATCAACAAAGGTACCTAGTAGTCATTAACAAAAGTACCTAGTAGTGTTGTATATAAAAATTCAGTCTCTTTCTACATAATTTAACATCAATACATAATTTACTAATATAATATATCAATAACGCTACTAGCAATAACTATTAAATATATAATAAAATAAAGACAATATAATTTTAATGAGGTTCGACCAACTTAGATTACATCCTAAAATAATAATTATTTTTTTAAGAAAATAACATAAAGAGAAAGAAAAGACAACAAAGCATAAGGAGTAATTGTCTTGACTTTTACCGGATGATTAACAAAAGAAAAGATTATCAACAGCTTAACTCTTGGTTTATAACTCTTTTAATGAATTTTTTAGTTTAATAACTTAAAGCTCTTTAATTAAAGAAGTTTCTAAAAGAGTTTATTTAAGATTTAGTGAGTCTTGTTTAAAAAAAAAAAAAATTGTGTAAAAGTTTTAAATTTTGACATTACTTATTGTAGTATTTTTAAAATTTTTACAAAAATAAATAAAACAATCTTGACTTATATTTAAAATCATTTTGCAAAAGAAATTCTATTTAACTTAAGATTTTTTTTTTTTAATGTGCCTCTCTAAGCTTGCATTTGGCATCTTTAAGGAAATATATAGATATAAACATTATTGAATAACCATGTGATTTTATTACATAATTCTTCTTTATTTTGAAGCCCATTCAAGATTTTAGTATTTTCTTATTTTACGTTTTCTGTTCAAATAATTAATTCCATATTCAATTTAAGATTTTCTCAATATTAGAAGTAATTTTTTTTATTAATTAGAAATTTTTTGTTTAATTATATTTCACCAAAAATATCAGTAATCTCTTGGTTAAATCATCTCTTGGCTGTAAGGTTAATACTTTACCAATCTCTATATAACTATAAACATGTGAATTCTAATCGAATTTGTGTCTTTTATATATTTCATAAAAATAAAAAATAAAAAAATAAAAAAAATTGTAGTATAACTAATTATGTAATTATTAAAACTTATAAATTTTTATTAAAAAATCTCCATAAAATGGAAACCTTTTAATTAGACATATATTATTTTGGTCATACATTATTATTAGTATTTGAGTATTTTATTTCCTAGTTAAATGTTTACCTACCACGACTGGGTTGCATTCTCTTCTCTCATCTTAGCATTTTTTAATATATACAAACAAATACATATAGATTTTTTTTAATGTTTTATTTTATATTTAGAAAAATAAATATCTAAAAATTTTAAAATTTATGACTCACGGCTGCTATCACATTCTCTATCTGTATTTTATTTCAATATATATATACATATATATATATAAACATAGATATAAAACTTTTTGACCAAATAATAAATTCCAAAGTCTATTCTACCGTCAATATTCAAAGACGTAATTGAGGTTCATTGAAGCATTTTTTTTCACATGGCCTATCTTATAAAAGCAATAAACTACTAATTTAGTTCTAAAACCAAAGTTAGAATAGTGATTCACTGAGTCCCAAAATGTTAGCTATAAGATGATTATCAAAATTCTGCCAATCAACTTTTGTCAAAACAACAAAAAATCATCCATTATGTTTAGTAGAAACACCAGAGGAGTCGCTCAAAAAGACAAACCTCAATCGGACGTGGGGCAAATATCTGGCTATTCCCATGACAAGTAACAAAACATTTCGAAGGCAAGTTTTCAAAATGGCTACTTGGTCGTTGAAAAGATCAATGATTATCGTTTCTGAGATGAGATTTCAACGAGATAGTGCTTTTTCAACTCTCTCAAAATGGAATCTAGTCCAAACATATATGCCATGGTTCCTTACTTCGACAGGGTACAAATATCTAAATTTGTGTGTGTGTGTACGTATGTCTACAATAGCACCCAATTTCTATGTGTGACCAAGATGGTCACTGGTGATGTCAATAGTAATCAATCCATATGGCCATTTATGGATGGACCAAAACTTTTGAACTATGAAATCTCATCTGAAGAAAAATACCATTTTTGCTCTTATCCATTCTGATTATCTCTCGATTGCACATGGACAATTACGTTTCGTATTGAAAATTAAAATACTAGGAGATTCATATCTCATAAAATATCACCCTAATTACTTTTAAATGTGAATATTATAAAACTTAATTTTTATTTTTCAATTTTCAATTCAATAAAATACTAATAAGAGAACAATACAAATATAATATAATATAAATCTGAACAAAAATAAAATTCTAATTACATGTCTAACTTGAGTTAAATTTTTTTAATAATTTATTTATTTATAAAAGAAAACAAAAATTCATAATTATAAATAAAATTAATCAAATTATGCAACACATATGTGAACTATAATTAAATTATACATATTAAATAGCACATATATAAAAAAATCCAATAGGAATGAAGTAGATTGAGAACCATCTATAAAATATAATTCTTAAATGTAAAAATCTTCACTATAAATTAACTTAAGCAAATTTACAAAATATTACTTTGCATTATACTTTATTATAAAGAGATCCCATATTTCCTAAAAAAAATAAACGTTAGGATCTCGTAGAATTGGAAATCAAATTAATTCTAATTAAGGAGATCAAGGATTTTGATGGTCTCTGATGAGTGGCTACTTCTTCTCCGAACTAAATCAGAAAGGAAATTAAAATTATATTAATTATAATAACATTAATTTAAGCTTCATGGAACATGCTCGTAAATATTCAATGTACTTTTCACTTGTATATTTCTGTATGTTGCTAGACTTTTGTCACTGTTTCTACCCTAAAGTACTTAATTTTTCCATCTCACAATCCAATCGCTGTTGGTCACCTGCTGCTGCTACCTGGTACGGTAGCCCTAATGGTGCCGGTAGTGATGGTAATCTCCTATTTACACATATACAACACATTATATATACATATATATACTCCATTTGTCTAACATGTATATATTATACGTATATATGTACATCATATAGGTGGAGCGTGTGGATATGGACCTAGTGTGGGTCAACCTCTATTCTCTTCAATGGTGTCAGCAGGAGGTCCTTCCCTCTTCTTCAAAGGAGGCCAAGGATGTGGAGGATGTTGCCAGGTACCTTATATACCAACTTATGATCTTCATTTCTAATATTTAGGATTTTCTTCTTAAATTTTACTCATAAAAGTATTCCCAAATCAATTTGTAAAATACTTGAAATGATATTTAAAATAGATTCTTCCAAATTAATATTATAAATTTATAATTTTGTTTTTAAAATATTATTAATCAGAATCGAACTGTGAATGTGTATTTAAAAAAATTAAATTTCTTAAGAAAAATTTATTCATTTTCATGCAACTAAAACATTCTTAACAATCAAGATATATATTTTGTAGAAAAGGTAAAAGAAGTTTTATCAACAATTGTTATTTCCTCATGAGTAAATGTGATTGTTTAACGAAGGACTAGGTATTTGCATAAATAATATTTTAATTAAAAATGTATAATTTTGATGGAAGTAAACTTTAAACTTAATATATATATATATGTATATATAGCAGGAGAAATTAAAAAATGTATTATTTTATGTGTACCAATAGCTTGGTGAAATGATGAACAAAATTGCTGACATATGGTTTTGTGGAATTCTTATTAATCCCTTAAATATTAATGTTGGTGGACAATCACACTTCCTTTGAAATTACACATGTTTAACATTTGATTATTTTTGTTGGCTGTTGGCAACTAACGACCGATTAATGTTTTTATATTTTTATTAACGCATCTATGTTTACCTGGACATCCAATGACTACACAGATAATTGTTCAGGAAGTATCATGCGTATCACATTCAGTTTACTTCGATCTAACCGTTACTGCTTTTCGAGTTATGGCCAATTCTGGTAATGCTGATCAACTTCGCAGCAACATTGGAACGTTAGCAATCCAATGTAGAAAGTAATTACTAATATCTTATTAATATTTCTTGAAATTTTAACAGAGTTGATTGCAAATATTCTGTTGATTCAGGCTCCAATCCCTACTTTTTTGCAAGCGTAATTGAATATGTAGATGGAGATGGAGAGCTCACCGCAGTTGAATTAAAACAGGCTTGGAACTCCCACACCTGGCTTGCTATGCAGAAGTTATGGGCTGCTGCTTGGAAACTTAACTTTGGCTCTACTCTTTGTGCTCCATTTTCTATTCACCGCAGTTGAATTAAAACAGGCAGGCTTGGAACTCCCACACCTGGCTTGCTATGCAGAAGTTATGGGGTGCCGCTTGGAAACTTAACTTTGGCTCTACCCTTTGTGCTCCATTTTCTATTCGGTTAACTGTAGCGAGAACTGGAGAAACTGTTGTTGCTAATGATGTAATTTCTGTTAACCGGCAACCAGGTCAAACATATCAATCACTAGTTAATTTTAAACATTAATTATATTTATAATGATAATATATTATTTCAATTGTAACATTCTAATTTATTTGATTTTAATAAAAATTAATAAATAAAAATATTATCATTATTATTACTATTATATTGTTAAAAAGAAAGAAAGAAGAGGAATATCGAAAATAAAAAGAAGAAATAGAAAAAAGAAAAGAAAAGAAAAATGAAAAAATGAAAAAAAAAATGAGAAAGGAAACCCTAATTAAAAGCCAATACCCTTTCTTCCCTTAATCCCATTACTTTAAATTGGTTCAAGTTAACTTTTATGAATGTGAGCTATGTTTTTAGTCTTACTATAATTTCTTATATTAATTTCTGATGATGCACATATATTATAGATCGATGTGTATTTGGAAGGTTGTATAAATTTTTAATATTGCACATGTGAGGTCGCATAAATTAACATACGTGAAACTGAATTTTTATTTTATCCTTAAAAAATATATGTAACCCGCATGTAATTTTAAAAATTTAGAGTAATTAATTCCCTAAAATTAGTGTTAATTTATGCTTTCAAATTCAATTAATTATAAAATATTAAAAAATTAAGTCCTACAAAAAAAAATTTTAAAATCCAAATTTTTCCCTAAATACACATAATTAATTAATTAGGAATCAAAGTGAACAAAATAAAATCAATTTGGGTCTTTTTCTAAATTTAAAACTTGATTCAGGGGATTAATGAAAAGAAAATGAGCCATTCCATGATTTCTAGAAAATAGGCCACCTCAGCCAATGACGTGGCTGCAACCAAATGGCAGAGAGTCGCATGGCATCTGACCGCACACGTCGTCAGCCACGCGGACACTCATAGTATTCAAATCGGATAGCCCTGCGCTTTGACTGATCCAATCAGATCCAATAGTGCGTAGGGATGCAGAGGAAATGATTGTGATTCAATGACCCACATCCAAATGCCAATCGAACAACCTACGTGCGTTCTAAGGTGATCCAACGAGCATACGTGCAGATGGTCCAGATATGAGGAGATCGCGATCTAACGGCTACGATCGCGCGAAGACAAAGTTACGAATCTGCCATTAATAAGGCAAAATCTTACGCCTCTTGTACGACCAGGTATGCACAATCATACAACCCACGTGTGTCCGAGAGTGGGTTTAAAAGCCCACCTCAAGTCATTCGACCCCCAGCCTAGTCAAGGGAGTAGAAAAAAAAAAGAAAAGAAAAGAAAGAAAGAAAGAAAGAAAAAGAAGAGAATAAAAAGCTGTGGGAACACCTTGCACGGGGGATAGAGGAGAGAATGAGAGGCATAACATGCCGGAGGCGAGGCCTACCACCAGGGGTAGGCGATTCACAGCCACCCAATGCCGGAAATCGCGAAAAACCCGTCGGGTTTTCCGGTGACCCGCGACCCACGGGTGCGTGATCAAACCCGAACCTTCAGGGATGATTTTCTATGCCTTGTTCTCTTTATTTAAATTCGATTAAACATTCTACAAATAGCTTGGCTGTAGTAGAACAACTTTAAAGTCCAAATTTAACCAAAACCGAGCTATGAATGCATGAAAAATTGCATTAAGCTCACAGGTTTGTCACTAACCCAAGAAGGAATTATTCCTTGCAGGTTTTTTCTTAACTTTGGGGATATTTTTAGAGCTTGATTCGTTTCCTAGACACTTTAAAATGGTAAGTATAAGTAGTTGGTAACCCGAAACGTTCATAGCATCAAGTTTTAATGAATTCATGAAGTAAATTAGGAGATATTCACATCCAAATATGGGTTGGTGAACTGGTTGAAGAACCAATTTGAGAAATGAGATGTTTTTGAACAATTATAAAATTTTAAAATTCACTTGCTTGAACTTAATGTGTGAATGGATGATATAATGATAAATTAGAAATTAGTGAAAATTACAGGTTAGAAGGAAGGAAAATTGAAATAGAATGATGAATTTAGGAATATTTAGGGAATGAAATTAGGAAAGAATTTGGAAAGTTGAAATAATAATAATAATAATAATAATAATAATAGCAATAAAAAAAATTTAAAAGAAGAAATATATAATAATAAAAAGATACATATTATATAAAAATACATATATAATAATAATAATAATAAATTCATAAACAATTATAAAAATAAAAAATAAAAGAAAACTCAAACTAACAAATAAATCTATTTATAACCTAATCAAGATAAAAAAACTAAATTAGAATGAGAAAATAAAAGTGACTGGTAGGAAATTCGAATATGTAAAACAAAAGAAAATAAGATATCAATCTTAACTAAGAATAGGAAGAAAAGAAAATAATGCAAAGAATTGAAAAAGTGAAAACTTAAAAATAACTTGTTTAAGATTGGTATCACTGAAATTCAACAGTGTAGTGAACCTTATCCTTGGGTCGATGAAAGTCATTCCAGATGTGGTTGGGATGTGTGTTCTGTTATGAGTCACCTAGTAATGGATTGTTGAGACCAATTTGAATGTTTTGTCTATGTGTCTAACTCTTGCGATAGTGGGAATCATGATCCCACAATAGTTTAGATAACGAATATATTCGTTAAATATCAAATAAAACTCTAAAATTTTTAATAATACTAATTAAGTAATTGGGTTGAGGCAAATCGAGAGTCGATGATACCTGTGAGGGATTACGGTTGTTTCGATTTATCCATGAATTGTGAGAAAATCTAACTGAGGGATAAAATGAATTTGGAAGGATTTTTGAGGGTCAAAATGAACCTAAGTGGATTTCGAGGGACAAATTTATAGGGATAAAAGGGATCTAGGGGGGGTTTTAGGGGATAAGAAGTGACCTAGGGGGATTTTAAGGAAAAATATAACTAGGGAGACTTTTAAGGAGAAATTTTGACTTAGGGGGAATTTGAGGGGTAAAAGTGAGAGGGAAATTTTGATGGATGTCTGATTAAGGGGATAACGAGGGAGAAATTTGAAGAATTTAATCTCTCTACATTTCATGATTTTTAAATAAATAGAAAAAGAAAAATTTTACATATTTGATTGATTATTTGCTTGTATGTCCCTATGGTGTACTCTATTTTTTTTACTTACTGAACTCGTTGAAATTGTTTACCCCATTAAATTATCATCTTTTTCAGAACGGAAAAAAATGATAGTCGTACCCAAATCAGAATGTTAGTATCCTGCTTGGCTTGAGTAAGTTGTAGTTTAGTTTTTGGATCCTATAATTTTTGTTACCTCATGTTATTATGACTATATTATAATACGTATCAAGGGATGAATAAATTTTGTTTTTTTTTTGTATTATAAACTGATTAATTCTTTAAATTAGCCAGTAGTTTATGATCGTAGTTTTTCAGTGGGACTACTGCCATCATAATATAAGTTTGAATATATGAAGAGTGCGTAGTTAAAAATAATTTTACTATATTTTTATTTAGAATTAAAAAAAATAAAAAATGTAACTAAATTTAATTTGTTGTACTTTTAGCAATAATTTTAAAAATTGCACTGGGAAGATGCAACAAAAGCTTTCAGGTGACAAAATTTTAACCGTGGTTGTAATTGCCACTAAATATTTAAAACTTTTAAGAGCAATTGAAAGTAGTAGGTAACTGAAAGCTCCACTAAATTGCGTAAAATATAAATTGGCCATATATCAAAAAGTTTGTGGCAGAATCATTATTTTAAAAGTTAAAAAATGCAAACAAATGCTTTAGTTTCTTCCAGTGGGAAAAGTAAAAAAGATAATTTGAATATACGTGTTTAAAAATTATGTACTTGGACACTGTGGTAAATCATATATACTATATTTAATGTTTTAGTGAAATAATTAAAATACCTAAACATGATACGATTAACATTAACATTGTAATTGATTAATCATTACATATCTAAATATTTTTTTACTGTGAATTACTTTTTCTTTAATAGTCTATGTAATAACTCAAATATAAATCCTTTATAAAGTATTTGTATTATGTTTTTTAATGAGAAAAATTTTACAGAATTAAGTATTTCGGTTAAAGTTTTAATGAGGAAAATGTTGCAACATTGAATTGCCCAAAATTACATATTAATGAATGAAAAAATGTCTATAAATAGAAGTAGCGTTTGTTGGGTCCATAAGTACAAAAATCTCTTTTAGTACATTATTTTATCGTATGAGGTTCTTGAGTGCTTAAAAGAATCCAACACATAGATGAAAGCAAGCCAATTGTTCAAACTAAGCAATGGGATGAGGTATTTACTGATCTTTTGCTTATATTAATTTTCATTTATTTTATCATTTAAATATGCTATAATGTTTATATGACTAACATTTGGTATAAGAGCTATATAGTCTATGCTTTGTTTGTGTTTGAATGTTTACAAAAGTTTTATAAAATATTATTTGGAATGAAGTTATTGTTGTTCTTTGAGACTAAAAATAACATATCTTTCATGGGGATGAGAAAACTACACGTCGTTTTTATTATACAAGGGACCCAAACTCAATGTTCGAATGACACATCGTTTTGGCTTAAAATTGTTCCAAATGACATGTCATTTTTTATAGCCAAAATTATTATATTAAAAAAATGGATGCAATTTTAGAAAAGTTTTTGCCATTATTTGTTGGTATTTTTTGAATTTAAAATTTTATGAAAATTTTACAAATTTTGTTATCTTGTGTGAATTTTCATTAAAGTATGATTTTAAATTTAATAAATTTTAATTTTGTTAATATTTAAGTTTATGTGCTTAAAATTTTGTTTTTATTATATGTATTTATTGTTCTATGCATATAATTTTAGGAAAAATATTTAAGTGCATAAAAGTAAATAATTTCATTCATGATGTTGGATAATATATTTAGTATTCTCACTTTGAATAAAATTCATTAAAAGTGATCAATATAATTATGTTTAATTAGCGATTAACTATATTACCTTTAATTAGATAAAATTATATTATATTTGAGATCACATAAAGAAGTTATTAATTGCATAATGAATGAGTAATTAAATTTTGATTTAATGTCTAGTGATCTACATAATTGTATTTAATTGGAGAGTAACCACAATATCTTTGATTAAATAAACTTATGTATCATATTTAGGACCACATAAGATAATTATGAATATTATTGTGATTAATTATGCTCAATATAATAAATTTATCTCACAGAAAATTAATTATATTTTGCATAATTGATTAGGATAAAGCATTAGATAATTTTTTATAATCTACCCACATGAATTATGGAGCAGAATTTAATAGTTTTATCAAATGGAATTGATAGAATATCAAATTGTTTATGAAAAAAATTAATAACTCGACCATAAAGTATGAATCTAATTGAATTAAAAATTTATCCTGTAACAGCCCCGAAAATTTAAAATGGAATTTTATATTCAAAAATATCAAATGCGGAAGCGAAGACAAAATTGATTAACATCCCTTACACTAAAACAAAAAACGTGCTCGCAAAATATAAAAGATTAAACTACCTAAAGGGGAAACTTGAAAGTAAAAAACTACGAATGTGACTATGGAGTCCTTAGGTGTCCCCTTCGTCGTCCTCCTGCGGAACCGGCTCGGGAACGATGTCCTCTTGATCTGAAATGATTAAATAAGGAATGAGCTACACTAGCCCAGTAAAGACATCATGATATCTCACCATCACGGAGGTAAAGGTGGGTAGAAAACACAAAAGACCAATGGAGCATGATTTACGACAAATCCTTTTATTAATAATAAAACCTTTACCATCCACTTACCTCGGTGGAATTTATAAAACAATATACGAAAGCAATAACATTATCATAATCATGGAATCATATAAACTGTAAAACATAACACTTATCACGCCTTTTGTAATTCCATCATTATACAACATATTTTTTCCTTATTTACCAACCTACTAGTATCCGTGGGGATCCATAGGGGTCCCGCTACCCGTTAATCCTTAATACTTGAAATTAAATTCCAGGGCCGTCCCCATACCCCGTCCGGTATGGGCGCCAAAACACATAAGATCTCCATACCCCGTCCGGTATGGGAGACCACAATCCCGGTAGGGTTCCCTACGGACCCGGTCCGTCCACCATCTCTCAGGATATATAGTCAGGCTGACCACATTATACCATTATCCATTTACATAATTGTTCATTCTCTTTTTTCTCAGTCAGCATCATTAATCCACATACAAGCAAGCAAAACGATAATTTATGCTAAGCAGACAACATACAGCATCAATATCCCGGTCATTTAATCCATAATCAATAAAACAGTAAAACATGCACACGAAACTATAAAATGAAAACATCGAACCTCAACGAAATTTACCTCTATCGGCGGTCGGAAGTTCCTCCAGTGCGGCGGCGGCGGCCGGCTTCTGGTTCGTCTTCTCCGGCGAGCGGCAGGCGGCTAGGGTTTGTGGTCTGGTGTGGGGGTTCTATTTATAACCCCTTGCCTTTTGATCTCAGCCGTCCATTTTATTTTAATCTGGGCCGTCCGTTTTTGATTGAATCTGGGCCGTCCGTGCGTTTAAATCTGGGCCGTCCGATTGCACGTTTGATCTGGGCCGTCCGATCGCGCCCACGCGGATCGCCAACGTGGCCCTTTTTGGAACGACGTGGTTTTGCCACGTGGCAGGTCCCGGTTGGCTGGGACTGCTGACCGGGCCTGCTGACGTGGCTGCCGACGTAGCTTTTTTTTTTTTTTTTTTCTTCTCGGTCCGGGCGCTACATATCCCACAGGCAATTTTTATGTCATTAGATTCATTATAATATAATTTGCATTGGTAAATCATAATTTTTGTTAATTATTCTCAACTAATGATAAGCATGTATTTTTGTAGTTATGCAGCTTACAAATTTTTCTAATATTAAAGTTGATATTCTCCAATTAAATGGTAAAATCTATAAGGTTTGGAAAGAAAAAATTTTCCTTCACTTAGGGTACATGGATATCGACTATGCTATTAGGAAAAACAAACCAATGATTTCTGAAACTAGCATTCCAGTTGAAATTGCTCTTCATGAATAGTGGGAGCGGTCTAACCACCTCAGTTTGATGCTCATTAAGACAAAAAAATTTGCTAGTATTTGTGGTTCTATCGAATAGTTTACCGATATCAAAGCATTACTGAAGGCAATTGATGAACAATTTGAAACTTTAGAGTATCTCGTAGAAAAATGCTATATCACCTTTATGAAGCATATAGAGAAATGTTTCATCACCTTTATAGATGATTACTCACGATAAACATATCTCTATATGCTTCGTAATAAAGATGAAGCTTTAGATTTATAGATGACTACTCACAATAAATGCATCTCTATATGCTTCGTAATAAAGATGAAACCTTATATGCCTTTAAAGTTCCCAAGGTTGAAGTAGAGAAACAATGCGAGAAATAAATTAAGATCATGAGGACTGATAGAGATAGAGAGTATTATGGTAAATATATTGAAGATGGACAAGCATCTGGTCCATTTGTCAAGTTTCATAAAGAAAATGGGATAGCTGCCTAATACATTATGCCTAATTCTCCATACCAGAATGACGTAGCAGAAAGAAGGAACCGAACTTTAATGGACATGATGTGCAGTATGCTTAGTAGCTCTAAGCTACCTAATTCATTGTGGGTCGAAGCTCTTAAGACGGTGGTGTATATATTAAATCGAGTTTCAATAACTATACCAAAGACACCATTTAAGTTATTCAAGGGTTGAAAGCCGAGTTTGCAACATATACGCATATGGGGATGCGTGACATCTCGCTACCCAGATGGGGCAACAATGTCCAATAATTGAACAAGTATGAGTGCAATTTTTTTTTCAATATAAGGTAGAAGCTATATTCATTTCTTACATACATACATAGGATATCACTGAGGCAATACAATTAGCTATAAAATATTATAAAACAATGTTAAGTTAATCCTACAAAATACAAAATAGGGCCTCTTAGAGCATAACACTTCAATGCATTCTACATTTACTAATTTGAGAAAGGATCTAAGCAAGTATCAAGGGGCAGCTCAAGGGGCAAGTCTCCTCCTTCACCATCAAGGGAAGATGAATTGGGGGGGAGTTCAATTAAACTCAATAAGAAAAATAGTATTTAAACTACGTTACTAACATTTCAAATGTTACAAATTTCACTTTCGAATAGGTTCGATTAATTTTAAAAACAACTATCCTTACTGTCAGAGACTCCTGAAAATTTCACAATGCAGATACGTTTGTTTTAGAAACTTTATAATATTATTTAAAATCTTTTAAAATACATGTCCCAATCCACTACTAATAGTACAATCTCAATAGAGAAATTAATCAACCTAAGGCAATTTATCTAGAAGACTACGATGTTGCAATAAGATAATCTTAATTATTCTGGTTATCTTGACCTATTTAGTTTCACTATTTATAGATCTCCACGTGAAGCCACTTAGACCTATATAAACGGAGGGCAAAACGGATTCCCAACTACCACTGTGAATGGAGAAAACAATTCAAATCAGTATATAGTAATTCAGTTAGACACTATGACCACGACATTATTTCACCACTGTGACCCCTATGATCAATCGCGATCCTCTCTCATTAGAGAAAAAGTTAGCACCACTTAAAGAGAGTGGTTCACCAACAATCAATAAACGATCATATCTCAATCACCCTTCCGTGATAATAGTTAAATGGATTAAGGACTCTCTTTTGTTATTTAAATTCAATACGCAATCACAACTTAATTTTGATTAAAAAAATTCTGTCTGGCCATCGAGCCCATCAAACTTTTTTTAAAAAATCTTTCAGCCCATTAGGCCCATTAAAAACCGTAGGCCAAAACCAGCCCCATAATTTGCCATTTTTTTCCCATTAAAGCCTAATCTCACCTTTTCTCACACTCGCGACCACTAAGGCCAACTAATCACTCATTCTCACACTCTTGGCCACTAAGGCCCACTTAGTAACTCCCTTGGCCCACCGACCCATCAACTTAACCCGAACCCTTTTTTCTTAGTTTCTAAACACTTTGAGCTCCAAAGTCTACCAACACACATCAATCACAAAAGGACCCTATCATTCTCTCGGGTTCCCAAAACTGACCTAATTAACCAGATCAGATGACTTGTTCACACCAATTCGGGCTCCTTGAAGGCCTACCAAATAGTGTCAGCCCATTAGGGTTCAATCCTCAATTAAACCTAACCCTAATCCTATAATTCTTGTTGGGCCATAAAGCCCGTGAAAAATTTAAGCCAAATAAAGGGTCCCATTGGCCAAACCATGGGCCCTCCCAACTCGACCAACTGATCCGACTAGAAGGCCCTCTTACCTCTCTCAGGCTCCTTGACCCTTGTCTGCAAAATCGGCCTAAAAGCCCATCAAACAGCCTTGGACTATCACCAATTGGGCAAGGTAGAGGCCTTAATCACTTGGCCCTCTTGGCACCATGGATGTGCCTAGTAAGGCCACACAACACAACATACTACACATGCCCACTCTACACGGTAGTGTGCCACCAAATGCGGGCCTTTCGGTATGGTGACATGCCTGACAGGCTATACGCACACCTGACTTCTACAGCAGACCCTCTCGGCATACTGGCATGCCTGGTAGGATCTATGTATCCATTCATAGATGTTGTGCACACACAGCAAGTCGAAGGCCTTGTCCTAGCACAGAGGTGTGCTCGGACACTGTCCCTTGGACACACAGACACACAACACGATCTTGTACTATAAACAGCCACAACACTTTAGTGTCGTCACTACAATGGACCCAAATAAGTTCTTTTATGAGGATTATTCACATTTCATACAATCACTTCATCATCAGAACTCACGCACCCTTAAGCAGAAATCTATACACCAAAATCAATAAAAAAATAGAAGTCTAAACATCGACAACTCTCAGCCTTTCATGCATCACACTCAGACTTCAAACAATATGTATGTAAATTTTTAATTACCATAGAAAATCCATTAGAAACATAACCAAAAATACCCCTTTTTTCTTACCTAAACACTAACCAAGTTTTGGTTCCATAGGAGAGAAGAAATCTTGAGGATTCGGAGAGGATATCAATAGAGTGAAGCGTGGCCCCGGGTGGGTGCAGAACCAGTTCTGCACTTAGTTTTTTTTTTTAGGAAAAAGGAAGGTGATTGTTATTAGGGAGACATGTATGAAAAAATAAGAAGAAATAAGGCAAGAATAAGTACTAACCTCTCAGGAAATAAGAGTTGAAATATAAAAATAGGTGAAAAGCAATAGTTACAGATTCCTGGGTCTTCCATCTCATAAATGTTTCGGTTCTTTACTAGTTTTTGGCTTCCAGTTCTCTCAGTCTTTTCTCTGAAATTCTCTATGATTTTGTGTAAATCAAGGAAAAATGGAAGAAGAATGGTTTAAATGGTCAGAGATGAGTCTTAGTGATCCGCTGGATCACATGCAAGAAGAAATAACTTTAATCGGCTTGGGTGGCCAATCGGTGCTAGTGTGAATTGACTGATGTATGCCAGTTGGCAGCACGATGCTGCGAAGATAATGGGTCGTCTGCTCGAACAAAAGCTAGCCAATGGGAGGCTCACAGAATCTATTACGCATGTGTGTAGGTGTATGGCAGTCCATGCGGGTTGGGGGATTCCCGCCTATAGAACACGTAGATGCCCATGAGGCATGCAAATGCCTACTGGTATGGGGAAAAATGTGCCCGTGAGCATGCGACATAATGATCTTTATGCGAGCAAGGTCCAAGTGCGGGGCCTCGGCCATGTGGGCTATCCTCACGACTGCTGATGTAATGCTAGTGCCTGTGCCCATGGAAGGGGATTTTAAATCCCGTAAGTTGTCTCGGGGCTTGGGGTTCTGCATGTCATTTTTTTCTTCTAAACCCCATTTCTAATTTAGTTTATAAGCATAATTAAATTATAATTTAACCATAATTTAAAATACACAAAATTTTAAAATTCAAGGCTTCCGAATTAAGTTGAAATTAGGGTTTAGAATCTTGGGGTGTTACAGGATGTCTATCTGAAGAGTTTACAATCCTAGAGAAAAGAAACTAGGTCTAAGGACCATTAGTGGGTATTTTATTGGATATCTTGAAAGGTCCAAAGGATATAAATTCTATTATCCATCTCACAGCATTAGGATTATGAAAGTTTCTTGAAAATAACTTAATCAATAGGAACAATCAATCTTAGAACATAGTTTCTGTGAGAGATCAACCTTCCACTTTAAGAGATAGATTGGTTATTATACACAACACACCTGAAGAACAAATGATATTTAGGCAATTAATTGTTTAAGTTCCATAAGATGCTGATAATATTCTGGTAGATCAAATTGTTCAAGAGATATCAGAAAACCCTGAACAACAAGCTAAACAACAACAAAATCCTCAAGATCCTGTTGTTGCAATATTAAGGAGATCTACTAAAGAGAGAAAATCAGCAATTTCTAGTGATTACATTGTGTATCTACAAGAGCTTAATATAATATTGGGTAAAAAATAATCATGAATCCTTTTCATAGGCCATGAGTTATAAAGAGTTAAAATTATGGTTCAATGCCATGAAGATGAAATGGATTTCATAAAGAGTAATGAGATATGGGATCTTGTTGAGTTGTCTGATAGTACAAAAGCCATTAGCTGCAAATGAGTCTTCTAAACAAAAAAAAAAGACTCATTAGATAACATTAAGAGATACAAGGCATGTCTCATTATAAAGGGATTCATTCAAAAGGAAGGAATTGACTACACAGAGACTTTTTTCTCCTTTATCTAAGAAAGATTCCTTACAAATTATGTTGGAATTGGTAGCTCATTTTGAACTAGAGCTATAACAAATGGATATGAAAATAACATTCCTCAATAGTGATCTAGATGAAGAGGTTTACATGAAACAAGCAAAAGGATTCTCCTCTAGTGATGGTGAGCACTTAGTGTGCAAGTTGAAGAAATCCATATATGGAATGAAACAAGCCTCTTGTCAATCATATTTGAAATTCTATAATGTTATTTCTTTATTTAGTTTTATAAAAAACATTATGGATCAATGTATATACCTAAAGATTAGTGAGAATAAAATTTGTTTCCTAGTCTTATATGTGGATAATATTCTACTTTCACATAATGATAAAGGAATGGTGTATGAGGTGAAATAATTTCTCTCCAAAAATTTTGTTATGAAAGATATAAGTGATGTGTCTTATGTTATAAGCATTAAGATTCATAAAGATATAAATTGATGCATTCTAGGTCTGTCTCAAGAAACCTATATGAATAAAATTTTAAAGAAGTTTCGAATGAAAGATTTTTCACCAAGTATAACTCCCATTGTGAAGGGTGACAAGTTCAATTTAAACCAATGCCCCAAGAACGATTTAGAGAGGGAACAAATAAAGAACATTTCATATGTTTCTATTGTCGGAATGTTAGGAAGATATTAGAGCAATTTAGGCATTGACCACTAGAGAGCTACAAAAAAAGTTCTTAGATATCTTCAAGGAACAAATGATTACATGCTTATGTGCAGATGAACTGATAACTTGGAGGTGATTGGATACTCTGATTCAGACTTCGCTGGCTGCATTAATTCATGAAAATCAACATTAGGATACATTTTTATGTTTGTCAGTGGAGCTATATCCTGGAGGAGCATTAAACAAATCTTGACTATTACTTCCACTATGGAGGCTGAGTTTCTTTCATGTTTTGAGACTACCTCACACAGAGTGTGATTATAAAGTTTCATTTATGGGCTTAGAATCATTAATTCAATTTTTAGGTCATTAAGGATGTATTGTGACAATTAAGCTATTGTCTTCATGACTAAAAATAACAAAAGTAGTAGTCGAAATAAACATATCAACATTAAGTATTTAGTCATAAGAAAATGTGTTAAAGATAAAAAAATGATCATAGAACACGTTAGAACTGGATTGATGATAGCTGATCCTTTGACTAAAGACATGCCACCAGTGAAATTTAAGGATCAAGTGATCAAGATGGGGCTTGGTTCCACTATGTAAATTTCGTTATAAGAAAAAATGTTAATGAAACTCTATTTGTTTGTGATGTTTCTCATTATTATATTCTTGTGTACACATTTATTTATTTATTTTAAGAAATATCGTTAAAGTTTAGACCTAAAATAACATAATATTTATTCATTAAATAATAAGTGGAAAAATTATAGAAGTAAAATGCATAATGATATATGGAAGATAATACTCAATATTTAGAGGACGTATCACCATGATTCATGTATTTTCCTTTTTTCTTAGGAGAAAAGATTCATAAAATTTAAGTATTCTTGATGAGATATGTGGGCCAAGTGGGAGAATGTAAGTTATTTTTTCTTAAATGGTCCGTGTAATAATTCAAATATATAAATTCTTCATAAAGTATTTTCGTTATGGTTTTTAATGAGAAAAATATTACATAATTAAATATTTCCTTTAGGTTTTTAATGAGGAAAACATTATATAATTAAGTATTCCCATCATAATTTTTTAATGAGAAAAATGTTACAAAATTAAGTATTTCTCAGTTTTAATGAGAAAAATGTTACAAAATAGAGGTACTCATTATGCATAACATTTTTTTATAGAAAAAGTCTATAAATAGAAGCAGCATTTGTTGCATCCCTAAAAACATAAAATATCCTTTAATACATTGCTCCATCGTGTAAAGTTCTTAAATGCTTCGAAGAATCTAATACAAAGAAGAAAAGCAAGTCAACTGTTTAAACTAAACAATGGAGGGAGGTATCAATCGATCTTTTGCTTCCGCTAATCTTCATTTATTTTATCATTTAAATATGTTAAACGTTCAGATGACTTATACCTACAACCTAAGAAAAAACCATAAAGAAATTATCAAAAATGTAAGAGGTAAGATGATGCATAAGAAATAAAGAATTGGGTTTGACGGAGTAAAGGAAAAAAAAAAAGCTCTAAGCTACTTGAGCTAATAATAAGAAAAAGATACTATCTTGTCCTAAACAAACTCTTTAAAAAAACCACAAAAGGCTAACAGCCCAACAATACAAAAGTGTTAAGGTGGTGGCAATATGTACCATCTTGTTTCCACAAAAAGAATAAACAAACAAACAATAACATTGAGTTTTTTTTAAGTTTAAATTTAAATTTAAATGCTATAAAATAAGAATGAAAATACAATTAAAATATTATTTGAATGAAAATAACAATTAATTGGTTTGTTCATTGGCAAGTGACTATACAACATGAATTGTTATTGAAAATAAGTAGCGTTATTTTCTAATAAATTATGTATAGTTATTAAGAGTATATTTTCTTCTGCCTAACATTATAATACCCTAAGGAATAGAATAGAAGAGAAAGAATAAAAGAGGGGAAGAAAAAGAGGCTTCCAACAACTAAACTAGAGCTAATGTGCATGACATTTAGATGTAGAAGTTAAATAAAATACATGTACATAAAAAAAAATAGTGTGATTGTCGGTAGGCTATACTAAGGCATGTTTTGATTTTTTTCTCACCAAATTTTGGCCATCAAATTTATATAGCTATATACATTTCATAATACACTAATACTATAGGATTTGAATAGATATTGAGAGAGTTACGAATTTTTAAAAATTTACGGATAATGTAAAATGCAAAGTAAACTTCTAACCCTATTTTTTATTTTTTCAATCAATTTCAAATTATTGAAAATATGTAACATAATCTAAATTTCATAAGTTTTTCATAAACACAAATATTGTTTGATATAAATGAAAATTGAGAAAGTTATGAATTTTTGCAAATCTAAGACTACTGAAAAATATGAGTCATGTGACAATATGCTTCTGGACCTATTTTTTATTTTTTTTGGAAAACTCTAGTCACCAAATTATGCAATCATAATCTGTATATCATAAATTTTTTGTAAGCACTAAGATTGCATATTTTGAATAAAAATGGATGAAGTTACAAATTTTTGAATAATGGTGAAACTATGAGTTCAACACTGTCAGCAATCGAGTTCCCTCCAATTTCTACTCTCCCGATCGTGTTCTCCCAAAACCCTAAAAGATTAGTCCTTAATCATATTCTCTGTTCTCTCTCCCTTGATTCCCCTTTGTTTCTACTTCCCCCTTTCTCCATTTTAAGCTCTATTTATAACCAAATTCATCGCCAACCTGACTCAAAATCAATAACTCTAATGCTTCATCCTGATTGCATCTGTCTCATATGCCATCTTTTTTTCTCTTTTCCTTTATGTTATCATCTTCCTCTTTCTCTCCTATTCCTTCTGCTTCAACGTTGTATCATCTCTCCTCTACTACGCTTCATAATATCTACTTCATACGATCTTCTGAATTCCCTCTATTTCACACTTCTTCCATCTTGTTCCATCATCGTCACCAAACCCCTTGACCCACTTTTCACCTATTCCCTTTTTCCCTTTATTTTTGGTCTTTTATTTCTCCATTTTTTCATCTTTAAAGTAGATGGAAGAAGACAAAATTCCTTCTTCAAAATGGTGCAGTCTTTGAAAAGTGTCTGCGTTGAGCTGTTAGGTTGGGTTTTATTTCAATGTAACAAGAGAAGTGGAACTCTCTAGTATAAAGAGGTTATAATAATCTTCCCTAAGGATATGATCAGCTAACTTGCCCTTTTGTGAAGCATTGGCCTTAAAGCTATCTCCCTACCTTGTGTGCTTCTATTTCATGCCTTAAAGCTTGTATAATGAGTTCTAAAAAAGAATTTGTGGTTTACTAAAATGTGTTAGAGTGTTTGACTTAGAAAATATCTTTTGCTAGCTCGTAAAGAATTTATTAAAATTTAATAATTCTACATCAATGTTGAACTTCAACTTATTTTAAATATTTATAACTTTGACTTGGTTTATTATATAATACTCTTAAACTGTTTTGTGAGCTCTTAAAAAAATGTTACCAAATGTATTAGAAATTAAAATTATACATAACTTTATAATTTATCAAAGCTAGAAAAGCTTAAGGTTAAAAAAGTTGAACTTTTACATATATATATACATAGTTTTTGATATTTTTGAGTAAAAATTTATATATTTTATTAATTAGGTTTTTTAAGTGAGTGAAAGTTTATATATTTCATTAATTAGGCCACATCTGCATACAACCAATAATTTGAACCCACATCTTCAAAAAAAAGGCCTTGAGTTGCACAACATCTTACAAAAAAAAGGTTAGTATATAACTGTTAAAATTATCTCTATAGGGAAGGAAAATAAATTCACACCATTCAAATAATTTAAGATAAAAGGGAAGCTTGAGAAAAAAAATAGAAGAACTAATATGAAAGGAAACGTTTTAGAATCGTTTTGCAAGAACGATTATAGAAAAGTGAAGTTAACAAGGCCAAACATTATCTCAAAAGTTAAGATGTAAAACACGCTCCAGACTGATGAGGAATGAGTTATCACATAAGCATGAATAAATGTACCATGAGCTCGACTCGCAAGGTCGTCGCTATAAGAGTTGTCATCTCTATAGATATGTGATATTTGAATCCCTTAAGTTCTTTAAAGAATGCTCTAGATCTCTCTTTCCATAGAGTTGTTCAATCTCGCTCCACTAGTATCACAAACAAGGACGTTTCACAAGTGAAGAGAGTCCACCTCTATCATCGCTTTTGGGGATATTTTGAAGAGTAGTTGGAGCCTCTTAAGGGTGTTAAAGGCTTTAATTGTGATAGATTACCAACACCAAAGTTAGCCATGAAGCTAATGATCACCTTATCATGATGATAAGCTAATAGACCCCTAAAGGTGACATTATAAGATTTTTTCTTAGAGCTATCCATATTCAGCTTGACCCAACCTTCTAAGGGGAACTTTATAACTAATCCAAGGATTTCTACAGGGGTTCTCGGGAACTTTATAACTAGAACTCCAAAGCCATCCACATCATCTCCTCAACAAGATGAATAGTATTACCACCAGGGTTACCATGGATGACATCATTATACTTCCTCTAGATAAGCCAAGCAATTGTTAGAAAAATGACCTTCCAGCTGACAATTGCATGAATACATTTATTAATGTTTTTTTTTGTAAAGTTATAGTCCCTAAAAGCATGCATAGTGATCTCCTCTCCAACTATGCATTAGGTGCATTACTCTTCCATAGTAATATGTCATCTTCTTCTCTCCAAGTTAATCAATAGCCTATGTGAAGTCCTAAACACATGAAGTTATTGTTAGAATTGCTATCTTTGATACCCATAGTCAAAGGTTTGATACCACTATAAGATGAATGATTGAACTAGAAAATGATAGCAAGAAAAATTCCTAAGAAAGATTAGAGAGATCACAAGCAGTCTAACTTAAAATCTAATCTCCTCAAACATAATTTAATCGCGAACAATAATTTATTAATACAATATATCACTATAACTATTAACAATATATATTAAATCGATAATAAAATAAAGAGAATGTCAAAATCTTAACAAGGTATGGCCAACTTAACCTGCATCCTCATATACCACCAAAATAATAATTATTTATTTAAAAAGTTAATTGAAAAAGAGAAAAGAGACAATAAAACATGAGGAATAAATGTTATGCCTTTTATGAGATGATTAATAAAGGAAGAAAAATTGCACTTTTATAACAAGGAGGGCCCTCTATCTTATCATACAATCGATGTGGGACAAAAGTGCCACTTCTATAAATGTCCACCTTGGCAAGTTTTAAATCTTTTATCTTACAAGTATTTTCTAGAAGTTATCTTTGGTGGTGTCTTTTAATCTTTAAATTTTGATAGTATTGGTAAAGTCCAAACAGTATTTAAACCTAACTACTATCACAACTTCTGTCAAAATGTCAATAGCATTTTCACTAGTCTAAATCTTTAGGATATTGATATGCCCTTCCATAATTTCTCGAATAAAGTGATACCATCGATCAATATGTTTTGTGCTTGTATAGTAGACTTGATTTCTCACTAAATGAATAACACTCTAGTTATCATAAAACACATTAATGTACTTTTTTTTAGCTTCCGACTCAAGCGACCCATAAAGCCAAATTGTCTCCTTCATAGCCTTGATGAGTGCCATATACTCTACCTTTGTAGTATACAAAGCCACTGTTGACTGCAAGGTAGACTTCCAATTAGCTGGTGCCTTTGCAAAAGTAAACAACATGGCTAGTTATAGATCGACACTTATCAAAATCACTAGCATAATTAACATCATAGTATGTGACTATATTTTGACCAATTCTATCATCCCATTAAAACATCAATCTGACATCTATGGTTCGCATAATATACCACAAAATCCATTACATAGGTTACTAATGATTATTGCATGGATCACACATATATATGCTCACAACTCTAATTGCATGTAAGATATTAGTCTTAGTACACGCCATAGAATATGATTTGATCATGGTAAGGTTAAAATGCCTCGAGGAAAAGGAGTCCCACAGAATGATATAATCTCACGAGAATCCAGCCCACGAGCATACGCCCATAGGGGATGAGTATGTCGCGCACACGCCTACAGCATGAGTGAAACATGCCGCGCGCTCGCCAACAGGTAGAAAAAGCTGTACGTGTGCACATGCGCAGAAGAGCTTGTACACATGCAGAAAGAAAGGAATTTTCTGCGGGAAGAAAGATTCCTTCCACACAAGGATTCCTTAAGGCTAAAACAAAAAATGCAAATAATTCTAAGTGTTCCTTGTTTCCTATTCTCAATCATCTTAAAGAGGATAGTAACTCCACCCCTAAACACTTTTCTAAAGAAGATTATCACCAAGAAAAGCCTAAACAAGTCACGAGTATGGATTTGAGGTCCATGAAAGAACCTGTGGGCTCTAAGATTTAGAGGACAAAGAGGAAGGCCAACCTTTAGTCCAAAAAAGAGGCAAGTTAAAGGTCATTCAGCCAAAGAGGCCCGCGACTAAAAGGGGTCGCACATGTCTGGGTAATCACTTGTGTGAGGAGGAGAACTTGCATATATGGAAAACTCTCCCATATGAGAGAGTCCCATAACTGATGACTCCTTCAAAACCTATCTAAGAGTCCTTCTAGGACTTAAAAAAGCCACATCCAAAGGATAAGGAAGGAGTAAATGAGTTATAAAGCTAGAAGGAGCGATGGGAAAACATAACTGCACGGGAGAATCACTACCCAAGAGGGACACTCTTTCCTCTTCATCTTTTTCACATATGTTTTATGTAGCTAAAGTTTTTCAAATGAATATCATCCTAGGAAGAAGTCTAGAAAGATTAGAAGACAAAGACCAAAATAACACATGGAGAAATTCGGCAGGGAAGAGTTATCTACTTAATATTTAATATTTTAATATTTTTTAATTTATGTAAGATTAAGAATTTGAATAGAATTTAGTTTTCTTTTTCGAGTTAAATTCGTAGAGGTGAATATCTATATAAAAGTCTCACCATTAGCTTGTAAATCACAATTCTAAAAATTTCAAAAATCAATAAAACTCATAATATTCAGTTGAATATTTTTCAAATCTTACTTAAAAATTTAGCTTGAGTGAGTGTTCAATTAGGAGGTTGTTTCAACCATCTTGTTGAGCTCAAGAATTGAATCAACTTATCAAGTAAGCTGTAACATCTTTTCCATTCCTACTTGTATTCCCAGTTACCTTAATTTCAATTCAAATTGTTAAATGTGGTTCAAGTAAGGAGGGTTAATTAGGGATTTAACTTTTCTAAATGTTTATGTTTGTGTGAGGTTTACGGGTGTCAAAACGATCCTAAACTTCCTGCATCAGAATATGTCAAGCTACTTACAACATTTACATACAAAACCTTAGTTTGTAACTCTTGTTAATATCATTTTTTGGAAATAAACATGAATTGAGCTTGAAATGAGGAGCTAATAGGGTACTAATTAGATTTTATTTTCATTTATACAAAACTATTTAAAGACTTTCTTCACATACTCTTTTTGAATTAAACACAATCTACCCAAATTTTTATCTCTACTTATCTCCATATTGAGAATCTTCTTGGTTTCATAAAGATCTTACATTTCAAACTCTTAACTCAAGAACCACCTGGACAACAAACATTGAGTCTAACATGGACTCCTCACTTTTTTCTTTATTCCCACATAATTCAGATGCTGCAATTAAAGAGACTCCTACATGAAATTGAAGTCCATAAAGGATAAAATCCATATGGTGAATTCAGCAAGAGGAAGAGATGTTTTCTTCAAATAAGTTAGTAATATTTTATTAAATTATATATGCTTCTAGATTAGGATTTAATTATTTTATTACTTTTCAAAAAGAGTTCTAGTTAAATTGAGTCATATAATTAAAGTAGGAATAAGTAATCCGATTCCAAGTCGTATTAGTATAATAAAGCCTATATAAAGGCTTCACCCATTAGGTTGTAATCATACAATTCAACAATTTAGAAAATTAATAAAGTTTTAAGCTTTTGTTTGCTTCTTAAAATTAACTTTTGCAAATTTATGAGTGCTTTTAAGAGTCTTCAATTTAAGGAGCTTTAGACACCTTGTTGAGCCAAGGAATTAGGATTGACTTATTGGGTAAGTTGTGACATCTTCTTTTTTATTTTTTCTCTAATTACCTTGATAGCATTCACTTTATTGGGAGTGGTTCAAGTAGGGAGTGTAAATTAGGTGGTTAAACTTTCTGATCATAACATTGTGTGAGGTTCTAGGAGTCAATATGATCCTTCCAAGTCTTTCCTATGCCACCTAGTAGCTTGCACAAATACACACATTTATCCTATTTGCTTTTTGTGTACTTTTACCACTTCATAATATTATTAAATTGTTTGTACTACTACCTTGGAGATTGCTTCAACACGTTCACTTATTTATCAAATTGACACACCATACTTTCTTTACTAGCAATCTAGAATCTCTCTTTTCTCTCTCCTGGCCGAAGCTGCCAAAAAAGGAACAATAGATAAAGTTGTTCTTGCTAGGAGAGTAGTGTCGGAGGCATCTTTTTTTAAGGAGGAGGCTTCATTGTCTGGCTCCTCATAAATGATGTTAGAATCGGATAACTCATCCTCAGAATTTGAAAAAAAGAAAAAGAGCGATAGAATGTTTGAACTGAGTCATATAGATTTCCTCCTCCAAGTCTCCATGTAAAAAGCAATTTTTATATTTATTTCACTAGTTCTATAATTAATTGTGCTACCAAAGCTAATAAAATTCTAATGAGGGAATGTTTCATCATTAGAGAAAACACTTAATTCTAATCAGCTCCCTCCTTCTAGCATACCCTTTTGCCACCAATCTTGCCTTGTAATAAGCATCATCTGTCTTAAAAAATCTTTCTTTCTTTGTATATACTTATTTTCACACGATTACCTTCTTTCCACCTAACAGACTTGTTATGTTCTATGTCTGGTTGTTCTCAAGGGACTGTATTTCTTCATTTATTGTCTTCCTTTACTTGTCTTCTTTCGAGCTTTTTATTGGTTCTCCATAAATTGCTGGGAATTCATTATTGATAATTTCAAGTGCGTAGACCTCTACTTCAACGTAAGACAATGAATGACAATAACAATTTTGGGACGACTAGTCAAAGTAATTGATTCTTGTTATTATAGAGGTTATTGAAAAAAATGTTCCTTTTCATATGACTCTGTATCTATTGAAGGAGCATCTCTATTTACTACTAGATTAAGTACTTTACTTTCAAACTCCACATGTTATAAAGTATCCTCTACCTGTGTGAAGTACCCTCCATCTATTATGGAATAACACTTGACTACTCAACATTTGTCACCTTCCTTAACAAAATAGATTCTTCAAAAGGTAATATCCATTTTGAAGATTATTTTCTTTGATTTTTGGACAAGACAGCCTGTAATGGCCTGAACTCTCATTTAGAGTTCTTATCGCATACACGCAATAAAGTAGTAAAATAATTTAGAAAATATAATCTTACGTAGCAAATTTTAAATTTAAAAATACATCCTTAATGTTGGGCCTAAAATATTAAATATATCTTCTGCATACTAAATTCGAAATATCCAATGTACATGACACATATCTAAAATCTAAAATAAATACTTACGGTAGAAGAAATAATTAACCTTAAAAAATGTTCAAAAATAAAATTATCTCCTAACAAATCTCTCACTGTTCAGGGACGGGATTCTGATTATCTTGATATAAGAAAATGAATAATGAATTAAGTGAGCTTAATATGCTCAGTAAGCATGTAAGTATAAACAAATAACAGGATAATTCATCCAAGTTGATAGAAAACATAAAACTACTGATAAGAAGAGTTTAAAAACATTATTCATGTTATCAAAAATATGTGATGCCTAAACCTTAACTAATTCATTAAACCTTCTAAATTAGTTCATTTAGGAAACATTGAAATTTAGTATAAATATTTTAGTAAACGTAGGAATTCAGTGTTCCAAAATCATAATTTGAGACATACAGAATTCAACAAATATCATAATTCAGTATCTAGCATCATAAGACATAAACATTTCAATAAACATCAGAATTTAGTACTTCAGTATCACAAGCTTTAAACACGACTTTATATTCATTCCTATCATTCTACATCTTATTTAAAATAGTTTCATCACACGATACCATTTCCAACAGCATTAATGAGGGCAGTAAGGATCCCATCTACCATGTGGATACATCATAGTTCATAACTTATAATACATAGTTTTTAATTCACAGTCCACAGTTCATAGTACATAGTTTCTAGTTCATAGTTAGACAGTGCCTATCATTTAGCCACGTCAAGCTAAAGTCGTATCCACAGGTAAGGTTCATTATAGTCCCACACCAATTTTCTACACACACACACCCACCCCTCGCCGATACCGGTTAAATGAGTTTTCATGTGTTTAATATTCTTTTTTGATTTCAACTCCCTAATAGATCTTTTTTGAAAGAACATGTGATGGTACCAGAGAAGATGGAGACTTGTGGCAGCCTGATGCATGTTTCCATAGACGACTCCCTTCAGTGTAGTTGCACCAGATTTGTGCCGAATCTGAGCACACGAGGCATTCTATGGTGATTTCGACCAGTTCATGGCAATTCTAGTAGCGACGCGTGGAAGTTCAGTGGCGACGCGAATAAAGGTGCAATTTTCTGGTTGTTACATTCAATGAGTCCTAAAACCCTTTTGGGTAGGTGATTTCAAAAACTCTAACACATTTTTTTTAGGATTTAAGGTTAACTAATCATGTTTAATTTTAATACGTTAATTAATTACCCAATTTAGAATTAAGGTTAAGTTTTAGCATAGATATTCAAAATTGGGAGATGCCCAGTTCATTATTACCCCAAGATCGATATGACTATAATATGTTGATCTTGTATCTTGGGGATAATTGTGTGAAAGGGATCTAGATGAAAATCAAGTAAGTCCATAAGTTCTTACAAATGTAGTTTAACCTATTTAACACCGTGCAACACCTCTCTCTCGGACGTCGACACTGCTTAACCCTTTCTCTCCTCTCACTGTCGCATCTCTCTCTCTCTCCTCGTTTTTTCTTCTCTTTCTCCTTTTTTTCTTTTTTTTTCTCTGCTCTTTCATTACATATATATATATATATTTGCTACTTGGTTTGTTCTCCTTCTATCTACATTCTTCTTTTTTTTTTAATTAATTAATATATATTTTATATTTTTTTTCTTTTGTACCCAGCTGGTGCACCAGCTGGGTAGTACAAATCTCTTCCCCTTAAAATAATTTAGTCCTCCAAATTGCACGTCAAGGAATTGGAATCACTCATCTCCTTACTTAGGAAAATGTTCTATTGGAGGATGTTTTTCTCTCACTAGAGAAATGTCTATTTCTGTCACTTGGAGAAATTTCTCTCGTGTGGGAATCTCCTCTCCTCCTAAGAAATTTGATCTTTTAAATTTTTATTTGCGAGAACTCAAAATAATCATCCATGTATTCTATTGATATTTTCGTCAATAGATTGGAGTGATTATGACATATTCTTTAATGGAATCGTTTTATCTTCTGATAATTTCTATTTCAATTTCTTACTAGTGAAGGTCTGTAGGTTTAAGGGTATTTTTTGTACTCAATTATCTTTATATTATTCATTAGTGTAAGGGAGCTTATTTTCTAAAATTTATTATTGTAATGATTCTGTTATCAGAACACTTCTTTAAGGACTTTATTTCCTTTCTCGTTGAAATTTAATTTTATAAGTACGGTTATTTAGGAACTTAGGTTCCAATCAAGTAGCGATGTTACAATATTTTCATTAGGTGAAAGTACCTTTGGTGAAATCGTACTCACATTTTTTTTTTCAATTTTATTTCATTGGATTAGTTTTTAAGGCGTATTTTTCTATTTACGAGTTTAAACGGGATGGTGTTTTATTCATATTTTCTTGGAAACATTTAGTATACTTAGAGAATTATTATTTCAGTTAAGGTCATATCAATCATTTAGTTTCAAGTATCTAATTTAATTTATTGGTTTTCTAACTTTTAATAATTAAAGTGTGAATGGTTGAAATGAGTTTAGAAAATTACAGAATTGATAATTATTTTTTTGATGTGATTAAAAATTCTTTTAATAGCACATTTAATCATTACTTTTGTTGCGATCAGTTACGTTTAGTTCTAATTATCGCAAGTACACTCCAAGTTCCCAAGAATTCTAAGAGACTACTCTTAAGTATGACTTTAAGATACGAGTCACTAGTTTATCACACCATCAATTTACTCTTTTTGGTTTGAAGAGAAGAATCATCTGGTGTGGTGATGGTGGTCCATCACGCTTCCGCTGCGCTACTTTAATGATTAACATATTAAAAATTTTCCTAATAGTTGGATGTGAGGACAACTCCTACAACCATACCCCTCACCTACGGAAATTTTTTCTTTCTAAGAGTACTAGCACTTATAGATAGGAGGATTCTAGTTAGGTGTAGTTTGATTTTAATTCCTCATATGATAGTTTTATTTCCTAAGGATTTGGTTATTTGTTTCCCTAAGATTCGAAACCATTATTGGAGTTTTTAAACATAGTTGGAAAAGAATTTTAGAATAGTAAGGGTATTTATTTTCTCTAGAGGGATACAATGAGAATTCTTAGAAAATTTGAATCGCCATTTGGCTCTTATCAGGTTTAGAATTTGTTAGGTGGAGTATATCTATTTGGGGGTTTTTCTCATTTTGAGAATCTATTCATATTAAAAAAATTTACACTCGAAGGATTTTCTTTATACTTAAAGGATTTCTCTAATTTAGGGAATGTTGTTTTCATTCGGGAAACCTCCCTACTAGAGTCTTTTTTATTGAATCCCATATTTGCTTGGAGGTATCTTTGCATAAGATAGTCTCCAAGATCAAACGATCAATAGCACATAATAAGTAATTCTTTGCCTTGAGGTCCTTCAACTTCAATCTCTCAATTTCTGCTTTCTGTATATCAGACACAACTGTTCCAATTACTAGTTCTGGAACCCCTTCTGAAACGACTTCCTAGTACTCTTTAGATATGAGGAAATTTTCTATCATCATTGCTCCAATAATCATAGTGACCATCGAAGCGAGAATTATAGGTTGTACAAAATTTTCAGATGCCATAGACAATAATAATTTCAGCAAAAAAAAAGCTAATACTTTTCTTATACGAACCATAAACTTGTGGCTCTAATACCACTATTGACTCAAATTTAATAGATTGTAGAAATAGAATTGATAGAATAAGAAGACAAAAACTAAACCTAAAAGTTTATCTAAATTGATAGCAAATTAGCGGTCAATAAACAACTAACTCATAACTCTTATAAAATATGAAGCAATAATCCCACTACCATAAACTCAAATGCTAAAACTTAGGAACCATCAAAGCATTAAGCATTAACCATAAAAATCTATAAAAATAAAATATATTTAGTAAATTACTAAGTTATTATTAACACGATCAATTTAAAAGGTAAGGATAAGGAAGGAAGCCTCTGGTTTGGGAACGAATGCCAATGAAATGGCATAATATGTAGGTGATGAAGAAATGGATGAGGCGATAAACATGGAGATTGTTGTTACCGAAGAAGAAGATTGTGTGGAAGTAGAAAGAGACGGAATAAAGGACAATGGTACCTGGAGTCGTGAAAGAGTCTCATTTCGAAACAAATTTACAAACACTAGGCATTACGAGAAGAAAATGAAAGATCTTAAAATTAAGGATGAGGATATGGTTATCAACTTGAAAATTGGTCTCCCTATGATTTCATTCTTTAAAAGAGTTCATAACTACATTTTTTAATCTATAAAGAACTGTGATTATATGATTCTTGAGCAGATCCATTAGCTATCGCGCCCTACTTGGCCGCTTCTAGAACCTTTGGAGACCAACAAGAACTTTTCAACTCATTAGTATGAACAATGACTAAGCAAAATTCACTGACCCCAATGATTTCATGCATACACTCACTGGGGGCTCCTTGAGTTATCTATGAACACTACCTAATAGTGCAACCATGGACATCGACTTTCTCCATCAACAACGATACGGTGACCTTTGGGTAGCATGGGTGAGATTCCCTAGGCTTCCACTTGGATGGGAATTTATCTCCTAATCGGGACATTAGGTCCCAATGGGAAAGTGTTTCTTGCTCCTGGGAAATTTTCTCTCAGTTGGGAGATTTCTCTCCCCTTATGAACTGCTTTATTATCTTAAAGGAAATTATATGCTTTTTCCTAACAGCTTTATTGCAGTCATTTGACTCTATGAGGTCAATAGGTTAATAAAAGGTTAACACTCTGATAGTTTTCCTTAACACTTGTGAAATTCGACAATGGTAATTGGTTAAGTATCATCGTCCATTAATTTCAGGTTGAACCCCTAAAATGTAGAGTCCCAAGTTTACCAAAAAATAACCAATGTGGTTCCTATAGTTATTTTTGTGGAATACTGTTATTCTATTTTACATTTGAAAAATGTTTCAGGGAAAGTCCAAAGCATTTCTTAAGAGTCATTCTCCTAAATTCTATTGGTCCTACATCTCCTAAAGTTCGTATGCCTCATGTTATAAAGGATGGTTCTAAGCAACGTGTGCTCTGATACCACCTGTAACATCGCGAACACCAATGTCAGTGGGTATAGATGTTAGCACAATATTTCTAATTAGTAGAACAGATAAATATTAAATATGCAGCGGAACTACACTTTAATACACATTTCTTGTGACAGAATAATTATGTGTTTACAATAATTAAGACATCTAAATAATTTACAAATCTAAAATAAAAATTAACAAGGTTTCCTTCTCCATCTTCTCTTGATCTTAAACTTGTTTCTCATCTCTTCTCACCTGAATGGGGGTGAATTGGGATGAGCTTCATGAGCTCAGTAAGAAAAAAGATTCTATAACGGAGACTTACGTACATATATTTACGTAATATGTTAAATATAATAATTTTTATCATCAAAGAAAATGTCAAACAAGCATTACAATCAAAATACACAACAAAATAAATCATCACACAAAACATATTCTAATCCTCAATCTGCTAGCCTAATTCTTGTTCTCATTTCAAATTACACTCATGGATTCACAGATTCCTCAAACCAGAATGGGTTTACTCACATACACATATTACTCCACTCAGATTTATAATTTCACATTATTTGGTCTTTTAAAGCTTAATTAGGTTACCATCGCGCGATGCCCATTATATCGTTATCGAGGAGAGGCGAAATAGATCCCCCCATCGCATGGATAACACACACAAAATATCACATTGGCCACGATAGTTACGTTTACTAGGAGACCCACACTCACAAACATCTATCCATGTCTGGACTAGGTTTCAGACTCTATCCATATGCAGGTTCACCATACTTGCTGAACTGTAGCCACACACGCACCCTCCCCTCCTCGATTCAAACTAAACGAGTAGGTATTCAGGGTCTTTACACTCTACACTCTTTCTAAATCTCTCTCATTTTCATTTCACTTATTTCCTACCTAATATCTTAATTTTTATGTATAATAAAACACAAACACACACACAATACACGATATCATCACGCACATTAGAACGATACATTTTAAAATATTTTCTAAATCATCCTGTCCAAGATCACACAACCAGCACAAGATACTTAGATTCCTCGCGCAATTGTATCAGATCATACAGCAAGTATAATGCATCATATATCTGCACCAGATCACACAGCTAGTGCAGTGTACCCAAATTTCATACGTACACACACTGGTTATACATTTCACATGCATAACATATCTACACACATTTTAATATACACATATATATTATAATACAGACATGTACCATCACTACATGTCTCACATATAATATATATTTATATTCACACATATAATCTCTACTGATATATACACACACGTTCATACTTAAATACGTATACACAATCACACACAACATACCAAATATATATATTCACGCATTTGTTCTTCTCAGCTCTGTTCTTATCAATTATATTTTTATCAATTCTTATCTCATTCATCATATATTTTTATACATATACACACACACATGCATAATAACGTATATATATACACTATATAAACACGCACAAATAAAAATTAGACATACTAATTATATTCATATTACATTATACATACATTTAAACATTCACACAAAATGCACTATAGATGTACACATTTACATAAACATATAATTTATGTCTTCGTACAGAATACACATAATTCTTACCTATAGTGTAATCATAAAAATTTTGGGAATCCTTTCTAACTCGATCTACAGTCCTCTTGGAAATCCTAATATCGTTTGGGTAGTTTTTCTCGTTTATAATAGAAAACACATATATTAAATTTTAAATAATTTTGGTAACTATATTACGCGAAATAAGGAATGAATTTTACCTTGGGACACACAATCTCGGTCGCCAATGTCACCATGCTCCATCATACGCGTGTTATCAAAAATGCCAGGCACTGATGATCGAATCTGCTCATATCGTCGCATGCGCCGCACCAACATCATATTTGGTCACCACCCTTCCATTTTTCTTCGTTCATTTTATTTCTTTTTTCTTTTTTTTTTCTTTTTTTTCTTTTCTTTTTCTTTTTTGTTTTTCCTTTTTTTTCTTTTTCTTCCTCCTCTCCCACAACTCCTCTTTTTCTCTCTTTTTTTTTCTTCTTTCTTTTTCCATTCTTCTTTTTCTTTTTCTTTTTTCTTTTTCCTTTCTTCTTCTTTCTTCTTTCTTCTCTTTTTTTCTCTCTACTCACCGCGCCTCTTCTCTCTCTCCTCTTTTTCTCTCTCTAACTAATGGCAATTGCTCTCGTCTTTCTTTCCCTTTTGGTGGTGGTGTCGTGTAACACCACACAACACCGCGTAACCCCTCTCTCTTGGCCGTCGACACTGCTTAAACCTTTCTCTCCTCTCATCGTCGCATCTCTCTCTCCTTGTTTTTTCCTCTCTTTCTTTTTTATTTCTTTTTTTTATCTGTTCTTTTATTACATATATATCTATATATATTTTTACCACTTGGTTTGTTCTCCTTCTCTCTATATTTTTCTTTTTTTAATTAATTAATATTATATATATTTTTTTCTTTTATACCCAGCTGGTGCACTAGCTAGGTATTACAAATATAAATTTATAAATGGATGAATCTTTTCAATAAAAAAAATATATACGTTTATAGATTGAAGTAGATGTAAAACCTCTTGACCAAATGGATTCCCAAGTCTATTCTATCATCAATATTGGCCCATCGTCAAGAAGGATTTCTCAAATGCAATAAAGGACTAATTTGGTTCTAATACCAAAATCTATAAAATTATTGCATCGTGCAATGTTAGCTATAAAAAATATTGTCAAAATCTGGCAGCTACTAAAAATATATTGAAACCTTCTTATATATGTATGTGTCCATGTGTGTGTATATGTATAAAAAAAATTACCTTCTTTATGTATGACCAAGAAGGTCATGGGCGACGTCAATTATTAGAGTAACCATTGTTAGCAAACTATAGTTAGAGATTAACTATAGTCTGTTGAGTAGTTAGTAGTTAGTTATTGTTAATTATTTTGTAATTAAGAGTTTAATTGTAATTAGTTAGCTAATTAATCTCATTTACTTTTTGTATATATAAATACCGAGATATCATTAATAAAAATATAACCTTTATTTCTTTTTTTCAGCTATCTTTCTACTCTCACGTCTGTCTCTCTACTCTACTAGGCATCTCTTTAGCTTCTTCTTTTTGAGCCTTATTGCTCATCTAAATCTGCTATAAAGCTTTAATTGCTTCCAGTTTAGTTTCTCAATTTGGTATCAGAGCAATCTCTATATTCAATTGTTTTATGATTTTTTTTTGTTGATTTAAATCTGGTTCAAAGAGATAACAGTAAAGAAAGTTGTTTTTTTTTATAGATCCATGAAATCAACATCTTGCGTTTTAAATTCCTCAAGGAATGAAGAAAACTTAGCCAACCCCTTCTATCTCCACTCGAACGAAAACCTGTCATTGCAACTTACTATTAACAGGAAAAAATTTCCATTTGTGGTCGAGATCAATGAAGATGGTGCTAATCTTAAAAAACAAGCTCAAGTTTGTTGATGACACTATTCGAGTTCCAGATAAAAATGATCCTCTGTACAAGGCCAGAGAGAGATGCAACACAATTTTCCTCTCTTTGATCTTTCGGTCGTCGTCTCCGTCGATTATTCAAAGTATAATTTGGATCGATTATGCTAAAGACTTGTGGAAGGACCTACATGACCGCTTCGCACAAGGAGATTCAGTAAGAGTATCTAACTTACAATAAGAGATATGTTCATTGAAACAGGGTAATAATTCTGTAACTGAATACCATACAAAACTAAAAATATTATGGGATGAACTACTAAACATGCATCCATTACTTGCATGTAACTGTCAATGTATGAGTAGAAAGTATTAAGATGAAGACAAGGTTATTAGATTCCTTAAGGGGTTGAATGATTCATTTTCTGTAATTAAATTACAAATTCTAATTTTAGAGCCATTGTTGCATATAAATAAGGTATATACAATGGTTCTTCAGCATGAACAGAGTCTTGATGAAACTATTGATTTCAAGCAAATGGAACTTAATATTCTGTATACTAGTACCATTGGAAATGTGTCTAACATATCTAATAAGGGAATCCTAGAAAACCTACTACTAGTAGAAATGAGAAAAGAGTTACTTGTACACATTGTGGTTTGAATGGCCACACAATAGATAAATGTTATAAAAAACATGGGTATCCGCCAAGTTATAAAGCTAGGGTAAGAAATTCTGTTAATATGAACCAGTCAACTATGTATGCAACTGAAGCAAAAATAGAAGACAAGTTCTCAAATGTGGCTAATTCTCATGGGAGATTTAATTTTCAATGCAATGCTTCTAATTCATTGTCTTTTCCATTTACTAAAGATTAGTGCAAAAAGTTGCTAGCTTTAATTCAATTAGAGAACCCTTCAATGAAACTAGCATATGAAGCAGTTAGTGGGATAACCAAATCACCATAGATAAATAACATCTCAGCAAATTTCCAACCCATAATAAAACAAGGTAATATCTATTCATATACTTACAATTTATTTACAAATAGATTAGATGTTTCAAATCATAATCCAAATACTTGGATAATAGATTCAGTGGCTACAGATGATATAATAAATTCTATTGATTTGTTTGCTTCTTACAGACCAGTAAAAGGGATGTATATTAGACTACCCAATTCACAAACAACAAAAGTAACCCACATAGGACAT
Organism: Carica papaya; assembly: GCF_054855325.1. Taxonomy (NCBI): domain Eukaryota; kingdom Viridiplantae; phylum Streptophyta; class Magnoliopsida; order Brassicales; family Caricaceae; genus Carica; species Carica papaya. Next base: position 33,798,353 of record NC_142313.1, read on the forward strand.
TTACATATATCTGCTAATTTTATTCTTCATAATATCCTCTATGTACCTCATTTTACTTTTAACGTCATATATGCTAGTAACTTATTAAAACATTCACGCTATTACTTAATTTTCAATGTTGAATATTGTCTCATTCAGAATGTTCAGAATTGAAGGATGATTGGTTCAGCTAAACAGCAGCATGGACTGTATCATGTCATGATACCAAAAGATAAAACTCAATATGTTGTTAATTCTATTGTAAAATCAAACTTTTCAAACTCATTAGTTCCTTGTAATAACATTAGTAATCAATCTTTGTGGCACTTCCGTCTTGGACATCTTTCTTTCCCAAGACAGTTATTACTTCAACAAATAGTTAGCTCTATCTCATCTTCTTCCTCATTTGTTTGTGATATCTACCAATATGCTAAACAAAAACAATTACCTTTTTCAGTCAATACTTCACTATGAAAATAGTGTTTTAACCTTATACACATTGATAGGGGTCCTATATCTACTGGTTCCATATATTGTCACCATTATTTTCTTACACTTGTTGATGATAAGAGTAGGTACTCATGGATTTTTTCCATAAAGAACAAAGGAGAAACACGTAGTATTACAATTAATTTCTTTAATTAAGTTAAGACAATTTAAATAAAAAAATTAAGTGTGTCAGATTAGATAATGGTAAGGAGTTTATTATGCCAGTTTTATATGCAAATAAAGGGGCTATACATCAGACAACATGCCCATATACACCACAACAAAATAGTATGGTGGAATGCAAACATCAACACATTATGAATGGGGCCCAAGCCTTGAAGTTTCAAGCAAATCTACCAAATAAATTCTGGGCAGACTATGTGCTTCATATTGTTTACTTAATCAATAGAGTACCTTCTCTATTTACCAAGAGATCATATATGGTAAAACCTCAAAATTTACTCATTTAAAAAGTTTTGACTCTCAGTGTTATACTTTTAATACTCCTCATATTTCAAAATTTGATTCTAGAGCCACAAAGTGTGTGTTCATAGGATATCCCTTTACTTTTAAAGGATATCGTGTCTATGATTTGAACTCTCATAGAGTATATTTTTTTAGAGATGTTATTTTTGTAGAGAACATCTCTCCTTTCTCAGTACCCTCTACTCACAAAACAAAAAACTTTGTATACCCATATATTAATGATTTTATGACAGAACAATGTAGTGATCTTACACAATCTTTAAATCATCAAGATGATGTCGATCATGCTGACAATGTTGAGCCAACAAATTCTTGTAATTCATTTACTACTGATTTTATACAGCATATAAATTTTGATCCTGCATTTGAATATGATCGTCCTCACATAAATACCCATATTGACCAAAATAATACTTCACCAATTCCACCAATGCCAATACAATATACTGATCCAACCACTACTGCACAAAATAAATCATTACCTAGACGTTTAAACAGGGTTGTTAAGCAACTGACTCACTTATATGACTACTATATAAATGGTTTAAAGTCCCATAACATTTTCAAAGCATCTACACCTCATTCCATAGTCAATGTCTTATCATATAACCACATTACTCCAAACCACAAGCCTTTCATCTTAGCCATCTCAAATGATAAAGAACCAACTTCTTATAATGAAGCCATTAAACACCATTGCTGGAAAGAGGCAACCTTAATAAACTAAAAGCATTGGAAAAAATTCAAACATGAGAATTAATTGCTTTGCCTCCTAACAAGAGGCCCATAGGATGTAAATGGGCAAATAAAATTAAAAGAAAAGTAGATAGTTCAATAGAATGTTACGAAGCTAGATTAGTTGTTAAAGGTTATACACAAAAATCTGGTATTGATTACCTTTTTCTTCAGTTGCAAAATTAACCATAATTAGATCTTTACTTCCTATTCCAGCCTCTAAATGCTTGTTTTTACATCAATTAGACATAAATAATGCATTCTTGCATGGTGATTTATTTGAGAAAGTCTATATGACTCTTCCCCTTGGATTTCATGTTTCTCAATCTAACCAAGTATGCAGGTTGAAGAAAAGCTTATATGGATTAAAGTAGGCCAGCCAACAATGGCATTTCAAGTAAACAGAAGGATATACTCAATCTCATTCAGATTCATTTCTTTTCCTAAAATCTAGTTAGAATTACTTCATTGCACTTTTGATATACATTAGTGAAGTTATTATTGCTAGTAATGACATGCATCGCAGGCAATTAAGAATTTTTTACATCAAACATTTAGGATAAAATTTCTAGGTAAATTAAAATTTTTCTTGGGATTGGAAATAACTCGTTCACAATAATGAATTAATGTTTGTCAAAGGCAATATACACGCGATCTCTTACAAGAAACTGGTTTTTTAGGTTATAAAGCTACTTCTACTCCTATGGTATCTTCTGTTAAACTAACCCAACAGGATGATACACCTTCTGTAGATTTAATAGGATACCGAAAATTAATCGATAAGCTAATATATCTAACCAATACTAGACCAGATATTTGTTATGCTGCGCAATAACTTTTTCAATTCCTAAAATCACTAAGACAACATCTTCAAACTACACACCAAGTCAGGGAGTCTTTTATCTTTCTCAAAATTCTTTCATTTTAAAAGCATTTAGTGACTCTAAACGAGGATCTTGTCCAAATTCACGTAAATCAATAACTGGTTTTGTGTATTTTTATGTGATGCTCTAATGTCTTGGAAGTTGAAAAAAGAACAAACAATTTCACGGTCTTCATCAGAAGTAGAATATCAGGCGTTTGCAGTAGTTACATGCGAAACTCAATAGTTACAGTACCTGTTGAACGATTTGCAGATTCCGTCATCAACCAGTGCACGTTATTGTGATAATCTCTCCGCAATCAAAATTACAGAAAATCTCGTCTTCCACGAACACACCAAGCACATTGAAATTGATTACTACATTGTTCGACAAAAAGTGTCTGATATACTAATCCACCTTTTGCCTGTACCATCAACCTGCCAACTTGCAGATTGCTTCACAAAGGCATTACCACATTCTGTATTTCAACAAGCCATCAGCAAGCTGGGTATACAAAACTTGTATATTCCACTTTGAGGGGGGCTATTAGAGTAGTCGTTAGCAAACTATAGTTAGAGTGTAACGGCCCCAGAAATTTAAATGAAGATGTATGTATTAAAAATCTTAAATGCAGAAGCGAAATAAAAATTCTGATTAACATCCCTTACACAATAACCATAAACGTATTCAACGTATGAAAGAATAAGCTAATTAAGAGAAATACTCGAAATAAAAACTATAAATAGAACTATAAAGTCTCTAGATGTCTAACTCGCCGTCCTCCTATGGAACGGGCTCAGGAACCACGTATTCCTGATCTGAAATGGTTAAGTAAGGAATGAGCTACACTAGCCCAGTAAAGACATCACACTATCTCACTGCCACAGAAGTAAAGGTTGGTAGAAAATAAAAAAGACCAATGGAGCATAATTTATAACAAACTCATTTATTAATAATAAAAACCTTTACTGTCCACTTACCTCGGTGAGATTCGTAAAAATAGCATATGAAAACAATAATATTATAACCATCATAAAATCATATACACTTTGTAACATAACTCATGTCATACTTTCGCATTTCAATAATCAGACAACAAATTTCATCTTTTACCAGCCTACTAGTATCCATGGGGATTCATAGGGGGTCCCCGCTACACGTGAACCATTAACATTAATAACTTAATTCCAGGGCCATCCCCATACCCCGTCCGGTATGGGCGCCTAAAAACCATGAACCTCAATACCCCGTCTGGTATGAGGGTAAAACAGGTCGTCCCTAATACCCCGTCCGGTATGGGCACCAAAACCATAAACCTCAATACCCCGTCCGGTATGAGGGTGAAACGGGCATCACTATCCGGTATGGGCGCCAAAACACATAAGGTCTCCATACCCCGTTCGATATGAGAGACCATGTTCCCGGTAGGGTTCCCTACGGACCCGGTCCGTCCACCAACTCCCAGGATATCTAGTCAGGTTGTCCACATTATCTATTTGTCAATTCATATAACCTTTTTTCCATTTTTCTTGGTCTCAATTTTTCAATCATACACAAACACGTAAATCAATAATGAACACCAAACAAGACAACATAACATCGGGTTCACTATAATTCAAACCATAATAAAAGAAGCTATGATTCATGCACACGAAACCATAAAATAAATACATCAAATACTATACTACATTTAAAGCTGAAAAATAGATCAAACAACAACTGACCGAAAAATACATCAGATTCGGGCTCCATTAGTAACCTTAATTAATTATACACATGTATTATTTATTGAGCTTTAATACCGTGATAGGAAATAGGGTGAGAAATCTTTACTTGTTTCGGGGTCTGAAATCGGCTCTACAATGCGCCTACGGGCTGTCCCTAAATTCCCTAAATTTTTTTCGGAAAACTGAAACGTACTACTGATACTTGTACGTGTCCCAAAAAAACCCCAAATCAGACTCAGGGCCCCTTTTCGGCTAATATCGGAATTCCAGCACGGCAGCTCCGCTGTACTCTGGCGATGGCACGACCGCCCGCGACAGCGATCCGCCTTGGGTTGGCCGTTTTTAGCAGTTTTCAGCCAAATTCGGCCAAACTTGCATTGGTTCCTGCGATAAAACAACCCTAGGGCCCTCGATGGGCCAAAAAATCACGAAAAACTGATACTTACTAGCGGCGGAGCTATCGGGTGCAGCGGCTTCTCCAGCGTGGTCGCGGTTTGATGTTTTACTCCGGTCAACCTGTAAAGAAAAAAACGGTGATCACAATGGTGTAAAAATTGCATCGAACGGGAACCGAAAAGGGCCTCATCGGAGGCAAAAATTGAGGGAAGCCGCGGCGGTGCCGCTAGACTTCGGCGGTGTTTTTCGACCGATTGGCCAGTGGTTTGGCTCCGATTTGGCCATAGGTGGATTCAGCATCGAAAAACGAGCCAAGAGGGGAAAATTTACCTCGTTTGGCAGTCGGAAAACCCTCTTATACGGCGGCGGGTGGCGGCGGCCGGCTCCTCCAGCGACTGGTTCTTCTTCTCCGGCGAAGATACTGGCGGCTAGGGTTTGTGGTCGGGTGTGGGTGAGGTTATTTATAACCTTCCCCTTTTAATCTCAGCCATCCACCACGATTTAATCTGGACCGTCCGATCGCGATTAAAATAGGAACAAATCTGGACCGTCCATTAGACTGTCCGTGCGTGATTCAATCTGGACCGTCCGCACGCGTGAGATCTGGACCGTCCGCACGCGTGAGATGTGGGTCGTCCGTGCGCGTGAGATCTGGGCCGTCCACACGCTTAAGATCTGGATCGTTCGATCGCGTGCACGCAGATCGCTCACATGGCTCCGTCCCGCGTGGCCTCCCGCGTTAGTTTCCTTGCCACGCGGCGTGTTCTGGTGCACCGGGGTTGTTGACTAGGCTGCTGATGTAGCACAACTTTCTTAAATTGTGTTTTGACCCCCGACTTTTGATTTTCCTTTCAAAAATACCCCCATAATCCAAATTTTCACCCTTTTTTTTCAAAATCAATTTTAATTAAATCCTAAAAATAATTTTACCATATTTTATCATTATTATTATTATTATTTTTATTAAATTAAATTAAAACCTTATAAATTAAATATTAAAAAATTAAACTAAAATTCTAATATAGATTAAAATAAATTAAAAAATAAAAATAATAAATTTGGGTGTTACAACTCTCCCCCCCTTAAAGAAATTTGGTCCCCCAAATTTGCCTCTTACTCTTGGTCGAACAAATGGGCATACTGGGCTCTAAAATCTGATTTTAGCTCCCAGGTAGCCTCCCTTGGCGTGTGGTTCTGCTATTTACAAATGATATTTTTCGGTTGCGGAGTATCCTGCTCTTTTGGTCCGTGATACCGACTGGTACTTCTTTATAAGATAAGTTCTCTTGGAGTGGAAGCAGTTCATGAGCCAAGACATGAGAGAGGTCCGGGTTGTACTTACGTAGCATGGATACGTGGAACACATTGTGGACCTTGGAGAGCTCTGGAGGCAGTGCTAGTCTGTAGGCAGCAGTACCAATCCTGTCTACGATTTCAAAAGGTCTAATAAATCTGGGGTTCAATTTTCCCCTCCTGCCGAACCTACTAATTCCCTTTAAATGAGTGACCTTAAGGAACACCCGGTCGTCTTTCTCAAATGTTAGATCTCTCATTCGGGTGTCCGCATAACTCTTTCGCCTGCTCTGAGCCGTCTGAATGTTCTTTCTGATTTTAACTATTTTAGACGTGGTCTCCTCTACCAACTCCAGGCCGAACAATCTTCTATCGCCCACTTCTTCCCAACAAATCGTTGATTTGCACGGGTGCCCATACAACGCCTCATATGGAGCCATGCCGATGTTTGCTTGGTAATTGTTGTTGTAAGCGAACTCTATCAGGGGTAGATGGTCGTCCCAATGACCCCTGGAGTCAAGGACACCTCGGAGCATATTCTCAAGTATACGAATTGTTCTTTTGATTGTCCATCAGTTTGAGGATGGAAGGCAGTACTGAGAGACAGCTTTGTTCCCATGGCTTGCTGAAAGCTACTCTAAAACCGAGAAGTGAACCTGGGGTCCCTGTCGGATACCACTGTTACTGGAACTCCGTGTAATCTGACTATTTCCCGGATATACATTCTTGCCAACTTGTCTAAGGGGTCGGTCATTTGGATGGCCAAGAAGTGGGAAGATTTAGTAAACCGGTCAACGACTACCCAGATGGCGTCATGTCCTGAACGTGCCTTGGATAATCTCGTTACAAAGTCCATGGTGATGTGTTCCCACTTCCACTCCAGAATCGGTAACGGCTGAAATAGCCCACCTAGGCGCTGATGCTCTACCTTGACCTACTGACATACCAAACACTTGGATACAAAGTCGGCTATGTTTCTCTTCATCCCATTCCACCAAAACCGGGGTCGCATGCCTTGGTACATTTTGGTGCTTCTTGGATGCATGACAAACTTCGAGCTATGGGACTCTGTCATGATGTCTCTATTTAACTCACTGTCATCTGGGACACACACCCTGTCTTGGAAACAGAGTAATCCATCGGCAGAGATTCAGAATTCTGAGCTCACTCCCTGTTCTGCATCCTTCTTGCGGGCTACCAGGGCGGGGTCGACTGACTGGGCTTCCCTTATTCTCTGGATTAACTCGGGCTGAACTGTCAGGCGGCCCAAACATGTGGCTCTCCTCAAGTCCTGGAGTCGAACCTGTTGTGTGGCCTTAATTTTCCTACATTCTGAAACCATCAAATAGGCTAAGATACCTGCACTTTTCCTGCTGAGAGCATCTGCTACCATGTTGCCCTTACCCGGATGGTATAAGGTATCACAATCATAGTCTTTAAGGAGTTCCATTCACCTTCTCTAATGCATGTTGAGATCCTTCTGAGTAAATATGTGTTTCAAACTCTTATGATCGGTATAGATCTGAAAGGTCTCTCCGTATAAGTAGTGGCGCCAGGTTTTCAAGGCCTGTATGATTGCGGCAAGCTCTAAGTCATGGGTGGGATAATTCTTCTCATGATTCTTTAACTGTCTGGACCCATATACTATGACCTTTCCATGCTGCATCAGGACACAACCCAGGCCTAGATAGGAGGCATGACTATAAACTGTATATCCCCCTTATCCACTCGGTAAAGCCAGTACGGGTGCAGTAGTTAGCCACTTCTTTAATTCTGAAAAACTTCTTTCGCAGTACTCATTCCACTCAAATTTGGCATTCTTCTTTGTGAGTCGGGTTAGAGGAGCTGCTAGGCTGGAGAATCCTTCAACAAACTTGCGGTAATAACCTGCCATCCCCAGGAAACTCCGGATTTCCTTAACTGATGTCAACTTCTCCCAGCCAAGTACCGCTTCAACCTTTTCGGGATTCACTAATACTCCTTCCTTCGATATGATGTGTCCTAGGAAGGCGGTCTGCTCAAGCGAGAATCCACACTTACTCAACTTTGCATATAACTTCTTGTTTCTGAGGACCTGCAAAACTTGGGCAAGATGGTGAGCATGTTCTTATCTGCTTTTTGAGTAGACTAAGATGTCATCGATGAACACAATAACAAATTGATCCAAGAATTCTCTGAAGACTCTGTTCATCAGATCCATAAAGATTGTCGGGGCGTTGGTTAGCCCAAATGGCATGACCAGGAACTTATAGTGTCCGTACCTGGTTCGAAAAGTCGTCTTGGGGATGTCTTCTGTTCTTATCTTCACCTGATGGTAACCTGATCGCATGTCTATTTTAAAGAAGACCTGTGCACCCTGCAACTGATCGAAGAGGTCATCAATTCTGGAATGGGGATATTTGTTCTTGATCGTAACTTTGTTCAATCCTCTGTAATCAATACACAGTCTCAACGTTCCATCTCTCTTCCTTGCAAAAGTGACTCCAGCATCCCAAGGGGACACACTGTGTCTAATAAAACTACTGTCTTGTAATTCAATGATCTGTTTCCTCAGCTCTTCCATCTCAATGCGGCTCATGCGATAAGGAGCAACCGAAATGGGCTGGGTGCCTGGCTGTAAGTCTATAGTGAACTCGACTTCCCTATCCACTGGCAGTCCGAGTAGTTCGCCTGGAAAGACATCTGGAAAGTCTTGGACTACCGGAATCTCTTGGATATAAATTTCTTTCTTGGGCTTGCCAAGTTAAAGAAAATAGCAAGATTAAGGTACTAAAAAATTAAGAAAACTTACCATCAAGGAATAAGTACTAAATGATTTTATTAATTTATAAATGGCTCCTCATTGGGAGGATTAAATACAACCTTCTTGTCAAAGCAATCTATGGTGGCGTGATGCGCCGCTAACCAATCCATTCCTAAGATTACATCAAAATCCCCCGTGTCTAACCCTATCAGGTCTATACTCAATTTCTTATTTGCTATCTCCACGGCACAAGCCCGGTAGATAACTTCCCCTAATAGTGTTTCACCCCCAGCAGTAGACACAAACAACAGTGAATCAAGTTTATCAGGTGATACATTAAGTTTGGAAGTAAAAACATGTAAAACAAATGAATGCGATGCACCAATATCAAATAAAACATGAGCAATATGGTCACAGATAGTGTACATACCCTGTACCACGTCCGGGTCTGCGTCGGCATCCTGCTGGGTAAGGTTGTAAACCCTGCCCTGAAAAGGAGGTCTTCCTTGGTTCTGGTTCCTCGAGCACTCTCTCGCATAGTGCTGGGAACTACCACATATGCGACAGGTGTTGTTAAGGCGGTAGCATGGTCGGTCCTCGTGATCCCTACCGCAGTGCTGGCAGATTTTTCCACGTGCTGCCCCTGGAGCCTGAGGAGGGGCCTGGATCACTGGTCTGGGCCTCTTATTTGGTTGGACCGGCACAATAGGTGCTGGTCTGCGGGGTGGAGCTGAGGGTTGGTGACTCCCTGCTGACTGAGGACGGGTGTTGAAACTCCTCTCTACAATCTGTGCCTTTGCTAGAACGGCTGAGTATGTCTTGAGCTCCAGTACCAATAAGTGTTGCTTGATTTCTGGGCGAAGGCCCCACTGGAATCTCCCGGCCTTCCTACCTTCATCCATCAATGTCTTCGGGGAGTATCGGTCCAGCTCTAGGAACCTACTAGCATATTCTGATACCGTCATGTTTCCCTGGACCAGCTGAACAAACTCCATCTCCTTCAGGTGTCGGATGTGCTCAGGGAGATACTCAGCATGAAAGGCCGCTAAGAACTGCTCCCAAGTGGCTGGTGTAGGCAGGGTGGTCTGCTTGAGCTCCCACCAACGACCTGCCTCCCCTACCAGCATGTAGGAAGCAAGAGCAGCTCTCAGCTCGGGAACCACTCCCAAGGTCTTGAAAGCTCTCTCAGTCTCTGCCAACCAGTACTGGGAATCTTCGGAAGAGGATCCTCCTGCAAAAGTGGAAGGGTTCAGTCTCTTGTACCTCTCTATGTATCCTGGGTCGATCAAGGAAGGAGCTGGGTCCCGTGGAAGAGGGACTGGGCCCGGCTTGGGATAGACTAGGGGGCCCTGTGGTGGCACCTGCTGATATGGTGGGGGCACCGGATTGTACTGTGGCAGTGTCGGGCAGTATAGTGGCTGGGGCACCGGTTCATACTGCGGCGGTGGTGTCGGGTGGTACTGTGGTGGAGCAGGCTCGTGCCAGGGTGGCTCGGGATCCGCTTGCTGTAGCGGTGGCTCAACCCGTGGTAGTGGGGGAGGTTCGGGTAACTCCCTTCTCTCCTTTCAACCTTGCTGGGGGGCCATGATCCTTTCCAGCATCTCAAATGAATTGTCCACATCTTCCCGAAGCGAATCATCCCAGGCTGCTCGGTTTAGTGGGGGTGTTCCTCTCCTCATTTCTTTGTACTTGTATTTCACAAGGAAGAGTTTAGTAACGATTTATCGTTGGGTATTTCTCTAAGCATTATTGTGTAAGGGATGAGTCAGAGAAACGCGGCTCTGATACCAACTGTAATGGCCCCATAAATTTAAATGAAGATGTATGTATTAAAAATTTTAAATGCGAAAGCGAAATAAAAATTCTGATTAACATCTCTTACACAATAACCATAAACGTATTCAATGTATGAAAGAATAAGCTAATTAAGAGAAATACTTGAAATAAAAACTATAAAATCTTTAGGCGTCTAACTCGCCGTCTTCCTGCGGAACGGGCTCGGGAACCACGTCTTCCTGATCTGAAATGGTTAAATAAGGAATGAGTTATACTAGCCCAGTAAAGACATCACACTATCTCACTGCCACAGAAGTAAAGGTTGGTAGAAAATAAAAATGACTAATTGAGCATAATTTATAACAAACTCATTTATTAATAATAAAAACCTTTACTGTCCACTTACCTCGGTGAGATTCGTGAAAATAGCATATGAAAACAATAACATTATAACCATCATAAAATCATATACACTTTGTAACATAACTCATGTCATACTTTCGCATTTCAATAATCAGACAACAAATTTCCTCTTTTACCAGCCTACTAGTATCCATGGGGATCCATAGGGGGTCCCCGCTACACGTGAACCATTAACGTTAATAACTTAATTTCAGGGTCGTCCCCATACCCCGTCCGGTATGAGCACCTAAAAACCATGAACCTCAATACCCTATCCGGTATGAGGGTGAAACGGGCCGTCCCCAATACCCCGTCCGGTATGAGCGCCAAAACCATAAACCTCAATACCCCGTCCGGTATGAGGGTGAAACGGGCTGTCTCCATACCCCATCTGGTATGGGCGCTAAAACACATAAGGTCTCCATACCCCGTCCGATATGAGAGACCACGTTCCCGGTAGGGTTCCCTACGGACCCGGTCCGTCCACTAACTCCTAGGATATCTAGTCAGACTGTCCATATTATCCATTTGTCAATTGACATAACCTTTTTTTCATTTTTCTTGGTCTCAATTTTCCAATCATACACAAACACGTAAATCAATAATGAACACCAAACAAGACAACACAACATCGGGTTCACCATAATTCAAACTATAATAAAAGAAACCATGATTCATGCATACGAAATCATAAAATAAATACATCAAATACTATACTGCATTTAAAGCTGAAAAATAGATCAAACAACAACTGACCGAAAAATTCATCAGATTCGGGCTCCATTAGTAACCTTAATTAATTACACACATGTATTAATTCATGAAATGCCGTTTTATTATTTATTGAGCTTTAATATCGTGATAGGAAATAGAGTGAGAAATTCTTACTTGTTTCGGGGTCTAAAATCGGCTCTACAATGCGCCTACGGGTTGTCCCTAAATTCCCTGAATTTTCTCCGAAAAATTGAAACGCACTACCGGTACCTGCACGTGTCCCAAAAAAATCCCAAATCAGACACAGGGCCCCTTTTCGGCCAATATCGAAATTCCGGCAAGGCGGCTCCGCTATGCTCCGGCGATGGCACCGCCGCCCGCGGTGGCGATCCACCTCGAGTTTGCCTTTTTCGGCTATTTTCGGCCGAATTCGGCCAAACCTGTATTGGTTCCTGCGATAAAACAACCCTAGGGCCCTCGGTGGGCTAAAAAAATATGAAAAACCGAGACTTACCGGCGGCAGAGCTCTCGGGTGCAGCGGCTTCTCCGGCGCAAGTCGCTGTTTGATGTTTACCTCCGGTCAACCTGTAGAGAAAAGGACGGTGATCACAGTGGTGTAAAAATTGCATCGAACGGAAATCGGAAAGGGCCTCATCGGAGGCAAAAATCGAAGGAAGCCGCAGCGGCGCCGCTGGACTTCGGCGGTATTTTTTGGCCAATTAGCCAGTGGTTTGGCTCCGATTTGGCCATAGGCGGATTCAGCATCGAAAAATGAGCCAAGAAGAGAAAATTTACCTCGTTTGGCGGTCGGAAAACCCTCTAGTGCGGCAGAGGGCGGTGGCGGCCGGCTCTTCTGCCGACTGGTTCTTCTTCTCCGGCGAGGGTACTGGCGGCTAGGGTTTGGGGTCGGGTGTGGGTGAGGTTATTTATAACCTTCCCCTTTTAATCTCAGCTGTCCATCACGATTTAATCTGTACCGTCCGATCGCGATTAAAATGAGAACAAATCTGGGCCGTCCGTGCGTGATTCAATCTGGACCGTCCGCATGCGTGAGATCTGGGCCGTCCGTGCGCGTGAGATCTTGGCCGTCCGCATGCGTGAGATCTGGACCGTTCGATCGCGCGCACGCGGATCGCTCACGTGGCTCCGTCCCGCGTTGTCTCCCGCGTCAGCTTCCTTGCCACGCGGTGTGTTCTGGTTGGCCGGGGCTGCTGACTGGGCTGCTGACGTGGCATAACTTTCCTAAATTGCGTTTTGACTCCCTGTTTCCGATTTTCCTTTCAAAAACACCCCTACAATCTAAATTTTCACCATTTTTTTCCAAAATCAATTTCAATTAAATTCTAAAAATAATTTTACCCTATTTTATCATTATTATTATTTTTATTTTTATTAAATTAAATTAAATTAAATTAAAACCTTATAAATTAAATATTAAAAAATTAAACTAAAATTCTAATATAAATTAAAATAAATTAAAAAATAAAAATAATAAATTTGGGTGTTACATAGAGATTAACTATAATCTTTTGAGTAGTTAGTAGTTAGTTGTCGTTAATTATTTTGTAACTAAAAATTTATCTGTAATTAGTTAGCTAATTAATCTTATTTACTTTTTGTATATATAAATACCAAGATATCATTAATAAAAATATAACCTTCTATTTTCAGCTCTCTTTCTACTCTCATGTCTGTCTCTCTGCTCTACTGGGCATCTCTTCAGCTTCTTCTTGAGCATCACTACTCATCTAAATATGCTTCAAAAAAATTAAGCTTTAGTTTCTCAATATCAATAGCAATTTATGGATGCTAAATTTAAATCCTAAAAGATATTTATGTCATAAAATATCACCCTATCTACTTGAAATGGAAGTAACATAAAACTTAATTTTTTTTTTCAACTTTCAATTCAATAAAATACCAATAAGAGCACAATACAAATATATACTATAAATTTGAATAAAAATAAAATTCTAATTCCATTTCTAGCTCAAGTTAAGTTTTTTCAATAATTTTTTTATTTTTAAATAAAATTAATTAAATTATGCAACACATTTATTAAATTTTACATATCAAATAGCTCAGATATAAAATTTGAATAGGAATTAAAGTAGATTGAACATCTATAAATATATTTCTTGAATGTAAAAATCTTCACCAATAATTAATTTGAACAAATTTACAAAGAGATATCATATTTCCAAAGAAAAGAAAAATATGATCTCATAGAATTGAAATAAAATTAATTCTGATTAAGAAGATCAAGGATTTCAATGGTCTCTTCCCTATATAAATATTGGCTACTTCTCCTTCAAACTAAATCAGAAAGGAATATTAAAATTATAGTGATTATAATAATATTAATTTCAACATCATGGAATTTGCTTTTAAATACTCATTATACTTCTTATTTGTGTATTTCTGTATGTTGTTTAACTTTTCTTACTGTTTTTGCTCTAAATTGCATAATTTTTCCTTCTCACAATTTGATTCTAATTGGTCACCTGCTGCTGCTACCTGGTATGGTAGCCCCAATGGTGCTGGTAGTGATGGTAATCTCCTATTTACACACATACAACACCATTATATATACTGCATTCGTCTAACATGTATATATGTATATCATATAGGTGGAGCTTGTGGATTTGGGAATATTGTGGGTCAACCTCCGTTCTCTTCAATGGTATCAGCAGGAGGTCCTTCCCTCTTCAAAGGATGCCATGGATGTGGAGCATGTTACCAGGTACCTTATATACCAACTTACGATCTTCATTTCTAACATTTAGGATTTTGTTTTTAGTTTTACCTAAAAAAAGTATTCTCGACTCAATTTTTAATACACTTAAAATGATTTTTAAAGTAAATCCTTCCACGTAGCATTGTGAATTTATAATTTTATTTTTAAAACATTACTAACGAGAATTGAACTAAAATCGAATTGATTAAAATAATGAGTGTATATCTATAAAATTATATTTTCTAAAAAATTTTATTCTTTACCATATTTTGTAAAAAAAATTTTAAAAAGTTTAATCAATAATTGTTATTTCCTCATTATCAAAATGTGATTGTTTAATTAGCAACTGTGTGTCTAAAAAATTTTCAGTGTTATAATATTTATGTAAATTAAATATAATTTTGATAGAAGTAAACTTTAAACTTAATATAATATATATATATATATATATATAATAGGAGAAATAAAAAAATATATATATTATTTTATGAGTACAAATAATAGCTTGATGAAGTGACGAATAAATTTGAAAATATTGGTAGACTTTCCTTTGAAATATACATATATTTAACATTTGATTCTTATTGTTGGCTGCTGGTAACTAAGGATTGGTGAATGTTTTTATTAAGGTCAAGTGCACATCTGATGTAAATAAAGCATGCTCTGGAAATCCAGTTATTGTAGTCATTACAGATAATTGCCCAGGAGGTCCATGCGCATCAGACTCAGTTCATTTCGATCTAAGTGGTACTGCTTTTGGAGCCATGGCCAATTCTGGTGGTGCTGAACAACTTCGCAGTATTGGAAAGTTAACAATCCAATATAGAAAGTAAACTAATAATTTCTCATTACTGTTTATTTTTCGTTTCTTTAATCAATACGTAATATTTTCCTTAAAATTTTAACAGAGTAAACTGCAACTATCATGGAAAGACAATGACTTTCCATGTTGATTCAGGCTCCACCTCCAATTATTTTGCCACCCTAATTGAATATGTAGATGGAGATGGAGAGCTTACTAAAGTTGAATTAAAACAGGCTTTAAACTCAGACACTTGGCTTACCATGCAAAATTTATGGGGTGCCCTTTGGAAACTTAATTCCGCCTCTACTCTTCGTGCTCCTTTTTCTATCCGGTTAACTGTAGCGGGAACTGGTGAAACTGTGGTTGCTAATAATGTAATTCCTGTTAATTGGAAAGCAGGTCAAACATATCAGTCACTAGTCAATTTTAAACATTAATTATGCTTATAATGATGATCTATTATATTTTTTGTAATACTTCAATTTATTTGATTTTAATAAAAAATAATAAATATAATATAACATCCCGAACTCCAATGTCAATGGGGTACAGACGTTAGCACAATATTTTCAACTAATAGAACATATCAATATTAAATATGTAGCGGAACTATATTTTAATACACATTTCTTGTAATAGAATAATTATTTCTTCACCATCTTCTATTGATTTTGAACTTGTTCATCATCTCTTTTGACCTGATGGGAGTGAATTGGGGTGAGATTCACGAGTTCAGTAATAAAAATAATTTGATGATAGAGACTTACGTACATACATTCATGCAATATGTTAAATATAATAATTTTTATCATAAAAAAAAATATCAAACAAGTATTACAATCAAAATACACAACAAAACAATTCATCACACATAAATATTCTAATCTTCACTCTTCAAACTTAATTTTTGTTCTCATTTTAAATCACACTTATGGATTCACAAATTCCTCAAGCTAAAATGGTTTTACTCACACACACGTATCACTCCACTCAAATTTATAATTTCACATTATTTAGTCTTTTAAAACTTAATTAATTTACCATCGCACGATGTCGTTTATACCATCATCAAGGAGAGACAAAATGGATCTCTCCATCGTATGGATAACACACACACACAAATCACACAATGGCCACAACAGTTATATTTGCTAAGTGACCTACACTCACAAATACCTATCTACATCTAGACTAGGTTTTAAACTTTATCTATGTGCAGGTTCATCATACTCACTAAACTTTAGCCACACACGTACCCTCTTCTCTTCGATTCAGACTAAACGAGTAGGTATCTAAGATCCTTATATTCTACACTCTTTTTAAATATCTCTCATTCCTAATTCATTCATTTCATACATAAAATCTCAATTCTACGCATAATAAAACATAAATATACAGACAATACACGATATCATCACGCACATCAGAACCATACATTTTGCAAGCCAGTTTCTAAGTCATCATGTACCAGATCACATAGTAAGTACAAGATACTCAGATTTCTCATACAATTGTACTAGATCACACAAAAAGTACAGTGCGTCGTATATCTGCACAAGATCACACAGTAAGTGCAGTGTACCTAAATTCCACATACACACATTGGTTATACATTTCACATGTACAACATATGTACACACATATTAATACACACATATATATTACAATGCAGACATGTATCTTTACTACATGTCTCAAACATAATATATATTTATATTCACACACACACACAATTTCTATAGATACATATGCACACATTCATATTTAAACACGTACACACAATCACACACAACAATCATATACATACTTATTCACGTATTTATTCTTATCAGCTCTGTTCTTATCAATTCATATCTCATTTATCATATATTTTTATATACACACACACACATGCATAACAACGTGTGTGTATATATATATATATATATATATATATATATATATATACTATATAAACACAAACAAATATAAATGAGACATACTAATTACATATATTATATTTTACATATATTTAAATATTCACACATAATGCACTATATATATACACATTTACATAAACATATAATTTATGTCTCTATACAGAATACATATAGTTCTTTCCTACGGTGTGATCAGGATAGATTTGAGAATCTTTTTTAACTCGTTCTACGATCCTCTCGAAAATCCGAATATCGTTTGGATAATTTTTATCGTTTATAATAGAAAACATATATATTAAATTATGAATAATTTTAGAAATTATATTGCACAAAATTAGAAATGAATTTTACTTTCGGATATGCTGTCTCGGTCGCTAACGTCACCATGTATCATCGTACGCATGTCACCGAAAATGTCAAGCACTGATGATTGAATCAGTGCGTGTTGTCACATGTAGCACACCAACATCATATTTGGTCGCCACCCTTCCATTTTTCTTCATTAATTTAATTTAATTCTTTTTTCTTTTATGCTATTTCATTATATATATATATATTTCTTTGCAGCTTTGTTTGTTCTCCTTCTCTCTACATTCTTCCTTTTTTTTTAATTAATTAATATATATATATTTTTTCTTTTGTACCCAATTGGTGCTCCATATAGTATTATATAAAAAATATTATCATTATTATTATTATTTTTACTTTTTTTCTTTATTGTTATTACTACTATTGTTATTATTAATTATTATTATATTAAAAGGAAGAATAAAAAAAAAATTTAAAAGAAAAAAAAGATAAAGTAAAAAAGAAAGAAAAGGGAAACCCAAATGAAAAGCCGATTCCCTTCTTCCCTTAATCCCATTCCTTTAAATTGGTTTGACCCAAATTAAATTAAAACCCAGAATCAATTTCTATTAGACCCGAAATCAAAATTCAGCCCAGAGACAGAATAAAACCCGACCCGAAATCTAATCAAAACACAGAATCATTTAAATTGGTTTATCCGAAGTGGACAATGACATCCCTTTTCTAAATAAAATTTCATACTTTTAAAAATTAAAGTTGTGAATAAATTTTAAAATATTTTGTGTTATTTAGATAGATATGCTACTTAGGTTTTTTTTTTTTTTTTTTTTTTTTTAAATGTAACCTTACTTAAACTAAATTAATAATACTTATATTTTTAATTTATTAATAGGTTAACAATAGTAATAGTCATGCCATATATAATTCATCATATGTAAGTTATGATACATCATCCGATGATAGACATACATTATAAATTGACACGTATACGTAACATTGTATGATTTTTTAACATGATACATATGTAAGGTTGCATAAATTGACATTTATAAAACCGAATTAGTACACTATATATATTATTTGAAAATAGTTTTATTCACATATTATTTTTATGAACGTAAATGAATATTTTGTTTTATGCTTAAAAAGTATAGATTTGAATATTGAAAAATGTGTATTTAATTATTTAATATTATATTTTAATTTAGAATTAAATACTTGTACTTTTAGCCACAATTTTAAAATCGCAGTAGAAAGCATAACATAATTTTATCCGTAGTTGAAACTTTTAACAGCAGTTAGCAAGATCATCGTTAAATTGCATAAAATATAAATATCAAAAATTCTTTTAGTGGGATAAGGGAAAAAGATATTTATGTGTTTAAAAATTTATGTAGTTTGAGACGATTAATCATATTTATTATGTTTAATGCATTAGTCAAATAATTAAGATGCTTAAACTTGTTACACATTATAATTGATTGATCACAACATATTTAAATATTTTACTTTCTGCGATATTTTTTATTAATATATTTATTTTTTTAAAAAATAAAAATTATATCGACCATTTGTAGCGCCCAGACCGAGAAGAAAAAAAAAAAAAAAAAAAAGCCACGTCGGCAGCCACGTCAGCAGGCTCGGTCAGCAGTCCCGGCCAACCGGGACCTGCCACGTGGCAAAACCATGTCGTTCCAAAAAGGGCCACGTTGGCGATCCGCGTGGGCGCGATCGGACGGCCCAAATCAAGTGTGCGATAGGACGGCCCAGATTTAATCAAAAACGGACGGCCCATATTAAAACAAAATGGACGGCTGAGATCAAAAGGCAAGGGGTTATAAATAGAACCCCCACACCAGACCACAAACCCTAGCTGCCTGCCGCTCGCCGGAGAAGACGAACCAGAAGCCGGCCGCCGCCACCCGCCGCCGCACCGGAGGAACTTCCGACCGCCGATCGAGGTAAATTTCGTACCCCCGACTCGTTTTTCCACGCTGATTCCTCCTGTGGCCAAATCGGAGCCAAAATCCTGGCCAAACGGCCGGAATGCACGGCCGAAGCGCAGCAGCGCCGCCGCGCCCTTCTCGGTTTTTGCCTCCGATGAGGCCCTTCCCGGCCTCCGTTTGATGCAAATTTTATATCATCGTGATCACCACTCTTTTTTCTACAGGTTGACCGGAGCCGAATCACCAAAACACGAACCTCGCCGGAGAGCCGCCGCACCCGAGAGCGCCGCCGCCGGTAAGCTCCGTTTTTTCGTGATTTTTTGGCCCCCCGAGGGCCCTAGGGTTGTTTTCTCGCAGGGACCGATGCGAGTGTGGCCGAATTCGGCCGGAAACATCCGAAAACAGCCAACCCGAGGCGACTCGCCGCCGCCAGCGGCGGCGCCGTCGCCGGAGCACGGCGGAGCCGCCGTGCCGGAGTTGCGATTTGGGCCAAAAGGGGCCCTGGGCCTAATTTGGAATTTTTTTGGAACACGTGCAGGTACCAGTAGTGCGTTTTAGTTCCCCGAGAAAAATTCAGGGAAACTTAGGGACAGCCTGTGTAGCGCCCGGACCGAGAAGGAGGAGGAAAAAAAAAAGGGGCCACGTCGGCAGCCATGTCAGTAGGCCCGGTCAGCAGTCCCGGCCAACCGGGGCCTGCCACGTGGCAAGACCATGTCGCTCCGAAAAGGGGCCACGTTGGCGATCCGCGTGGGTGCGATCGGACGGCCCAGATCAATCGCGCGATCGGACGGCCCAGATGCAATCGCACGGACGGCCCAGATTAAAACAAAATGAACGGCTGAGATCAAAAGGCAATGGGTTATAAATAGAACCCCCACACCAGACCACAAACCCTAGCCACCTGCCGCTCGCCGGAGAAGACAAACCAGAAGCCGGCCGTCGCCACCCGCCGCCGCGCCGGGGAAATTTCCGACCGCCGATCGAGGTAAATTTCATACCCCCGACTCGTTTTTCCACGCTGATTCCTCTTGTGGCCAAATCGGAGCAAAAATCCCGGCCAAACGGTCGGAATACGTGGCCAAAGGCCAGCGGCGCCGCCGCGCCCCCTCTCGGTTTTGGCCTCCGATGAGGCATTTCCCGGCCTCCGTTTGATGCAATTTTTATATCACCGTGATCACCATTCTTTTCTCTACAGGTTGACCGGAGCCGAATCACCAAAACACGAACCTCGTCGGAGAGCCGCCGCACCCGAGAGCGCCGCCGCCGGTAAGCTCCGTTTTTCCGTGATTTTTTGGCCCCCCGAGGGCCCTAGGGTTGTTTTCTCACAGGGACCGATGCGAGTGTGGCCGAATTCGGCCGGAAACAGCCAACCCGAGGCGGCTCGCCGCCGCCGCTGGCGGCGGCGTTGCCGGAGCACGGCGGAGCCGCCGTGCCGGAGTTGCGATTTGGGCCGAAAGGGGCCCTGGGCCTAATTTGGGATTTTTTTGGAACACGTGCAGGTACCAGTAGTGCGTTTCAGTTCCCCGAGGAAAATTCAGGAAAAATTAGGGATAGCCTGCAAGCGCACTGCAAAGCCGTGTTCGGACCCCGAAAACGAGTAAGGACCCCTCACCCTATTTCCTATCACGGTATTAAAGTTCAAAATGATAAAACGGTATTTCTTGAATTAGCGAATGTGTGAAATTGCTTAAGGTGGCTAATGGAGCCCAAGTCTAGTGTGATTGATGATTTACTGTTATTTGGCCCGTTTTACAGCTTTAAATGCATTATGAGGTTTGATTTGTTCATTTTATAGTTTCGAGTGCATATATTACTGTTTTATTAATTATGGGTTGAAAGACTGAAGAACTGATACTGCATGTTGTCTGTTTGGCATGAATTACGATTTGCTTGTTTAAATATGAATTGATGATGCTTATTGAGGAAAAGGAAAATGAAAGATTGTGTAGACTGATAATTGTATGATGGAGTCAGCCTGACGAGATATCCTGGGAGATGGTGGACGGACCGGGTCCGTAGGGAACCCTACCGGGATTGTGGTCTCACATGCCGGACGGGGTATGGAGATCTTATGGTTTTGGCGCCCATACCGGACGGGGTATGGGGACGGCCCGTTTCACCCTCATACCGGACGGGGTATTGAGGTTTATGGTTTTGGCGCCCATACCGGACGGGGTATGGGGACGGCCCGTTTCACCCTCATACCGGACGGGGTATTGAGATTTATGGTTTTGGCGCCCATACCGGACGGGGTATGGGGACGGCCCTGAAAACTGATTATGAATGTTAAAGGTTAACGGGTAGCGGGACCCCTATGGACCCCCATGGATACTAGTAGGCTGGTAAATGAGAAAAGGATATGTGGTATAATGATTGAATTACAAAAGGCGTGATAAGTGCTATGTTTTACAACTTATATTATTCCATGATTGTGATAATGTTATTGTTTTTCTTATATTGTTTCATGAATTCCACCGAGGTAAGTGGATGGTAAAGGTTTTATCATAAATAAAAGAATTTGTTGTAAATCATGCTCCATTGGTCTTTTGTGTTTTTCTACCCACCTTTACCTCCGTGACGGTGAGATATCGTGATGTTCTTACTGGGCTAGTGTAGCTCACTGCTTATTTAACCATTTCAGATCAGGAAGACATGGTTCCCGAGCCCGTTCCGCAGGAGGACGACGAAGGGGATGCTTAGAGATTCTGTAGTCATACTCATAATTTTATTTTTGAGTTTCTCTTTTAGTTAGTTTAATCTTTTATATTTTAAGTACGTTTTTAGTTTTCGTGTAAGGGATGTTGACTGAAATTTTGATCTCGCTTCCGCATTTTATGTGTTTAAATACTCATTTCATTTTCACATTTCCGGGGTCGTTACAGCCTGTAGGCGCACTGTGAAGCCGTGTTCGGACCCCGAAACGAGTAAGGACTCCATAGTCACATTCGTAGTTTTTACTTTCAAGTTTCTCCTTTAGGTAGTTTAATCTTTTATATTTTGTGAGCACGTTTTGGTTTTAGTGTAAGGGATGTTATTCAAATTTTGACTTCGCTTCCGCATTTGATATTTATAATACAAATTCCATTATGAATTACCGGGGCTGTTACACCATTCACCAAGAAATAATTAATATATTATAAACTTCATTATATTTAAAAATAATTTATACTCCACATTAAAAACATGCAGGAGAGTGAATTAAATCTTTGGAAGTAAACCATTACCGTAGAAGTCTTTCCAAGAACAACAGTAGTGTAACTGCTGAAGAAATTCAAAAATGGACATTATACAATCAAAAGAAATATACAACTGAAGTTGAAATGAAAATAAATCTAATTTTTCACTCTATCCTTACTTTCAACTCCTCATGGTATGATTTCAATTTCATTTGCAAGGTGTGAGGATAAATAATTAAACACGAAACTCAAATTATATTTATGAGCATCAAAATTAATATAAAATTAACAAACAAGAAATTAGTTGAAAATAAGAGGAAAATGAACAGATGAAAAATGTATTTGAATCAATAAGAAAATTTGACCTTACTAGAAATTGTAACACCCAAAACTTTTCTATTATTTTTATTGTATTTTAATTTTTAATTTATAAGCTTTTAATTTAATTTAATTTAATTTAATAGAAATAAAAATAATAATAATAATAAAATGGGGTAAAATTTTTTTTGGAATTTAATTGAAATTGATTTTGGGAAAAAGGGGTGAAAATTTAGATTATGAGGGTATTTTTGAAAAGAAAATCAAAAATCATGGGTCAAAACGTAATTTAGAAAAATAGTGCCATGTCAGCAGCCACGTCAGCCGCCCGGTCAGCAGCCCCGGCCAACCAGGACACACCGCGTGGCAGGGACGCTGATGCGGGGAGCCACGCGGGACGGAGCCATGTGGGTGATCCGCGTGCGCGCAATCAAACGGCCCAGATCCATTCCCGCGCGCACGAACGGTCTAAATCAAAAGTGCGCATGGACGGCCCAGATCTCACACGTGCGGATGGCCCAGATTTGATCACGTACGGACGGTTCAGATCGCATCGCGATGGACGGTCTAGATTTATTTCTAATTTAATCGCGATCGGACTATCCAGATTAAATCATGATGGATGGCTCAGATTAAAAGGAGAAGGTTATAAATAATCGTATCCACACCCAACCCCAAACCCTAGCCGCCAGAACCCTCGCCGGAGAAGACGACCCAGCCACCGGAGGAACCGACCGCCGCCACCCATTGCCGCACCGGACGATTTTTTGGCTGCCAAACGAGGTAAAAATTATCCCATTGGCTCGTTTTTCGATGCTGAACCTCCCTGTGGCCAAATCGGAGCCAAACCACCGGCCAATTGGCCGAAAAATACCGCCGAAGTCCAGCGGCACCGCTGCAGGTTTTCTCAGTTTTTGCCTCCGATGAGACCCTTCCCAATTCCCGTTCGATGTAATTTTTATACCACTATGACCACCATCCTTTTCTCTACAGGTTGACCAGAGCAAAACACCAAATTGCAACTCGCACCGGAGGAGCCGCTGCACCCGGAGCTTCGCCACAGGTAAGCCTCAGTTTTCTAGAATTGTTTGGCCCACCGAGGGTCCTAAGGGTGTTTTATCACAGGTACCAATGCAAGTTTGGCCGAATTCGGCCGAAAATGGTTGGAAACGGTCAATCCGAGGCGGATCGCCGCCGTGGGCGATGACACCGTCGCCTTCCGAAATTTGCCGAAAGGGCCTTGGGTCTGATTTGGAGTTTTTTGGGGACATGTGCAAGTACTGGAAGTGTATTTTAGTTTTCGAAAAAAAATTTAGAGAATCTAGGGACTGCCCGTAGGCGCAATGAGAACCCGATTTCAGATTCTGAAACAAGTAAGGATCTCTCATCATATTTTCTATTATGGTATTAAAGCTTAATAAATGATAAAACGGTATTTTATGAGTTAATAGATATGTATAATTAATTAAAACTGCTAATGGAACTCGAATCTGATGTATTTTTTGGTCAGGTGTTGTTTGATTTATTTTACAGTTTTGAATAAAGTATGGTGTCTGATGTGTTTATTTTATGGTTTTGTATGCATGAATCACGGTTTCATTTATTATGATTTGAGTTATTGTGAACCCGATGTTGTGTTGTCTTGTTTGGTGTCCGTTATTGGTTTACGTATTTATATTTGATTGGATAATTGAGATTAAAAAAAATGGAAAAAGGTATGTGGATTAATAAATTGATAATGTCGACAGCCTGACTAGATCCATAGGGAACCCTACCGGAAACGTGGTCTCTCATATCGAATAAGGTATGGAGACTTTATGTGTTTTGGTACCCATACCGGACGGGATATGGGGACTGCCCGTTTCACCCTCATACCGGACGGGGTATTGAGGTTTATGGTTTTGGCACCCATACCGGACGGAGTATGGGGACAGCCCTAGAATTAAGTTATTAATGTGAATGGTTCACGTGTAACGGAGACCCCCTATGGATCCCCATGGATACTAGTAGGCTGATAAAAGAGGAAATTTGTTGCCTGATGATTGAAATACAAAAGCATGATATGTGTTATGTTACAGAGAGTGCATGATCTTATGATGTTTATGATGTTATTATTTCTCATAAGTTGTTTTCATGAATCTCACGAGGTAAGTGGACAGTAAAGGTTTTTATTATTGATAAATGAGTTTGTTATAAATTATGCTCCATTGGTCGTTTTTGTTTTCTACCAACATTTACTTCTGTGACAGTGAGATAGTGTGATGTCTTTACTGAGTTAGTGTAGCTCATTCCTTACTTAACCATTTCAGATAAGGAGGACTTGGTTCTCGAGCCTGTTCTGCAGGAAGACGGCGAGTAGAAATCAAAGAATTTATTAGTTTTCCTTATAGTATTCATTCATAGTATTTCCTTTAGTTAGTTTATTCTTTCATACATTTATATGTTTTGATTATTGTATAAGGGATGTTAATCATAATCTATTTTATTTCGTTTCCGCACTTAGAATAAATATATACATTTCTTTTTAATTTCCAGGGCCGTTACAAAAATAATAATCCAACTATTAGTTTTCTTGTGCTCAGCAACCTCTTCAAATTTGTGAACCTTTTATATCTTGACACCATTATTTTTCACTTTTGCAAATCACAGAAACCACCAAAAAATTCACCGACATAAAAATTAAAGACGAAAATCCTCAAATTCATTTATTAGAACTCAACAGAGATCTTTAAAAGGAGAAAACTGTACAAATTCTACATATAAAGTTCTTTTTTTAGATCATAAAGAAAAAACAGCAAGACTTAGGCACAAAAGTGTCTAAAAAATCATTTGAGAATCTCATCAAAAAGGAAAAAGAAGATGAAAAGGGATAGATACTGAAAGCATTGTATTAATGTTTGGCTTACAAGAAAAGATTTGAATTCAACAAGCTAGTGTTCTTCTTTTAGGCAGCAATCATCCTTAGGGGCCCTAATTGCAATAAAAAAAATAGTTAAAAGCAACAAAGAAATGTAAATTCCTAATTGCAATAAAAGAAATCACTTAAAAGCTTACTTTTTAATACAAAACATGAGATTGTTGAAGGAGGAAGAAGGATGAAGCCCAACTTTAAAAACGTGAACGATTGTCAATGAGTTGAAGGAAACGATGTGGAGGACATGAAAGAAAAGGAGACAAGCTAGAAAATAAAATAAGCAAACGTGATTTTCATTGAAGATAATTTTTTTTGAAAAAGATGAAAAAAGAGAGTTTAAATAAAGGAGGTGATTCTTTACTAAAATGGGCTTATAAAAGTTCCTAGAGATAAAAAAATAGAGGAATATGAAATCGAAAAGAAGGATATCATAAGAACACAACAGCAAAGTGAAAAACATACATTAAAATGACTTGAAACTTAACTAACCATTAAGTTCATGATCCTAAAAATAAGCCATTACTACACATGATAAATTCATAAAATAATAAGCTTTTAAAAACTAGGAAACAATACTTTACGTGCAGTCTTAAAGTAATATTTAATACTCCTCCTCGCTTTAAGAACTACAAATTCCAAATTATTGCCTTAGAAGCTCAAACTTGCTAAGTGAAGTGGTTTTGTACACAAATTTGCCAGCAAATCTTCATACTTGCAGTAAATTAATGTTACTTCTCTATTTTGCTACACCTCCCTCAAGAAGTAGAGTTTGATGTTGAAATGTTTAGTTTTCCTATGAAACATCATATTGTGAGTAATTACATTTGTTGTCTAATTGTCAACAAAAATCTCAATGTTATTCTTTGCTCCATATATATATCAGAAAAAATTTTCTTTAACCATAAAGCTTGGTTTACTGTTGCTGTTATTGCAATAAATTCTGCCTCTACAATGGATTGTGTTAAAATCTCTTACTTCTTTTAGCACTATGAGAAAACTCCTGAACCTATGCTAAATTAATATCCTGGGTTACTTTCCTTGTAATCAGCAGACTTGACCCAGTCAATATTTAAGAATCCACACTACTTGAAGTTCTAACATTTCTCAAACTTGACACCATAATCAACAGTACCTTTAATATACCTTAATATTATTTTTACTGCTCTTAAATATATTTCACTAACATAATGCATAAACAAAGATAGGAGACTTACAATAAACTAAATGTCTGACCTTGTTACATAAATCGAGATAGGAGACTTAAAATAAACTAAATGTCTAACCTTATTGAAGTAAGATACATTAAGCAACTTAATTAGATTTCTATAATAACTTTCATCAACTTTATTAGCACCATCTTCCTTCCTCAGCTTCTCTTTTTAACTTATTGATATGTTTGTTGCTTTGCACTTTTCTATATAAAATTTCGTCAATATTTTTTTTGCATACTTCTTTGATACATGGACACTTCATTTTGGCTTTACTTAACCTCCATCCCAAGAAAGTCATAATACCAAGATCTGTCATTTTAGAAACCTGCATCATTTCTTGTTTAAAATCCTTAGCCAGTTGTGTATTATTTTCTGTTTCCAAAAGATCATCAATATAAAGAGACACAATGAAAATATCATTTCCTTTTTGTTTAACGTAAACAGTAGCCTGAGATAATCTTTTTTAAAGCCTAAGCTCAGCACATGTCCATCTATCTTGTTATACTAGGTTTTAAGTGCTTGCTTGAGGCCATGGAGAGCTTTTTCAGCAGGAAGACTTTATCCTCTTTAGTTTGCCCTGCAAATCCATCTAGCTACTCTACATATATTTTTTCATGTAAAACACCATTGAGAAAGCTAATTCAACATAAAAAATAAGAGCATAACCCTTAACGACAAGCCTAGTTTTATATTTGTTGACGGAGTAATCTACATAGAGCTTTGTTCGTACACCCATTTCACTTTAATGACTTTTCTACTTTCAGGTCTTTTAACTAATTTCCATGTTTTATTCTTCTGGATCACTAACATCTCCTCCTCCATTGCTCTTTTCCATTTTAGGTCTTAAGAGCTTTTCACGTCCAGCAGATTCACATATTGCCACATTACATCTCTGATAGATATCTGAAAGTGGTCTTGTTCCTCTGATTAGAAGATCATCTTCTAATTTATTTTGCCACTAGTCTGTCGTTTCCTCTCCAATAGAATTGTCTTTAAGTTTTAATAAGACTCTATTTGTTCTTCTTAAATCCTCCTAGTCCCATTGTTCATCCTTGTTGAAGCGAACGTCTCTAGTGATTGTCATTTTTCTTATTTGAGGATGATATACCTTGTAGGCTTTGGAAATTGAGCTATAACCCATAAAAATACCTGGAATTATTTTCTTTTTAAGGTTATCCCGTTTGACCTATGGAGTATGGACAAAACATACACAACCAAACACTTTGAGAAAACTTAATAAACGTTTATATCCCATACCAAGTGTCAAGTGAATTTTTGTTTTCCACGGCTTTGCTTGGAAGTATGTTTTGCAAAAGTAGTACAGTGTTCATTGTCTCTACCCAAAACTTTTTTTGCAACTCCTTTTCAAGCAACATGTGGAAATCTGGCCATCTTCATGGCGTATCTATTTTTGTTTTCACTAACTTCATTTTGTTCTCGAGTATGGGGACAGTGACTTAATATTCAAGGCTAGCTTCCTCACTTAACAAGTTAAATTCTTAAAAGGTATATTCCTTTCCATTATCATACCTTATAGTTTGAATTTTGTAGCCAATTTGATTTTCCACCGTTTTCTTGAACTTTCATAAAACTCTAGCCACTTTTGACTTGAATTTCAAGAAAAAATCTAACACATTCTTATAAAATCATCAATGAAAAGAACGTAATAAAAACTACCTTAAAGTGATGGTGTTCCTTGAGGTCCTCCACATTTATGTAGAGTAGTTGCAACTTTTGAGAGGCTCTCCAAGATGATTTAGGAAATGACATCTTATTTAGTTTACCAAATTGACAAGCATGAAAATTTGGAAAACGATAAACAAGAATTGGTTGTCATATTCTTTTTTTTCATTTTTAGTATTCTTTAAAGATGACAATGCCCGAGCCTCTTGTTCCAGATTTCGTTGATGTTGACTTCAATGGAACAGGTCATATGCTTCTCTTTCATTAGGTCAAATGAGAAGCTTTTACCTATCATTTTAATTAGAAAATCTCCTATCCAACAGTATCATAGATACGATAATACCAATTTTTAGAAAACGTTTTAAATCTTTTTTCTATTAACTAGCCTATGCTCAGTAGATTTTGACCAATGTCATATACATAAAAAATATTAAAAATTATTTTTATACCCGAGGTTGTTGTAATTGCAATGATTCATTTTCCTTTTACAACAATATAACCATAATTTTCAATTCTGACCTTTGTGATTTTGGTGGACTTTAATTCCTTAAAGAAAGTTATGTCATAAGTAATGTGATTTATACAACCACTCTAAATAAGCTAACAATCTAAAGAGCTCCTTGTTGAAAAGCACGCTATCGTAAAAATCTAATCTTCTTTATCTTGATCGGCAACTTAGGCGTCTGCTTTTTACTTGTACTTTTGTAAATATCAATTTCATGTCCAAGTTGATTGCATTTGTTGCACTTTGTATATAGTCTCTTCCATCACTTGAATAGTGGATAACCTTTTTCGCCAAAATGCTTACAAGGGGGTAATTTCCCTTTGAGTTTTCATTGATTTTGGTTGTTTGAAATGCTCTCACAACTCAAGACTTGATTCTTATTAAAGTTCTTTTTCTTGTTATTCCTCTAAGCATTTTGGTGTTTGACTATTAAGGCTCTTTCAACAGTATGATCTTGTCTCATAAGCCTCCATTGCTCTTGAGCCTGCAAGGCATTTAACAACTCTACCAAGGTGAACTTGGATAGGCCCTTTGTGTTCTCCAATGTGGTTATTAAAGCTTCATATCTTTCAAGCACAATAACAAGAATTGTTTCTATATAATTCTTGAAACAGTAAAACTATTACCAAATAACCTGACTTTATTGATAATGCCAAGTAATATGTCCTCTTTGATTGTCTTAGACTCTTTCATCTTTTGTAGCTCGAATTCCCTTATTAGATTCAACAATTACATTCCTTGTATCTTTTCTTCTCCTGCATATTCTTCCTTCAGATAATCTCAAATCTTTTTTGCTATTTCGAAAGTCATTATTCTTGTGAAAATGGTTGTTTAAACAACAACAAACAGAGTTGCTTTTGCCTTTGACTTCTTGGTTTTTTTATGACTTTTGATCTGAGCTATGGCGGGATTGTTTGCTAGCAGAAGAACTTTGTAATCCTCTTCTACAACTTCCCATAAATCTAAAGCTTTCAAGTATATCTCCATGCGTATTGCCCAATTTTGGTAGTTGTCTTCATCGAACACCGGCAGAGCAATTAATGATATGTTGGCTTCACCTTCCATGATGTGTCAAACCCACAAACAGGTCCCTTACGAAGAGTAATTTGACACCAAATGAAGGTTTTCAGATAAAAAATAGAGAAATCTAAAATTTTAAAGAAGAATATCACAAGAATACAACAACAAAGGGAAAAACTTACATTAAAAAAACTTAAAAATTATTGATGAGCAAATGTGCAAGCGCACAAAATCATTAAAGTAATAAAGTAATAAGTAGAGTATCGTTCCATAGGAATTGTATATCAAGTATCAAAATTATAGAAATTTTATTATTATCTAAAGATCGAAATTAAATTTATGAAGGAAAAAACTTTAGAATAATTTAAACAAAACAAAATAATTAAATTGAGCAACATTTATCAACAAAAATGCACCTGAGTAATTGATTTCACCTTAATCTAGTCTGCAATAGTCGAATTATCATAATGTGCTTTCAGTTTCCTTCTGAGAATTTCCTAAGTTTATCAATTAATAAATGCTAACCTTTTACAATAATTATTAATTTGATTCAATTAAATTTGTGATAATTTAACTTCTACATGTCAATTCGACTATATTACTTCTGTTCAAATCATAACTAAAGCTTAACAATGTTTGTCTAATTAATAAAATTTTATTCTCATTACTCTAAAACTATCAATCACAAATCAAACCGTGAATTAGTTAATTCTCACAATCGAATTAAGTTCAATATTACTAAATTACAACTAAGAGAAAGTTAAAAATTAAATCACAAATTTACCTTTGATTAAGGTTACGTCAATTACTCTAATAAAAAAAATTTAGACAAACAGGGTGGATTGAGTATTAATAATTATATTTGAGAAAAAAATACTCATGTAACACTAAAAAAAAGTAAATTTCTAATAATTCCAAATATTAGTGTTCAAAAGTTATAAAAATTTCTGAACCTTCTATCCCAAAATAATGCAAATTGAATACTAAAAATAAATAAATAAATAAATTACTTGAATATTTTTTTCTCATTTTCTCCCTCAAACCTCTCTCTGCCTTCCCGTTTCAGCTGGGCTGCTTTCGCGATTCGGCGCTGCAAGCTCACTCCAGCAGTTCGTTCTTCTACTTATACTCTCAGTCGCACTTCATCTCCTCGTTCCTCTCCAAGCCTGCTCCCCGCCGCAATAGATTTGAGTTGTCGCATCATGGTGGTGAATAGCTTAATCCTTCGTTGGTCTCTCTCCGTCTCTATATTTTTTTTCTGCTTGCTAGCTGCTTCTCTTTTAATAGGCGGCTACCAAAGAAGAGATCCCCCTTCGGCACGCCTCCTTTTTTTCCTTTTTAGCTCCCCCTCTTCCTCTCTTGCCGGTGCTTCTCTTTTTTTTTTTTTTTGCCCTCTTCAACTCTTCTTTATTTTTTGTTTTTCTTCAAAGGCATATATGCCTCTTTTCGCTTATGCCCTTTCTTTTATTTTGTTTGATGTGGCTGCTACATACTTGAGCCTAGGCTTCTATGGCATGGGTTTTTAGCGGCTTCTTCTCTTTTCAGCTTCTTTTTTTTCTTTTTTCTTTGATAATTCAATCTACATAAAAATTTAACTCATAAATTAATTTTTAACTCGAAATTCATTTAAATTTATTATAATTTAAGTAACAAGGGTATTAAAATTAAGATAAAAATAAGACACATCAATTAATTAACCACTAAGTCTATGATCATAAAATTAAACCATAATTACACATGATAAATTCAAAAAATAATAAACTCCTAAAAACTAAGAAACACTACTTCATGTGCAATCCTAAAGTAATATTTAACAACTTAGATTTAAAATATCAAGTAAGTTTAAGGTAATTGAATTAGGTTATAGATAAAATTTTAATGGCCTTAATGAACTTAAGGAAAGGAAAAAAAAAAAAAAAAAGTGTTAGGCCACGGTGTGCGCAAAAGAAAATTGTCCGTAAAACTTTGACTTTCACATACGAAACTTAGTCCATTACTAGGAATAAAATATACAAACAACTTTTGGTTTGTATAGAATGACTTTTTACGACGTGATGAGGTTGATTACTTAAAGCAATCTGTATCAACGGAAATTACTTATACCAATAGATTTTATTGATATACGTATAACTTTTAGTAATAGATTATTGGTTAGTAACCAGAAACCATTTATTTTTCTAGCGAGCGCACACCCACACATATATATATAACCCTTGAAATTTTCTGATCGCATATTGAAAAATAATATAATTTACTCTAATGCGTATGTGTGTGTGTGTATTTGTATGTATGTCCAAGTATTACGTGGGCTCTCAATTGGTTTTACATTTATTGCCGTAAGAGTTCTTTTGGATGGAAGCAATTGCCAATTGGTAGGTAATTAATTGATTGGTTAGAGAGTAAACATTATGGAAGTATAACTTCTGCAATATTTAAGTGTGTATATATATTTATATAAATATTCGTCTCTCTTTCTTTTACTTAATGAAAATAGTAGAAGTAAAAATCGTTTGGAATGCTGATCAAGAGATATTTCTCTCCACCTGACTGAGACTTGGTCAAGGCCAAGCAGTATAACTTATATATATGGGTGCATTGAGATTATAGTTAATTAGATAAAATTTATTCTTCATTTAGTACTTTAAAAGATATCTTGGGAGAAATTTATAAATATGTACAAAAGTCAACAGGAAATTACACATCTCAATTCCTTAATTTTTTAAGTTATTTTATATGTATCATGATAATATATTTAATATTTTTAAAATATACATGTATATATACGTAAAAGTGAAATCAGAAGTGACAATAGGTCAATTTTTCAATTTTTTAAATTATTTTGTATGTATTATGATAATATATAAAATATTTGTTTATTGATATAAATATTTTTAAATATATAAAATAAAATTATTATAATAATATAAATAATTATTATCAATCTATTTACTTAATGTGATAATATATAATAGTTAGTTAGTTGAAAATTTCAAATGTATAAATATAATGTGAGTGTGATAAAAATATTTAAAATGATAATGTAATACTCGGGCCCAGAATTTGGCTCGGGTATTACAACTCTCCCTCCTTAAAGAAAATTTGGTCTCTCAAATTTGTCTCTCTCTCGTTCAATCAAACAGTTGGGATATGGGCTCTAAAGTCAGATTCTAGCTCTCATGTGGCTTCTCTTTGTGTGTGATTCTGTCATAGCACCTTAAGAAAGAGAATTTTCTGGTTGTAGAGTACTCTGCTCTTTAGTCCACAATACCCACTGGTACCTCCTCATATGACAGATCCTCTTGGAGTGAAAGGGGCTCATGGGCCAAGATGTGAGAGGGGTCCGAGTTGTACTTGCGTAGCATGAACACATAAAACACATTATGGACCCTGGATAGTTCTGGAGGTAGTGTCAGTCTGTAGGCGACAGTATCAATTTTATCTAAGATTTCGAATGCCCCAATAAACCGGAGATTTAATTTTATCCTCTTGCCAAATCTATTAATTCCCTTAAAATGAGTGACTTTAAGGAACGCTCGATCACCTTTCTCAAATTCCAAATCCCTCCTTTGGGTGTCCGCACAACTCTTCTGTCTACTCTGATCCATCTGAATGTTCTTCTTGATTTTAACTATTTTGGTTGTAGTCTCTTCCATAAGATCTGAGCCGAATAATTTTCTATCACCCACCTCTTCCCAGTAGATCGGTGATCTGCATGGACGGCCATATAACGTCTCGTACAGAGCCATGCCGATACTTGCTTAGTAGCTGTTATTGTAGGCAAACTCTATTAAAGGTAAATGATCATCCCAATGGCCCTCGAAGTCAATAATACAAGCTCGGAGCATATCCTTAAGTGTGCTGATCGTCCTTTCTGATTGTCCATCAGTCTGAGATAGGAATATGGTACTAAGGGACAGTTTCGTTCCTATAGTTTGTTGAAAACTAGACCAGAATCGAGAAGTGAATCTGGGGTCCCTGTCAGATACTATTATCAATAGCACTCCCTATAATCTAACTATCTCTCGAATATACATTCTTGTTAGCTTGTCCAAAGAGTTGATCATCTTGATGGCCAAGAAATGGGAAGACTTGATGATCTGGTCAACAATTACCCAAATGGCATTATGTTCCGAGCGTGCGCTAGGCAATCTTATCACAAAATCCACTGTGATGTGTTCCCACTTTCACTCCAGAATCAGTAATGGTTGAAGTAGTCCGCCTGAGCGTCAATGTTCTGTCTTGACTTGCTGACATACTAGACACTTGAAAACAAAGTTGGTCACCTCTCTTTTCATCCCGTTCTACCAAAATCAGGGTCGCATACTTTGATATATCTTAGTGCTTCCGGAATACATGGCAAACTTTGAGCTATGAGCCTTTGTCATGATATCCCTTTTCAGTTCATTGTCATATGGAACACACACCCTGTCTTGAAATCTGAGCAACCAATTGACAGAGACTCGAAATTCTGAATTTACTCCCTGTTCTGCATCTTTTCTAAGGGCTGCAAGGTGGAATCAACAGATTGGGCTTTCTTTATTTTCTAGATCAACTCAGGTTGAATAGTCAGGTAAGCCAAGCATGTAACTCTCTTCATGTCCTAAAGTCGTAATTGTTGTGCAGTCCCTATTATCCTGCATTCTAAAACTATTAGATGAGCTAATATACCTGCACTTTTTCTACTGACTACGTCAGCTATCACGTTGTCATTACTTAGGTGATACAAGATGTTGCAAGTGTAGTCTTTGAGGAGTTCTATCCATCGTCTCTGATGCATGTTAAGATCCTTTCGAGTGAATATGTGCTTCAAGTTCTTATGGTCGGTATAGATATGAAAAGTCTCCCCATACAAGTAATGGCGTCAAGTCTTCAAGGTACGGATAATCGCAAAAAGTTCTAAGTCATGGGTGGGGTAGTTTTTCTCATAACTCTTTAACTACCTGGACCCATAGGCTATGACTGTCCTATACTGCAACAGAACACAACCCAACCCCAGGTAGGAAGCATCAATATAAACTGTGAATCCACCTGTCCCACTCGGCAAGACCAACACAGGTGCAGTAGTCAAACACTTATTTAGTTATGAAAAACTCCTTTCACAGTTCTCGTTCCACTCAAACTTGATGTTCTTCTTTGTGAGTCGGATCAAAAGAGCAATTAGGGTAGAAAATTCTTCCAAAAACATGCGGTAATAATCTGTCATCCCTAGAAAGTTATGAATCTCCTTGACCGAGGTCAATTTCTTCCAACCAAGTACTACCTCAACTTTTTTCGGGTTCATTAACACTCCATCCATTGATATGATGTGCCCTAGGAAGGTAGTCTATTTGAGATAGAATCCACACTTACTCAACTTTGTATACAACTTCTTTACTCTGAGAACCTGCAAAATTTAAGTCAGATGGTGAGTGTGTTCCTCTCTGCTTTTTGAATAGATCAAGATATCATCGATAAATATGATGATGAACTTATCTAGAAATTGTCTGAAAATCCTATTCATCAAATCCATGAAGATGACTAGTGCGTTGGTTAGTCTAAATGATATGATTAGGAACTCAAAGTATTTGTACCTGGTTCAAAAAGCTATTTTAGGAATATCTTCTGCCTTGATCTTTACCTGATGGTAATCTGAACGCAGGTCTATTATGGAGAAAACCTTGGCACTCTACAACTAATCAAAAAGGTCATCGATCCTGGAGAGGGGATACTTGTTCTTGATTGTGACTCTGTTCAGTCCTCTGTAGTCAATACATAACTTTAACGTCTCATCCCCCTTCCTTACAAATGTGACTCCAGCACCCCAAGGGGACACACTGCGTCGGATGAATCCACTATTCTGTAATTCATTTATCTGTTTCCTCAGCTCCTCCATTTCAACACAACTCATGCGGTAAAGGGTAACTAAAGTAGCCTGGATGCCTGACTGAAGATTTATGGTGAATTCAACTTCTCTGTCCACTGGCAGTCCAAGTAGTTTATCCAGGAACACATTCGGAAAGTCTCGGACTATCGAAATCTCTCAAATACAAATTTTTTTCTTAGGTTTGCCTAATTAGAGAAAACAATCGAGTTAACGCACTTAGTAATAAGAAAATTATCATGAGAAAATAATGTTTAAAGAATTTTATTAATTTATAAATGACTCTTCATCAGGAGGGTTGAATACAAGTTTCTTGTGAAAACAATCTATGGTGGTGTGATACGTTACTAGCCAGTTCATTCTTAGAATTACATCAAAGTCCCCCATATCAATCTCTATAAGGTCCACACTCAATTTTCTATCTGCTATATCTATGATACATGCTCTGTATATAACCTCCCCCACTAGTGTCTTAGTCTCAATAGTAGACACAGACAACACAAAATCAAGTTTTTCAGGTAATACATTCAAGTTTGGTATAAAAGTATGTGAAACAAATGAATATGGGCACCAGTATCAATCA
This sequence comes from Carica papaya, assembly GCF_054855325.1. NCBI lineage: Eukaryota > Viridiplantae > Streptophyta > Magnoliopsida > Brassicales > Caricaceae > Carica > Carica papaya. Next base: position 33,834,942 of record NC_142313.1, read on the forward strand.
AAATATATGCAAGATAATTACAGATAGTGTATGTACCTTGTATCACGTCTGGGTTGACTTATGCATCTTGCTGAGTGAGGTTGTAAGCCATTCGCTGGATAGGTGGTCTGGCCTGGTTCTGATTTCTCGGGAACTCTCTCGCGTAATGCTGGCAACTCCCATATATACGGTAAGTATTGTTGAAGCGATAGTAGGGTTGGTCCCCATGATCCTTGCCACAATGCTGACATGTCCTACCGTATCTTATTGTTGGAATCTAAGGAGGAGCCTGAGTCACTGGCCTAGCTCTCTTGTTCTGTTGAATAGGTGCAGTGGGTGCTGGTCTGCGGTGTGAAACCGAGGGCCTAAGGTTCCCTACAGCTAGAGAAAAAATGCCAAGGTTCATCTCCACTAGCTGTGCCTTGTCCAGAATGGTCGAGTAAGTACTGAGCTCGAACACATACAACTGCTGTCTAATCTCAGGACGGAGGCCCCACTCGAACTTTCTTGCCTTTCTACCTTCATCCATCATGCTCTCAGAAGAATACCGGTCGAACTCTAAGAACTTTTGGGCATATTCTAATACAGTCATATCATCCTAGACCAGGTGTGCAAACTTCATTTTCTTTAGATGTCGGAGATACTTTGGGAGGTACTCTACATTGAAGGCCATCAAGAACTATTCCCAAATGACTGGAACGGGCAAGGTGGCCTGCTTGAGTTGCCACTAGCAGCCTGCCTCTCCCACCAGCATGTAGGTGGCAAGTATGACTCTCTGTTCAGAAATTACCCAAAGGAGGATGCCCCTGTAAAAATATATGGGTTTAGTTTTTTATACCTCTCAATGTAGTCTGGGTCAATCATGGGAGAAACTGAGTCTCGTGGAAGAGGGACTGGATTGTGCTGGGGATGGACCTGATGACCCTATGGTGGTACTAGATGATACGGTAGAGGCACTAGATTGTACTGTAGTTGTGCCGAGTGATGCAGTTGGGGCACCGGGCCATACTGTGGTGGTGCCGGATGGTATTGTGGAGGAGCAAGGTCATACCAGGGTGGCTCAGGATCCTCTTACTGCAGGGGTGGTTCATAATGTGGCAGCGAGGGAGGGTCAAGTAGCTTCCTCCTTTCTTCCCGGGCATGCTGGGCAACGATGAGTCTCTCTAGTATTTTAAATAGTCGATGAATATCCTCTCGAAGCGAACCCTCCCGAGCTACTCGGTTTCGCAGGGGTCTTCCTCTCCTCATCTATTTGTACCTACATTTCACAAGAAATGGTTGAGTGATAATTCATTATTTTTTGTGTTTCATAAGGTTTTTGTGTTAGGAATGGTTCCGAGAACGCAGCTCTGATACCAATTGTAACGACCCAGAACTTAAAAAGAAATAAAATTATAAATTGAATGTGGAAGCAGAATAATAGAGTTAGAGTTTACAATGCTTACACAATAGTTTAAAATACTCAATAGGGCTACGGGAATGTCCCTTCTAAAAGAACAAATGAAAATTAAATAAATAAACAAAGAGTAAACAACTGAGCATCCTAGGACGACCTTTACTAGTTTTTGAAGGAGTTTGGGTGGTGACCTATTCACAATTCCCTTGCTGATCGAGATCTGAATCTTGATCCTCTTGATCTAAAATAGTTAATGAATGGGTGAGCTACACTAGCCCAATAACAATGCCTCACCTTATTCCTTATTATGGAATTAAAGTTTAATTATCAATAATACGATATTTTGCATAATTTAGAAAACTTCAAGAATTAATTACAGGTTACTAATAAAGCCAAAACTAGTTTTTTATTATTGTTTGCCTTGTTTAACCGATTGTTTGATTTTATAGCTTCAAATGCATGATAATATACTGAAATTGGTAAAATGATTTAGTTGTATTTGTTTAATGCATGTATTATTTGTCTTATGTTGATTTATGGTTAAATTTTGAAACTGAAAATTAAATACAAATGAAAAATTGATTAATTAAGTGAATGAATGAATGATAGCTTTACTAGATATCCTGAGAGATGGTGGACGGATTGAGTACATAGAGAACCCTACTGTGAACGTCGCCTCATACCAGACGAGGTATCGAGCATTGGTATTTTCGGCGTTCATATCGAACGGGGTATGGGGATGGTCTGTTTCACCCTCATACCAGATGGGGTATTGAGGGATGGTATTCTTAGCGCTCATACCAGACGAGGTATAGGAACGGCCGGTTAGTTGACGATGTTGAATAATAGTTCACACACAGTGGGACATCCCTATAGGCCCCCACAGATACTAGTAGGCAAATAAAAATGGAAGGTTGTTATTCTTGCTTACTTGAATATGAGATTATGATGTTGTTGAGCTATTTTCTCTATAGGTCGGTTTTGGAAATCTCGCAACGATAAGTATACAATAAATAATTTTATTTATGATAAATGAATTTACTTAAATTAAGAGCTCCATTTGTTGTTTTTATGATTTTTACCAACCTTCAGTTTCTGTATCGGTGAGTAGTGTGATATTTTTACTGGACTAGTATAGCTCATTCCTTCATTAACTATTTCATATTAAGAAGATCAAGATTCAGATCTTAATCAACAAGGGGATTGTGAATAGTTCACTACCCGTACTCTTTCAAAAGGTAGTGAAGGTCGTCCTAGGATGTTTAGTTGTTTACTCTTCGTTTATTTTTTTGATTTTCGTTTGTTTTTTTTTAGAAGATACATTCTCATAGTCCTATTAGGTATTTTAACCTATTGTGTAAGGAATGTAAACCCTAACTCTATTATTCCGCTTCCGCATTCAATTTATAATTTTATTTCCTTTTAAGTTCCGGGTCGCTACAGATAATATGTATAGTAATTATTTATTTATATTTTAAATATAAAATAATTTTATATATTAAATAAAACTAAGATAACATATATAATAATTATATAATATTTAATGTAATAGTATATAATAATTATCTAAAAAACATTTTAAGTATAAAAATAAAATGTTTTTAATTTTTAGTTGACTATAAACTCTATAACTATGTACTGTATAAACTCCCAATAACCTATATTTTTCCCCACATCTTAATATCCTATGGAACTTCTGTTAAAAATAATGTAACATCCCGAGTTTAATACATGTATGTTTGAAAATATTTTTGCAAAAATCTAGTAAAAGAAAGGACGTCAAAAAGAAATAAAAATCTTTGAGAAACTTAAAATAATAATTTTATAAAATTATCGGAGAAAAAAAGAAATTAATTAGAAATACATTTTTTATATTTTGTTTATTAATATTTATAATTTTAGAACCTGAGTTATAATTAATTTAAAAGCTAAAATTTATGAAAAATATGGAAAGTATAAATAAAATAAAAATTTTATGATCTTTTTGAGTTAAAATCTTAAAGTTAGGGTCATTTTCTAATTAAAATGGATCCATTTGAAATTATTAAAAGTGATCAGGGGTCGGGTCATTCAGCAATTCTAAATAAACAGGTCACGTCATTGGCTGACTTGGTAATATGATGTCCTAATGCCAAATATAGCACCAACATCCAATAGAGCAGACATAAAGAAAATATATACATGGTAGCAGAACTATACATGTAACAGCCCCGGTAATTCAAAATGGAATTTGTATTATAAATATTAAATACAGAAGCGAAGACAAAATTTGATTAACATCCCTTACACTAAAACCAAAACGTGCTCACAAAATATAAAAGATTAAACTACCTAAAGGGGAAACTTGAAAGTAAAAACTACGAATGTGACTATAGAGTCCTTAGGCGTCCCCTTCGTCGTCCTCCTGCGGAACCGGCTCGAGAACGATGTCCTCTTGATCTGAAATGATTAAATAAGGAATGAGCTACACTAGCCCAGTAAAGACATCACGATATCTCACCGTCACGGAGGTAAAGATGGGTAGAAAACACAAAAAGACCAATGGAGCATAATTTACAACAAATCCTTTTATCGAAAATAAAACCTTTACCATTTACTTACCTCGTTGAAATTCATAAAAAGATATACGAAAGCAATAACATCATCATCATCATGAAAACATATATATGAACTGTATAACATAATACCTATCACACTTTTCGTAATTCAATCGTTACACAACATATTTTCCTAATTCACCAGCCCACTAGTATCCATGGGGATCCATAGGGGTCCCGCTACCCGTTAATCCTTAACACTTGAAATCATATTCCAGGGCCGTCCCCATACCCCATCCGGTATGGGCGCCAAACCATAGACCTCACTACCCCGTCCGGTATGAGGGTGAAACGGGCCGTCCCCATACCCCGTCCGATATGGGCGCCAAAACATATAAGATCTCCATACCCCGTCCGGTATGGGAGACCACAATCCCGGTAGGGTTCCCTACGGACCTGGTCCGTCCACCATCTCCCAGGATATCCAGTCAGGCTGAACACATTACACAATTTCCATTCACATAATCTTTCATTCTCCTTTTTCCCTCAGTCAGCATTATCAATCACATACAAACACGCAAAACGATAATTTATGCCAAACAGACAACATACAGCATCAATATCCCGGTCATTCAATCCATAATCAATAAAACAGTAAAATATGCACACGAAACTATAAAATGAAAACATTGAACCTCATGCTGCATTTAAAACTGTAAAACAGGCCAAATAACAGTTAACCGACAAACACACTAGACTCGGGCTCCATTAGCGACCTTAAGCAATTTCACACATTCGTTGATTCACGAAATACCGTTTTATCATTTATTGGACTTTAAAACCGTGATAGGAAATAGGGTGAGGGGTCCTTACTCGTTTCGGGGTCCGAACACGGCTTCACAGTGCGCTTGCAGGCTGTCCCTAATTTTCCCTGAATTTTCCTCGAGGAACTGAAACGCACTACTGGTACCTGCACGTGTTCCAAAGAAAACCCAAATTAGGCCCAGGGCCTCTTTCGGCCCAAATCGCAACTCCGGCACGGCGGCTCCGCCGTGCTCCGGCGACGGCGCCGCCGCTGGCGGCGGCGAGTTGCCTCGGGTTGGCTGTTTTCGGTCGTTTTTGGCCGAATTCGGCCACACTCGCATCGGTCCCTGTGAGAAAACAACCCTAGGGCCCTCGGGGGGCCAAAAAATCACGGAAAAACGGAGCTTACCGGCGGCGGCGCTCTCGGGTGCGGCGGCTCTCCGGCGAGGTTCGTGTTTTGGTGATTCGGCTCCGGTCAACCTGTAGAGAAAAGAATGGTGATCACGGTGATATAAAAATTGCATCAAACGGAGGCCGGGAAGGGCCTCATCGGAGGCAAAAACCGAGAAGGGGCGCGGCGGCGCCGCTGGGCTTCGGCCATGTATTCCGGCCGTTTGGCCGGGATTTTGGCTCCGATTTGGCCACAGGAGGAATCAGCGTGGAAAAACGAGTCGGGAATACGAAATTTACCTCGATCGGCGGTCGGAAGTTCCTCCGGTGCGGCGGCGGGTGGCGGCGGCCGACTTCTGGTTCGTCTTCTCCGGCGAGCGGCAGGCGGCTAGGGTTTGTGGTCTGGTGTGGGGGTTCTATTTATAACCCCTTGCCCTTTGATCTCAGCCGTCCATTTTGTTTTAATCTGGGCCGTCTGTTTTTGATTAAATCTGGGCCGTCCGTGCGATTAAATCTGGGACGTCCGATCGCCCGCTTGATCTGGGCCGTCCGATCGCGCCCATGCGGATCGCCAACGTGGCCCTTTTGGAACGACGTGGTATTGCCACGTGGCAGGTCCTGGTTGGCCGGGACTGCTGACCGGGCCTGCTGACGTGGCTGCTGACGTGGCATTTTTTTTTTTTTCCTCCTCCTTTCCGGGTGCTACAATACATCTCAATATAAAATACAAAAGTTGAATTGTGAGGCCAAGAGGCTATCTATATTTACTTAAAAATAAAGAGATAACCTATATACAAAATATTTTAGCCTCTAAAAGTTCAACAAAATACATAGTTTGCTTCCATAACTAATCCTCCTAAAAGGAATTTAGGTAAGACTCATCAACATACTCATTAGAATCTGCATCTATGGGAGGTTTGGATTTGGGTGAGTTTAAATACTCTGTAAGATACGCAATATTAAAGTTACACAAATATGTTTCGAAAATATTTTCTTAATGCAACATTTTAAATCAAAACAGTGATATATCAATAAAACTTTAATTTCACGCTATACAATTTTTTTATAGTAACAATGCAACATTATTAGGTGCTCAATATCGTATTCAATGAGTTTACATAACTTATTCACTCACCAATGGCACTTAATACTGTATTCAATGGATTTATATAACACACACATGACTAGACTCGTCTTTGAAGTTTTATTACCGGTATTAAATATAATTTATATTCCACTAATTATAAACCTACACGCGCAGCCGCTTACACTATTTTCATAAAGAGTACAGGTCACCAACTAGTTAAGAATGGAAGTGCAATCAATCAATTACAATACAATGACGTAAAAGAATACATACAATCATTCAATACTCTTCGGTAACCATCCCTCAATTTCACTATGGTCGCCATCATTCATGTCTTTAATCTCCAAGACCATGAATAACAATTAGTTCAAAGTCCTCAGACCATTGAACCTGGTTCCAAACTGGAACCCCAATATCACGCCCAAAGCCTAGTGTGTAACGACCCACTTTTTCTACAGAGAAAGAAACGCTAATCCATGCATATAACTTGATAAATCTGTGTAGTAATATTCTAAAATTTAAAATTCAATCATATACTTACTGTACAAAGCTACAAATCATGAAGCTCATCAAAACTCTTTACATTACATTGTTATAATAAAATAATATTTATTTTACAAAGCAATACTCCCAAAGTCGCTAAAGGTTCTTCCAAAATTTTTTTTTACCTTGAACGTGCTCCTATTATGAACTAATCTGCACTGGGGGAGGTGTGAAATGGGGTGAACTTCACGTGCTCAGTAAGAAAAGAGGCAATGTCCATAATAAAGACATACATACACTCATCACACTAAATTTATAAAACAGATGCAGATTTTATTTAAACTAAAATCCCAAGTATAACATTAATTTCACGTATCATACAGTATTTTATACTCTTATAAACTATCAACTTTACCTTCACATATCCCAATAATTTCATCACTTACATATGATTTCTCAATATTACAAATATTTTAAAATCATATTCATATAACTACTAACTTAACTGAAGTATCACTTACTGATTATCACATACGTATATTACATATTCATATCACATAACAGTCATATTTAAATTATTACAGATTCCTCTATCTTTTCGGAAGATCACTTTCATTATCAATTTTTTTTCATTTTACTTAACAATTTCATTTCGTGATGCCCATTTTTACCAATATTGTGTAAGGGTCCCCTCTACATGTGGATACTCAAAATATTTTCATAATAAACATCGGTCGTCCTCACCCCTCAACCTAGGTGAGCGCCATAAAAATTGGTCATTCTCATACCTCAACCTATATGGGTGCCATAAACATTGGTCGTCCTCACTCCTCAACCTAGGTGAGTGCCATAAATATTTGTCGTATCCACAGTAGAGTTCACTGCATATAATCATCAAAACACAATCATTACATTTATTTAAATACTCTGTTTGCATATAGGCTCATAAATATCGGTCATCCCATACCTTAACCTATATGGGCGCTATAAAACATATCGGTCATTCTCAACCCTCAACCTAGGTGAGAGGCATAAATATCTATCACATCCACAATAGAATTTTCACCATACATATTCATCAAAATGTAATCATCACATTTACTTACCAACTCACACATATATATATATATATTACCATATACATTTATTTAAATACTATGTTTGCATACAGACTTTTCATATAGTTCATACATGTATTCATACAACTCATAATATATATGTATGCACAAAAAAATATATATATTATAACGACCCAGAACTTAAAAGAAAATAAAATCATAAATTGAATGCGGAAGCGGAATAATAGAGTTAGGGTTTACATTCCTTACATAATAGTTTAAAATATCAAATAGGGCTACGAAAATGTCCATTCTAAAAGAAAAATGAAAATCAAAGAAATAAACGAAGAATAAACAACTGAGCATCTTAGGACAATCTTCACTAGCTTTTAAAAGAGTCCAGGTGGTAAACTATTCACAACTCTCTTGTTGATCAGAATCTAGATCTTGGTTCTCTTGATCTGAAATAGTTAACGAATGGGTGAGCTACACTAGCCCAGTAAGAATATCACACTACTAACTGATACAGAAACTGAAGGTTGGTAAAAATCATAAAAACGACCAATGGAGCTCTTAATTTAAGTAAATTCATTTATCATAAATAAAATCATTTATTGCATACTTACCATTGTGAGATTTTTAAAAACGACCTATAGAGACAATAGTTCAACAACATCATAATCTCATATTCAAGTAAGCGAGAATAACAACCTTCCCTTTTTATTTGTCTATTAGTATCTGTGGGGACTCATAAGGATATCCCACTAAGTGTGAACCATTATTCAACATTGTCAACTAACCGGCCGTCCTCATATCCCGTTCCGTATGAGCGCTAAGAATACTATCTCTCAATACCCCGTCTAGTATGAGGGTGAAAGGGGTCGTCCCCATACCCTGTCTGATATAAGCGCCAAAAATACCAATCCTCGATATCCTGTCCGGTATGAGGCGACGTTCACGGTAGGGTTCCCTATGTACCCGGTCCGTCCACCATCTCTCAGGATATCCAGTAAGACTACCATTAATTCATTCACTTAACAAATCAATTTTTCGTTTTCATTTAATTTTCAGTTTCATAATTTAACCGTAAATCAATGCCAGACAAACAATACATGCATCAAAGAAATATAACTGAATCATTTTACCAATTCTAGTATATTATCATGTATTTAAAATTGTAAAATCAAACAATCAGTTAATAATGATAAAAAATAATAAATAACAGGTTCTGACTCCATTAGTAACCTGTAATTAATTTTTAAAGTTTTCTAAATTCACAAAATACCGTATTATTGATAATTAAACTTCAATTCTATAAGAGGGAATAAGGTGAGAGATTCTTACCCGAATCGGTATCTGAAATATTAAACTTTTTATTACGCCTACTGGCGGTCTCTAGGTATCCTAAATTTTTTTGTGGAGATTAAAACATGCTTCACGTACATTAAAATACCCTAAGAAATCAAAAATCAGTGTTAAAAACCTTTTTCGGCCAATTTTAGAACTCCAGCACGGCATCATTATTGCCCACAGTGGCGGTCTACCTTGACCTGGCCATTTTTGACCAGTTTTAGCCGGTTTTATACCCATCCCTGCAAGAAAAAAAAGTTAGGGGGCCTCGGTTGGCTGAAAAAAGTCAAAAAAAAACCTTACCGGCGGTGGAATTTTTCAATGCGGTGGCTTTGCTGGCTCACCTTCGCGGCTGGGTCTTTTTCTTCATTCAACCTATAGAAAATAGAATGGTGAACACAATGGTGAAAAAATCGTACGAAACGGAAAACTGGAAGGGGCTCATCGGAGGCGATTTTGGTTTTTGTCCGCAGCGGCGCCACCGGATTTTACCCGCAATTTCTGTCTCATCTACCATTCTTTTTGCTCTGATTTGGCCATGGGGGTATTCAAAATCAAAATTTGAGCGGATAGGAGAATTTTTACCTTTTTTGGCGGTCAGAGGTGGCTCCAGCATGGTGGGGGGCGACGGTCGGCTCTCTTCTTCGACGACTAATTTTTCTTCTCCGGCAGGAGGCTGTCGGCTATAATTTGAGTTCGGTATGATGCAAGATAATTATACCTCTCTATCTTAAATCTGGGTCGTTCATCGCGTTTGATCTCGACCATTTGATCACATTTAAAGAGAAAATGAATCTGAACCGTTCATCACGATTTGATCTCGATCGTACGATCTCATTTAAAGAGAGAATGAATCTGAACCGTTCAATGCGTTTAATCACAACCGTCCGATCGCGCCTGAGGAGGGAACAGATCAGGACCGTCCATGCGTGTGGGAACGCATTTAGGGCGTCAGTTCGTGGGCACGCGAATTGCCAGTGTGGCCTCCCGTGTGGCACCGAGTCAGTGTGCCTTGCCACGCAACGCACTCCGGTTCGTCAGGGCTGCTGATTGGGCAGTCCTATGTAGCGTAACTTTTCTTAATTGCGTTTTAATCTCTAATTTTTAATTTTTCTTTCAAAAATACCCCCTGAACCCAAATTTTCACCCATTTTTTTCAAAATTATTTTCAATTTCATCCTCCACCTATTTTTTTTTCTAATTTTACATTAAATAAAAATTTTAAAATTATATTTTTATATTTATTTTTTTAATTTTAAAATTAATCCCGGACCAAATTCCAGCCCTGGGTATTATATGTATATCTATATCAAGAACACGTTCAACATATTAAGCAAACACCATAAATACTTATAGTCAACACCTACACAATATTACGTAATGTAATCAGGTATACAAACCACACACTATATCTGTTTTTGCACATATTTACACATACATGGTTTAAGTTTATACATGTTTTCATTTTATATTGTAAATGTTAAATTATCTATATAGTATTTATATAAGTATGCCAAGCATACATACAATTTAGCAATGTAATCCATTCAACACGCACACAAGACAATATTTATACACATGATGAGTTTTGGGAAAACAAATTAGAGATCTTAAACATTTCTAAAGCCTATACATAATTCAATTTAAATAAAATAAAATATTATAAAATAAGAGGGCCTCTGAAATGAGGCTAACCCAATCCCTTATTTACAGTTGGATCAAAAAAGTTTCAGAATTCTTATTGGTTCTGATTTATGATCCTCTCTACGTCCTAATTACTATTCCAATATTTTTCTTGTTTATGAAGAGAAAACAAGTGTGTTAACGATGAATACTTTTGAAAATAGATAAAACACAAAGGTGGATCGACTTTTACCTTGGACATGCGGTCCCAGTTGTCAGAATCACCATGCAACATCACACGTGCTATCACACGCATGTCACCGAAATCACCACGCGATGATGCATGCACTGTCACCACCACCACATGCCTAGACATGTGTTGGTGCCGGACCATAATGCGCCACCGTCAAAATTGCCACGCACCATCGCGAATTGATCATAAAACACCATAAAATACCCACACACTCAGATCTGGCATGAATATGGTGAAATTGCACCGAAATATACCGTAGACACACTAAATCATGCGATCAGCTACCGCTCCCAAGTTCTTGTTCTCCAGGCAGGTCCGTCGTGGTTCTTTTTCTTTTTCAATCATGCGCTGCATCTCTTCTTTTTATGGATTCTCGTGGCCATCGGTCATGCAGATTTGGTCGTTGCACGTTGCACGTTGTACGCACCAGATCTGCCTTGTCTTCCTCTCTCTTCGCAGCTCTCACTCTTTCTCTCTATACTGATTTCTCTCTCTTCTTCCAAATTTTTTTCTTTTTTTTTTCTTCTTCTTCTTCTTTTTCTTTTTCTTTTTCTTCTTCTTTTTCTTCTATGAGCCGAATTCCTTTCTGTCCTTCACTCCCCCCGCCGTTTTCCTCATTTATGCTAGGTTTATTTTTTTTTTTTTTGAGCTGGACCTAGGTTTTCTCCTCTCCTTTGGGCCTGACTATTACATAGTGGCTCCCCTATTAACCTAAATATCCCTACAAAGAAATCAGTGAACTGAATTTAACTAAACACTGCGTTATTTATATTTTAGACTATTTAGTATTTTTTTCTTTCATTTTTTATTATTTTATCCTATTGAATTACTAAAATATAGAATTATTATTTAATTATTCACTTAACTTTTATTTATTGTTAATGATAATATTTTGATTACTTTGATTTTAATTTATTTTCTTTTTAATTAATTTAATTGTTCTAATTTGTTTTATTGGCTTTTGGTTTATTTTATTTAGGTTTAATTTTGTATTTTAAATTTTATTTACTATTCACTACTTTCATTACAATAATCTTACATGATTCCCATTTCATTTATACTTGATAATTCTTTTTTTCCAAATTAACCTTGACAATTCCATTTCATTTTTACATGTTTTATTTCTTTAAATTTTCAAATTTATTAATTTTATTTGTTCTTCCTAAAAACCTATCTCATTCAAAAGCCCAGCCCAAGAAGAAAATCTTCATGCTGAGCTCATGCCCCAGTGGGCTTCCATGAAGGCCTATCGGTATGATTTCATTCCCGTAAGGGATATGTGAGAAAAAAAATCTAGAGAGAAAATAAGTGAATCTCATACATCAAATATGGTCTCAAACACCTTTTATTTAGCTTCCACCTCTTATTTTTACAGGAGAAAATTATCAATTATAGACTATGAAAATACAAACATATTTACAATCTTTTGATTTGTGAGATGTTGTTAAAAATAATGGTGAACTCCCACCATTGTCATATCATCCAACTACAGCTCAACTAAAGAGTTATAATGAAGAAAAATACAAGAAGTACAAAACAAAAATTTGTTTGTACTCTTCAGTTTCTGAAGTGATTATCACTAGCATCATGGCTTATGAAACTCTAAAAGATATATGAGATTTGCTTAAAATTGAGTATTTAGACAATGACCAACGTAGATTGATGCAAGTTTTGAATCTTAAGAGAGAATATGAGATTCAAAAGATGAAGGAATGAAGGAGTATGTTAACAAGGTCGTGACAGTTGTTAACAAAATTAGATTATTTGGTGAAAAGTTTTTTGATAGTAAAATTGTTGAAAAAAATTCTTGTGAACTTATCAAAAAAATTTAAGTCAAAGATTTCATCACTCAAAAATTCTAAAGATCTTTCAAAAATTACAGTTGTAGAATTAATTAATGTTTTGCAGGCCGTGGAGCAAAGAATAGCAATGAGAGATGAAAAAACAATTGAGGAGTTTTTATTACTACGATGTCAAACAAGTCTTCATCAACATTAAAGAGAAAAAAATTTCTACCATCCGGAGTATGCAAGAAAAATAATCATGATGAAAAAGATTGTTGGCATAAAGTTAAATCATAATATTTTTATTGTAAAAAGATTTCAGCATATATAAAAAAAATTGCAGGTTGCAGAATGAACAAACAAATATTGTTGAAAAAGAATAAGAAGAAACTCTTCTTTAAAATTTGGAGAGAAGTACTCCAAAAAATTTTGATGAGAAGTACATCAAATAATTGAATATTTGAATATGAGAAGTGTATCAACAATTGAAAATAACTATTTCAAAATATGAATATTAAAAAAGAAATATTGGAGAGAAGTACTCCTACAAAATAGATTAGTTATTATAATTTCTACATTAAGAGAAAATATTAAAGATTATTGTAGAAATTATAAATTATTTTATTTATTAATTTAAATTTAAATAAAATTTATCTTTACTTAAATTTAGAACATGTTTATTTTTAAAAAAAATTATGTTATTATTGAGAATTTATCTTTTAAAATATTTTATTTAAATTTATTTTTTAAATAGTAGTAAATTAATTTTAAAAAATTTGAATTTAATTTAAATCTATTTAAACACATTTTAAATTATTAATTTTGGTAAAATAAAATCAATAGAAATTTAAGTTTTATTCACTGACAAAAATCGCAACACGAACATCTCTAACACTCGCCGGCTCGACCAACTATAGAAATTGCAATCTGCTAGAGGGAATTGGGAATCCTACTTGACAGAGGCAATTGGGCCCCTGTTTCATCCCTTTGCTTCCCATTTTCTGTTTGCAAATAACCTTCGTCATTGGTTTGAGTTAAATCATCAACAAATCCACATAAAAATATCAACAAAACAATTCATATAAACATTGAACACAATAATGTACACACTCACCCTTTCTATTTTAAAACTCCACATCATTATGCATTTTAAAGAGAATTACCCCATGAAATGCAATCTATAAATGTCATATTTATATAATCTAGAATATTACCCATCTTACCTCAAAGAAGTAGCAGAAATCAACTGAAAAATACAAGGACAGAGTCGGTTTTGAAGGTTGAAGAACAGTTCTGCAATTACTGCAGAAATGGGATTAATTTCTTGTTTTTTTGAAGAGTATTCAGCTTGTTTAATCGATTCCTAACATGTTGCTAAAATTCTAACGATTTACAATCTAGGATTAAGAAAATGAGTGAAATCTGGAAGTAGAAAGAAGTAGAAACCCGAATTTATCTGCATAACGGGGTTAGCAGGCGTAGCAGTAACAGTTCAGCGAAGTTGCTGCAATTCTGGGTTTAAAATTTCTGGAAGAAGGACGTCTGACTATTTTGGAATCAAAAAGGAAGCAAACTCTATGAGAAGAAGACTCACCAGAGCTCCCCTTCAGCACCGAACTACACACACACGGTTGTTTTTTTTTCTGCACTCTCTTTCCTGCTCGGATTCTCTTACTTTTCCTCACCAGTTCTCTCTCTAAATTTCTCTCTGTTTTCTTCAAATTTTGTTTTTAATCGAATGAAAAAAAAGAAGGTCAATTGGAGAGTTTTAAATGGGATTTCTGGATCAATCCTAACTGCACATTTTCATGCAGCATATCCTCACCATTGCTGCACAAAAATGGTCGACAGTAAGGGAGGAAGGAAGCTAAAACAATGCCAGCTGCCTAGATAGCTGGGTTCCTTCTGCCAGACGGCCAAAACGCCTTTTAAAAGGCTGGATAAGTGTTTTTTTGTTTGGTTTATATTTATACGTATATATATATATATACATACATATATTTATATACAAGTTTAGTTAAGTTTATCTATTTTTTATTTATATATTATTATTATTATTATTTTTTATTTGTTTATTTTTTATTTTTTTAAAAGTAAAGTGAAACAATTAAGGACTATAAAAATATAAAATTCACACAAAATATAATTATTGGAAATACCTCATTAAAATTTACAATTTTTTTTACATTGGTAGTTAGACGCAGTGCAACCAATTCGGTCATATCGTGTAATAGCAGCGTCAATAAGAAATCCAATACCAATCTGACACACTAGAGATCCACATGAAAATTGATCGATGAAGTCGATCCAATACTGAGAACTCGAAGGCCAATCCAACAGCTCCTAGCTATGAAGAGAAATTGATGGCGGTCGTGTGATTGACAACCAAGATGTTCGACTAAACGGTTGAGACGTGCGTTGACTAATCGCACAATCTACATGTGATCCATAGAGCAACAACCACGATTGATCCTGAAGCGATCCGACGACCAAGGATTTCAATGGTCCAAATAAGTGCAAATTTAAAATCATAAGTGAGGATTCATTAAGCCAAGGAAAAGACCAATTTACCCTCAATGAAGGGCAATCAGATGACCCACAGGTGGCTAGATCAAATCTAATCCAACTGTCAGGAATTTTTTGGGGATAAGTATTTAAGGGTCCTCTTCTATCAACACTTAACCCTAGTCGCTAGAAGAGGAAGGAAATGGAGAGTGTTAGTCACCGGAAAAGAGGAAGAGATGATGGAGCACGGTTGTGCTGCCGTTCAGGATAACAAAAGTAACTCCTGTAAACATGTTTTCCCTTCATTGTCCCGTTGTTTCTCTTTTGTTTTCCTAATTAAATGTTTATCCTTTCACTTTAGTTAGAAAACATAGAACCCAACTGTAACGGCCCGGAACTTGAAAGGAAATAAATTATAAATTGAATGCAGAAGCGAAATAATAGTATTAGGGTTTACATTCCTTACACAATAATTCAGAATACCAATAGGGCTACGGGAATGACCATTCTAAAATAACAACAAAAAATCAAAAAAATAAATGAAAAGTAAACAACAGGACATCTTATTCGCAACCCTTTTGTGGATAGGGATCTGGATCTTGGTCCTCTTAATCTGAAATGGTTAATAAAAGAGTGAGCTACACTACTCCAATAATAATGTCACACTATTCACCGATACAGAAATGAAGGTTGGTAGAAATCATGAAAACAACTAATGGAGTTCTTAATTTAAGTAGATTCATTTATCATAAATAAAATCATTTATTATACACTTACCGTAGCGAAATTTTCAAAATTGACTTATAGAAGCAATAACACAAACAATATCATAATCTCATATTCAATTAATCAGAAAAATAATTTTCCATTTTTATCTGCCTACTAGTATCCATGGGGGTCCATAGGGATGTTCCCACTACGCATGAACCCTTATTCAATATTGTCAACTAACCAGCCGTCCTCATACCCTGTCCGGTATGAGCGCTAAAAATACCATCTCTAAATACTTCGTCTGGTATGAGAGTAAAACGGGTTGTCCCCATACTCCGTCCGGTATGAGCACCAAAATACCAATTCTCGATATCCCGTCTGATATGAGAAAACGTTCACAATAGGATTTCCTATGCACCCAGTCCATCTACCATCTTCCAGGATATCTTGTAAGGCTACCATTCATTCATTCACTTAATCAAGCAATTTTTCGTTTACATTTAATTTTCAGTTTTACAATTAACTGTAAATCACGCAAAACAAGCAATGCATGCATCAAGGAAATACAACTGAATCATCATACCAACTCCAGTGTATTATTATGCATTTGAAACTATAAAATCAATCAATCAGTTTAAATATGACAAACAGTAATAAATAGCAAGTTCTGACTCCATTAGTAACCTATAATTAATTCTCGAAGTTTTCTAAATTACGTAAAATACTGTATTATTAATAATTAAACTTTAATTTCATAACAGAAAATAAGGTGAAGGATTCTTACTAGAATTGGTGTCTAAAATATTAAACTCTCAGCTGCGTCTACTAGCGGTTCCTGAGTTTCCTGAATTTTTCTTCAGAGATTAAAACACGCTTCAAGTACCCAGAAATATCTCAAAAATCCAAAATCAGTATTAACAACCTTTTTTGGCCAATTTCAGAATTCTAGCATGGTGGCACTGCCGTGCTCTGGCGACGGCACTGTCACCTACAGCGGGAGTTTGCCTCGAACTGGTTTTTTTTGCTAGTTTTGGGGCTGATTTTAGCCAATTTTATACTCACTCCTGCAAGAAAACACATTAAGGGACCTTAGTTGGCCAAAAAAAGTTAGAAAACAGAAACTTACAGGCAGTGAGATTTTTTCGGTACGACGGCTCCCCCGGCTCACCTTCGTGGTTGGGTGTTTTTCTTCGGTCAACCTGTGGAAAACAAAATAATGAATACAATGGTAGAAACATCGCACAAAATGGGAATCAGAAAGGGCCTTATCGGAGGCAATTTTTTATTTTTTCCTTGGCGGCGCCGCCGAGATTTACCTGCAATTTTAGGCTCATCCGCCGTTCCTTTTGCTCCAATTTGGCCATGAGAGTGTTCAAAATTAAATTTCGAGCAAATAAATTTTTTTTTTATCTTTCTTAGCGGTTGGAGGTGGCTCCGGCACGGCAACGGGTGGCGGTCGACTCCCTTCTTCGGCGACTGGTTCTTCTTCTCCGGCAGGCGGCTGACGGCTAGGGTTAGGGTTCTATGTGAAGTGAGATATTTATACTCATCTCCCTTTAACCTCGACCATTCATCGCGTTTGATCTCGACTGTCCGATCGCATTTAAAGAGAAAATAAATCTGGACCATTCATCGCGATTTGATTTAAACCGTACGATCGTATTTTAAAAAAAATGAATATGGACCGTCAAACATGAGCCGATCATTCATTAGGGACGGTTTATAGATCATCAAATTCACACAAATGGAATGAGAAATGGGTCCATGTAAATGATCGAGACCTCGCAAACAACGCTCCTTCCCCATATGGAGTTCGGAACCCAAAGGCAATCGTTGAGTGAACTGTATCTTCTATGTGTTAGTTGACCTAAGCCGCACCATTACTGCTGGGGTGGGGCTCGGCCTCTGAATCGTACGTGGGACAAGTTTCTGCCTCATATAGCTCGGGCTGAAGACCGGGGGTCATCGTGTTTAATCACAACCGTTCGATCGCGCCTGAGGAGGGAACGGATCCGGACCGTCAATGCGCACGATAACAAATCCGAACCATCAGATTGCAGGTACGGGGATTGCCAGCGTGGCCTCCCATGCAGCACTGAGTCAACGTGCCTTACAATGCGTCGCGCTCCAGTTCATCGGAGCTACTGACTGGGCGGTCCTACATAACATATTTTTCTTAAATTACGTTTTGATCCTCAATTTTCGATTTTTCTTTTAAAAACACTTCTAGAAACCAACACCCATTTTTTCAAAATTGTTTTCAATTTTATCATCCACTTATTTTTTTCTTAATTTTATATTAAATTAAAATTTATATTTCCATATATTAATTTTAATTTTTAGAATTAATTCTGGGTATTACAACTCTCCCCCTTTAAAAGAAATTTAGTCCCTCAAATTTGTCTCTCTTTCACTCAATCAAATAGTTGGGAATACTGGGCTCTGAAGTCTGATTCTAGCTCCCATGTGGCATCTCTTTGTGTGTGATTCTGCCATAGGATCCTGACGAAGGAAATTTTTCAGTTGCGGAGTACTCTGCTCTTTCGGTCCATAATACCCATCGGTACCTCCTCGTAGATAGATCCTCCTAGAGTAAAAGGGACTCGTGGGCCAAGACATTAGAGGGGTCTGGGTTGTACTTGTATAGCATGAACACATGAAACACGTTATGGATCCTGGATTGTTCTGAAGTTAGTGTCAGTCTGTAGGTGGCGGGGCTAATTTTGTCTTTTAAATAGCCTAATAAACGGGGATTTAGTTTCCCCCTCTTACCAAAACTAATGATTCCCTTGAAAGGAGTGACCTAAGGAACACTCGATAACCTTTTTCAAATTTCAAATCCCTCCTCCGAGTATCCGCATAACTCTTCTGCCTACTCTGAGCCGTCTAGATGTTCTTCATGATCTTAACTATTTTGGCTATAGTCTTCTCCACAAGATCTTGACCGAACAATTTTCTATCACTTATTTCTTCCCAACAAATCGGTGATCTGCATGGGCGGCCATATAACACCTCGTACAGAGTCATGTCAATACTTGCTTGGTAGTTGTTATTGTAGGGGAACTCTATTAGGGATAAATGGTCACCCTAATGGCCCTCGAGTTAAGAACACAAGCTCAGAGCATATACTCTAGTGTGTGGATCGTCCTTTCTGATTGTCTATCAGTCTGATGGTGGAATACAGTACTAAGGGACAGTTTTGTTACCATGACTTGCAGAAAACTAGACCAGAACCAAGAAGTGAACCTAGAGTCCCTGTCAGATACTACTGTCACTAGCACTCTATATAACCTAACTATTTCCTGAATATATATTCTTGCTAACTTGTCCAGGGGGTCGGTCATCTTGATGGCCAAGAAGTGGGAAGACTTGGTGAGTTGGTCAATAATTACTCACATAACATCATGTCTTGAGCGTACTTTGGGAAATCCTGTTACGAAATCCATTGTGATATGTTTCCACTTCCACTCAGAAATTGGTAATGGCTGAAGTAGCCTGCCTGGACGTTGATGTTCTGCCTTAACTTACTAACATACCAAATATTTAGAAATAAAGTCGACCACATCTCTTTTCAACATGTTCCACCAAAATTGGGATCACATATTTTGATACATCTTAGTGCTTCCGGGATGCATGGCAAACTTTGAGTTATGGACCTCGGTCATGATGTCCTTTTTTAGCTTACTATCATATGGAACACACACCCTATCCTGAAATCTAAGCAAGCCATCGGTAGAGATTCAAAATTCTGAATTTACTCCATGTTCTGTATCTTTCTTAAGGGCTGCTACGGTGGAATCAGTGGATTGGGCTTCGTTTATTCTCTGGATTAACTCAGGTTGAACAGTCAGGTGGACCAAGTATATGACTCTTTTCAGGTCCTGAAGTCATACCTGTTGTGCAGCTCTTATTGCCCTGCATTCTGAAACCATTAGGTAGGCTAATATACCTGCACTTTTTCTGCTGAGTGTGTCGGCTACCACGTTATCCTTACCCGGGTTATACAAGATGTTGCAATCGTAGTTCTTGAGGAGTTTATCCATCTTCTTTGACATATGTTGAGATCTTTTTGGGCAAATATGTGTTTTAAGCTCTTATGGTCAGTATAGATCTGTAAGGTCTCCCTATACAAGTAATGGCGTCAAATTTTAAAGGCGTGGATAATCGTGGCGAGTTCTAAGTCATGGGTGGAGTAGTTTTTCTCATGACTCTTCAACTGTCTGGACCCATAGGCTATGACCTTCCCATGCTGCATAAGAATACAACCTAACCCCAGGTAGGAGGCATCACTATAAATTGTGTATCTCCCTGTCCCGTTCGGCAAGGTCAACACTGGTGCAGTAGTCAACCGCTTCTTTAGTTATGAAAAACTCCTTTCATAGTCCTCGTTCCACTCAAACTTGATGTTCTTCTTTGTGAGCTGATTTAAATGAGCGGCTAGGTTAGAGAATCCTTCCACAAACCTGCGGTAATAATTTGTCATTCCTAAAAAGGTATGAATCTCCTTGACGGATGTTAATTTTTCCCAGCGAAGTACTGCCTCAACTTTTTTGGGGTTCACTAACACTTCATCCCTTGATATGCTGTGCCTTAGGAAGGTAATCTGCTCGAACCAGAACCCACTTTTACTCAGCTTTGCATACAACTTATTTTCTTTGAGAACCTACAAAACCTGAATCAAATGGTGAGCGTATTCCCCTCTGCTTTTTGAATATACCAGGATATCATCGATAAATACAATAACGAACTAATCTAGGAATTGTCTAAAAACCCTGATCATCAAATTCGTGAAGATGGTTGCTGTGTTAGTTAGTCCAAACGGCATGACCAGGAACTCATAATGTCTGTACCTGGTTCGGAAAGCCATTTTAGGAATGTCTTTTGCCTTGATCTATACCTGATGGTAACTTAAACATAGATCTATTTTGGAGAAGACCTGGGCACCCTGTAACTTATAAAAAAGGTTATAGATCCAGGAAGGGGTACTTGTTCTAGATCGTGACCTTGTTCAGTTTTCTGTAGTCAATACATAACATTAACGTCCCATCTCTCCTTCCTTGCAAATAGGACTCCAGCACTCTAAGGAAAAACATCGTGTCAAATGAACCCATTGTCCTTTAGTTTCTTGATCTATTCCCTCAACTCTTCCATTTCTACATGACTTCTTCGATAAGGAAAAAACTGAGATAGGCTGCATGTCAGACTGAAGGTTTATGGTGAACTCAACTTCCCTGTCCATTGGTGGTCCGGGAGGTTCATCAAGAAACACATCCAAAAAGTCTCGGACTACCAGGATCTCTTGAATACAGATTTCTTTCTTAAGTTTGTATATTATAGAGAAAAGAATCGAGTTAAAGTGTTATGTACTAAGGAATTTGTTAGGGAAAAATAATATTTGAAACTTTTATTAGTTTGTAAATAACTCTTTGTTAGGAGGCTTAAATACAATTTTTCTCGTAGAAACAATCCACGGTGACGTGATACGTCGCTAACTAGTTCATTCTTGAAAATACATATGGGTTCCCTGTATCAATCTCTATCAGGTCCATTATGGGTGAAACCGAGTCCCGTGAAAGAGGGGCCAGATGTTGTTGGAGAGGGACCGGGTAGCCTTGTAACAGTGCCGGATTATACGGTGGGGGCTCTGAATTGTATTGTGACGGTGTCGGATGATACAACGGAGGAGTAGAGTTGAATCGAGCTAGCATTAAATCCTCTATTATAGGGGTGACTCATAGTTTGGAAGCAGTGGAGGGTTAGATAGTTCCCTCCTCACTTCCCTGGCCCACTGGGCAGAGATGAGTCTCTCTAAAATCTCGAAGAGCCGATCGACATTTTCTCAAAGCGACCCGTCTTGGGCTGCCCTGTTCAGCAAGGGATTTCATCTTCTTGTGTCGTTATACTTATTTTTCAAAAGGAAGGGTTGGACAATAGTTCGTATTTGGTGTTTTTAAGTTTTTGTGTAATGAATGGTTCTGAAGAACGCGGCTTTGATACCAACTGTAGCAGCCCAAAACTTGAAAGAAAATAAATTATAAATTGAATGCAGAAGCAAAATAATAGTGTTAGGGTTTACATTCCTTACATAATAATTTAGAGTAACCAATAGGGCTATGGGAATGACTATTTTAAAAGAACAATAAAAAATCAAATAAATAAATGAAAAGTAAGCAACTAGACATCCTATTCGCAACCCTATTGGGGATCGGGATCAAGATCTTGGTCATCTTGATCTTAAATAGTTAATAAAAGAGTGAGCTACTCTAGTCCAATAAGAATGTCACATTACTCATCGATACAGAAATAAAAGTTGGTAAAAATCATGAAAACAACTAATAGAATTCTTCATTTAAGTAAATTTATTTATCATAAATAAAATCATTTATTGTACACTTACCGTAGCGAAATTTTCAAAACTGACTTATAGAGGTAATAACACAAACAATATCATAATCTCATATTTAATTAACCAGAATAACAACTTTCTTTTTTTATCTGTCTACTGGTATCCGTGGGGGTCTATAAGGATGTCCCCACTGCGCGTGAATCCTTATTCAACATTTTCAACTAACCAGTCGTCCCCATACCCCGTCTAGTATGAGCACCAAAATATCAATTCTCCATACCCGGTCGAGTATGAAGAAAGGTTCACGGTAGGGTTTCTTATGCACCCAGTCCGTCCACCATCTCTCAAGATATATGGTAAGGCTACCATTCATTCATTTAGTTAATCAAACAATTTTCTGTTTATGTTTAATTTTTAGTTTCACAATTTAACTATAAATTACGCAAAACAAGCAATGCATGCATTAAAAAAATACAATTGAATCATCATACTAACTCTAGTATATTATTATGTATTTGAAACTGTAAAATCAATCAATCAGTTAAAATAGGACAAACAGTAATAAATAACCAGTTTTGACTCCATTAGTAACCTGTAATTAATTCTTGAAGTTTTCTAAATTATGCAAAATATCGTATTATTGATAATTAAATTTCAATTCCATAATAAGAAATAAGGTAATGGATTCTTACCCGAATCGGTGTTCGAAACACTAAACTTTCAGCTGCGCCTATTAGCGGTTCTCGAGTTTCCTAAATTTTTCTTCGGAGATTAAAACACACTTCAAGTATTTAGAAATACCCTAAAAATAAAAAATCAGTGTTAAAAACCTTTTCTAGCCAATTTTAGAATTCTGACACGACAGCACCGCTGTGCTCCAGCAGCGGCACCGCCGCCGCAATTGCGGTTTCCCTCGGAGTGGCCGTTTTCAGCTAGTTTTGGTCGATTTCAGCTGATTTTATACTCATGTCTATGAGAAAACACGTTAAAGGGCCTCAGTTGGCCCAAAAAAGTCAAAAAACAGAAACTTACCAATGGTGGAGTTTTCTGGTGCGGCGGCTCTACCGGCTTACCTTCGCGGTTGGATATTTTTCTTCGGTCAATTTGTGGGAAATAAAATGGCAAATACAATAGTAGAAAAACTACACAAAACGGGAATCGGGAAGGACCTCATCGGAGACAGTTTTTAATTTTTTCTGCAATGGCGCCCCCGAGCTTGACCCATAGTTTTCAGCTCATCCGCCGGTCTTTTTTCTTCGATTTTTCCATGGGAGTGTTCAAAATCAAATTTCAAGCGAATAAAATTTTTTTTCTCTTTTTTGGCAGTCAGAGGTGGCTCCGGCACGGCGGCAGGCGGTGGTTGGCTCCCTTCTCTGGTGACTAGTTCTTCTTCTCCGATAGGGGGTTGGCAGCTAGGGTTAGGATTCGGTATGAAGTGAGATATTTATACCCGTCTCCTATTAATCTGGGTCATTCATCGCGTTTGATCTCGATCGTATTTAAAGAGAAAATGAATCTGGACCGTTTATTGCAATTTGATCTGGGTCGTACGATCACGTTTAAAAAGGGAACAAACCTGAACCGTTCATCATGTTTAATCGCGACTGTCTGATTACGCCTGACGAAGGAACGGATCCGGACCGTCCACGCGAGCGGGAACAAATCTGGACCGTCTGATCGCGGGTACGTGGATTGCCTCCGTGGCCTCTCGCACAGTACCAAGTCAACGTACCTTGGCACGTGGCGCGCTCCAGTTCGTCAGGGCTGCTGACTGGGCAGTCCTACGTGGCACATTTTTTTAAAATTACGTTTTGACCCTTAGTTTCTTATTTTTCTTTCAAAAATATCCCTATAATCCAAATTTTCACTCCTTTTTACCAAAATTATTTTTAATTTCATCATCCACCTATTTTTTTCTTATTTTTATTAAATTAAAATTTTTATTTCTATATATTAATTTTAATTTTAAAATTAATTCCGGGTATTACAACTTTTATATATTATTTTTAATTTTTAAAATTAATTCCGGGTATTACAACTTTTACATATTAATTTTAATTTTTAAAATTAATTCCGGGTATTACACAAAGAGTGGGAAGCTAGGTTGCATATGGTGGCCATGAATGGCATCGATTTAGGCTTCTATTTTGAGGCGAGGAAACTTTCAATGATGTTTTGAAACTATTTAACCAGAGCCATTTTCTGGTTAACCTAACCATTTCAATTGCTCATGCATGCATCTAGATCTAGGATCTGAATGCACATCATGATGAGCCATGGGAAGTCCATCGGGTATCCAAAACAGACTCGCA
Source organism: Carica papaya (assembly GCF_054855325.1). Classification (NCBI taxonomy): domain Eukaryota; kingdom Viridiplantae; phylum Streptophyta; class Magnoliopsida; order Brassicales; family Caricaceae; genus Carica; species Carica papaya. The sequence continues at coordinate 33,859,560 of NC_142313.1, forward strand.
CCGATACATCTTCTAGAACCCGAGACTTCAAGGAGATTTTTAGTTATGTTTTTCCTTTTGTTTAGGTTAGTTAGTACATGAAAAATATAATTTATATGTGATAGAACGCCTTAATAACTCGAGTAGTCGTAGAAATGAGAAGTGCATGCAATATGATTGCATGAAACTCTCAGGTTCATCACTAACCCAGGAAGCTTAATTGATGTGCAGGTTTTTTGCTATTTTTAGATGATTTTTGGAGTTCAAATTGGAATCCTTTTGCTTCAAAGTTTGTAAATCTAAGTAGTAACTAACTTGAAGCCTTCATATTATCGTTTTCAACGTGTTTTTAATTAAAATTTTATGAAGATATATGCATGTGAACAGGTGAAGAAAACTTGGTGTGAAAAACCAGTTCTAGGCACTACCCAGGTGGTTAAAACTGCCGAGATAGGTTTGGAAATGGGATTTTTGTGGTTGTTACAATTTTTCTTACACATTTGCTTGCTGGATTATTGTGAATGCTTGACTGCATTTTATGTAATTCTGATTTTATTAGAAAAGTTGAAAGAAATAGGAAAAAAATGCATGAGTTGAGAGTTAAATAGGTGGATTAAGAATAATTAAAGGATATGAAAACTAAAATGTTAAATTTAAATTTATCTTATGATTAAGGAAAAATGTGAAGTTAAATTGGATACATGGTAAATTAAGAAATAAAAAAAAATTACAAAAGTAAAATTGACACAAATAAAAAACAATTGAGGAAAGAATTTACTCAAAGAAATAAAATTAAATTAACAAAAATAAACGAAAACATTAGTAGCACTAAAAATCATAAAATATGTAATAATAATAAATAGTAACCAAAATAAACTAAAGAAAATAAAATATAATAATGATTATTGTGAATGAAGAAAGGTTAAGCAAAATAACTGAATAATGTGAGGATTAATTAGTAAATAATTATGTGAATAAACGAATAAGTAAGGGTATAATTAAAATAAAAATTTTGAAGTAACAAATAAAAATAAAATATAAAATTAATTAAATAAATAAAATGATGAAAATATTTGAATTGGATGAGTGAATTGCAAATTAAAGAGGGTTAGATTTTAAACAAAAATAAATAAATATTTGAAAGGAAAAAGACTATGAAATCAATAAAAAAAAAAAGGTAAATTTGAAAGGAAAAATTTAAGAAAAGAAATTATAAAATATCAATCTACTAAAATAAATAAAATAAAAAGAAAAAGAAAAATAAAAAATAGAAACTGTTCAAACCTGGTATGATTGAAATTCAGCCCTGAGGGTTGGGAGGGGGTTGAACCCTATCCTTTGGTGGATGAAAGTTTTACCAGATGTGAATGAGATGCATGTTATGTTTTGGGTCACTTGACGATAGACTGCTATGACTAAATATTACATGATTGGTTTTTGTTCATGTCTTTATGGTAGTGGGAATCTTGATCCCACAATAGTATCAATTGTAAAATGGAATTATCAAGAAACAAAAAAGAAATAACAATAAAAACTCTAAAATAAAACATTAAAAAATTTTAAATGCTCAAATAATTAACCATGCTCACTATAAGTTGTGAAATTTTGATATGATATCCGATGTGTTGTGAAAGAATATAAATATGTAAGTAAAGTAAGAAAGAATATTAGCCTATGAGATAAGAAGAATGAGAAATTTGAAGTAAAAAAATAAAAAGTAAAGAAAATTTTGGTTAAATGCCAATTCAAATAATAGAATTAAGAAGTAGGAAAGAAAGAAGAAAAGAGAAGTATAGGATTTTAAGTACATCACTCAACATATTTCTCAGAAAGAACAATTTGATATCTCTAAGTGACTGTATGAATTGTATATTTGCATGGATAGGGCGTCGTTTACTTCTTATATTTATTGAACACGTAGAAAATTTACCCAATTAAATTATAATATTTTTTAGATCAAGAAAATATAAAGGCAGAATCGGATCACTGAGGGATGGATAGTAGTAATCAAATAAAAATTTTATATTTTTTTATGGAACGAGTATTGTTATATTTTATTTTATTATAAATATTATTACAATATGTTCAGCCAATTGATAGTTTAACCATTACCGTAATATACATGTATTGTTTAGTGACTAATTCCCTGAGTTAGTTTGTCACTGACGACTACAGCCCCTTAGTGGGGAACAGGGGCGTCACAATTAAGGTATGATAATTCTTAAATTTTTATTTAAAATTTGTTTTACTACTACATGATTTTTGTTCATTTAAAATAATATTTATATCAGTTTTATATAGTTATTAAAACTTATATTATAGTTGTCACTTTTTTCTCAAAAAATTAGGTTTCTATGGTTATATTTATAAAATTTATCTACAAATATAATTAGTTTAATTTAAAAATGACGTAAATTTTATTAGAGAACATAGAAACTAATTTTGTACAAAATCTTATTGTAATTAGAAACCAAATTTCATTTAAACTTATTAAATTTAGCACTCTACAAACTCCATTTGGAGTAAATTTTTATTATTTTAGGGATGAATATACCATCTTTTAATTAATTAATTAAGCATCAGTTTACTAATAGATTTCATAAAAATTTTAAATTTGTCTTAAAAATGACCTAAAGCAGTAAAATTTATTAAAACGTACTAAACACATATGTTTTACCTATATTTTTTGATTGGTACTATAAAATAATTTCAAATTATTAGAATAAATTTCATGTAATTAATTGTAAATAACATGTCAAAATATAAATACTCATAATTTAAGGTCAGTTTTTGTAGATAGTCCTAAGTTAAATCCCGCGTATAAATACCTCTATAATCCTTCATTAATAATCTAATCCTCATTTTTCATAATTCATAAAATCGAATTTTCTCTTTCCCCTCATTTTTTCACTTCCCGAGCATGCCTCTTATTTTTCATTGGTTTCTTCAAATCTTTTCCACTTAATATATGATTTTAATTGAATTCACCTCTAGATTTATTACAAAATCTGATATGGTATCAAAGCTATTGTAACGTTCCCGGAAATTTAAATGAAATGTATGTATTAAAAATCTCAAATGCGGAAGCGTAATAATAAAAAATTGATTAATATCCCTTACACAATAACCAAAACGTACTCAAAACATGAAAGAACAAACTAACTGAAAGAGATACTCGAAATAAGAACTACAAATATAACTATGAAGTCTTTAAGCATCCCCTTCGCCGTCTTCCTACGGAACGGGCTCGGGAACAACGTCTTCCTGATCTGAAATGGTTAAATAAGGAATGAAATACACCAGCCCAGTAAAGACATCACACTATCTCACCGCCACGGAAGTAAAGGTGGGTAGAAAACAAAAATGACCAATGGAGCATAATTTAAAACGAACTCGTTTATTAACATAAAAACTTTTACTGTCCACTTACCTCGGTGAGATCCATGAAGACAACATATGAAAACAATAACCTTATAATATCATAAAATCATACACACTTTATAACATAACACATATCATACTTTTACATTTCAATCATCAGAAAACAGATTTCCTCTTTTACCAATCTACTAGTATCTCTGGGGATCCATAGGGGGTCCCCGCTACACGTGAACCATTAACATTTACAACCTGATTCTAGGGCCGTCCCCATACCCCGTCCGGTATGAGCACCAAAACCATGAACCTCAATACCCCGTCCGATATGAGGGTGAAACGGGTCGTCCCCATACCCCGTCCGGTATGGGCGCTAAAATACATAAGGTCTCCATACCCCATTCGATATGAGAGACCACGTTCCCGGTAGGGTTCCCTACAGACCCGGTCCGTCCACCATCTCCTAGAATATCTAGTTAGGCTGTCCACATTTTTCACTTATCAATTCACATAACCTTTTTGCCTTTTTCCTTAATCTCAATCATCCTATCATACACAACATGTAAACCAGTAATTGACACCAAATAAGACAATACAGTACCAGGTTCACCATAATACAAACCATAATAAAAGAAACCATGATTCATGCATACGAGATCATAACATAATTACATCAAACATCATGCTGCATTTAATACTAAAAATTAGATCAAACAATAACAGACCAACACTGTATCAGACTCGGGCTCCATTGGAAACCTTAACCAATTATACATCTATAAAGTCACACAGTACAGTTTAATTATTTATTTAGCTTTAATACCGTAATAGGAAATAGGGTGAGGGGTCCTTACTTGTTTCGGGATTTGAATTCGACTCTACAGTGTGCCTACAGGCTGTCCTTAATTTCCCTGAATTTTTTTCGAAAAACTGAAACGCACTACCAGTACCTGCACGTGTCCCAAAAAATCCTAAATCAGACCTAGGGCCCCTTTCGGCCAATATCAGAATTCCGGTACGGTGGCTCCGCCTTGCTCCGACGACGGCACTGCCATAAGCGGCGTCGATTCGCCTCGAGTTGGCCGTTTTCGGTCGAATTCGGCCACACTTGCATCGATCCCTGCGATAAAACAACCCTAGGGCCCTTAGTGGGCCAAAAAATCACGAAAAATCGAAACTTACCGGCGGCGGTGCTCTCGGGTGTGGCGGCTCCTCCGGCGTGAGTCGTGTTTTGATATTTGGTTCCGATCAACCTGTAGAGAAAAGAACGGTGATCACAGTGGTATAAAATTTGCATCGAACGGAGGCCGAGAAGGGCCTCATCGGAGGCAAAAATAGAGGGGGGGCGCGGCAGCGCCGCTGGACTTCCGCTGGGTTTTCCGGCCGTTTGGCCGATGGTTTGGCTCCGGTTTGGCTATAGACGGACTCAGCATCGAAAAATGAGCCAGGGAAAGAAAATTTACCTCGATCGACAGTCGAAAACTTCTCCGGTGCGGCGGCGGGTGGCGGCAGCTGGCTCCTCCGGCGTCTGGTTCTTCTTCTCCGGCGAGGCACTGGCGGCTAAGGTTTTGTGGTCAGGTGTGGGTGGGGTTATTTATACCCTTTGCCTTTTAATCTGAACCGTCCATCAAGATTAAATCTGGACCGTCCGATCACGATTTAATTGGGATTAAATCTGGACCATCCATCGCGATACAATCTGAGCCGTCCGTGCGCGCGGAAACGGATCTGGGCTGTCCGATCGTGCGCACGCAGATCGCCCAAGTAGCCCGTCCCCTGGTCAGCGTTTCCTTGCCACGCGGCGTGTCCTGGTTGGCCGAGGCTACTGACCGGGCCACTGATGTGGCTGCTGACGCGGGTGCTGACGTGGCACAACTTTTCTAAATTACGTTTTGACCCCCGGTTTCCGATTTTCTTTTCAAAAATACCTCATAATCTAAATTTTCACCCCTTTTTCCCAAAATTAATTTCAATTAAATCCAAATAATATTTTTACCCAATTTTATCATTATTATTATCTTTATGTTCATTAAATTAAATTAAATTAAATCAAATTAAATTAATTAAAAATTTAAAAAATTCAAATACAAAAAAAGGAAAATAAAAAATAATAATAATAAGAATAAAAATTAAAATACTTGGGTGTTACAGCTATTATGTTTTTTCTTTAATCGATCGGCGGTGGCCAACATTCGAGGAAACCCTAGGGTTTGTGTTTCTATGATATTGTTCATCGGAAGCTGAAAATCATCTATGGATGCGTTTGTGAGTTCAAACTTGTCGAAGCTTGAGGATGTTATCTCAAATCCTTTCTATTTGCATCCAATTAAGGATCCTTCACTCCAGCTCACTTCTACAGTACTTACAGGTAACAACTTTCACTTTTGGTCTCGTTCGATGCGTATGGCTTTAATTTCCAAAAATATGTTAAGGTTCGTAGGTGGATCTCTTTTTGTTACTAATAGAGATGATCCTCTATATAAAACATATGAACGATGTGGCACTTTAGTTCTTTATTGAATAATAAGATCATTGTCACCTTCTATAGCACAATAAAAGTAATCTGGATAGACTATACAAAGGATTTATAGAAAGATATGCACGATAGATTTGCACAAAGTGATGTAGTATATGTTTCTAACCTTTTAAATGAAATATATTCATTAAATCAATAAATACATTTGGTTACTGAGTATTTCACTCATATGAAAATATAGTAGGATGAACTCTCAAACTTGAGCTTGTACCTGTGTATGAGTGTGAATCGAGATGTGAACGTAATATAGTGAGTAAAAAATAAATGATATAAGGAAGAGGATAGAGTCATCTCGTTTCTTAAAAAGGACTAAATGAGTCCTGAGTGTAGTGAAGTCTCAAGTTCTGCTTATTGAGTTTCTGTCGCCTTTGAATAAGGTTTTTCTGTTGGTCTTAAAACATGAGCAGAGTCTCAATGTAGGAATCTGTATACAATATGAATTGTGAAAAATGAGGATTAGATTATTAATAAAGGATTATGAAGATATTTATACATGAAATTTAACTTAAAACTATTTATGAAACTAACACGAAATTATGAGTATTTATATTTTGATCGTTATCTATAAGTAATTACATGGAACTTATTTTAATAATTACATTTAGACACATTCTGATTCTTCATTGTTAGTCAAGCTTTTTTATTCATATTTTATTGTTCTTGTTTATGTGAATGATGTCATTTTGGCAAGCAATAGTCTGTCACAAATTGCATATGTTAAAAAGTATCTTCATGATACTTTTCGTATTAAGGATCTCGGTGAACTTTAGGTTTTTTAAGGCTTGAGGTTGCCCGTTCCTATGTAGGTATTACTCTCTATTAGAAGAAATATACTTTAGATTTAGTGTGCGACACAGCCTTTTTGTGCTTTAAACTTGCATCCACACCTATAGTTTCCTTTGCTAAATTGACTAAGGCATATGGTTATTCTAGTGTGGATATCACTATATACAGGCAGTTGGTTCGTAAATTACTCTATCTTACCAATATAAGGCTTGGCATTATTTTTTGTTAAATAATTATCTTAGTTTCTTGATGCCCCTACTTAGAATAATTTGCAAGTTGCACATTTGGTACTAAGATATTTAAAGGGAACTCCAAGTTAGGTTTGTTTTATCCTATCTAGAACTCTTTCCAACTTAAGGCGTTTAGTGATTTTGACTAGGCCTCTTGTCTTGATTTTAGGAAATCACTTACGGGCTTTTTGTGTCTTCCTTGGTGATACTCTTATCTCTTTGAAGACCAAAAAGCAACATATCATATCCTTATCATCTTTTAAGGCTGAGTATCGTGCACTTACAGCCGTTATTTATGAGCTTCAATTGTCGCAGTACTTGCTTTCTGATCTACATATTCATCCATATCAAATGACCTTATTATATTGTGATAATCTATTTGTTATTAAGATAACTAAGAATCATGTGTTCCACAAACACATGAAACATATTAAAATTGATTGTCACGTAGTTCGACAAAAGATTTTTAATCGTCATCTCATTAGCTAGCAAGTTGCTTTACTAAATCTCTTCCCACTTTTCAATTTTAAATTATTAAAGTCAAGTTGGGTCCCCAAAACTTGTATGGGGGGGGGGAGGGGGGGAGTTCTGTAACGGCCCCGGAAATGTTAAAATGGAGTGAGTATTTAAACACATAAAATGCGGAAGCGAGATCAAAATTTCAGTTAACATCCCTTACACGAAAACCAAAAACGTACTTAAAATATAAAAGATTAAACTAACTAAAAGAGAAACTCGAAAATAAAACTATGAGTATGACTACAGAGTCTCTAGGCATCCCCTTCGTCGTCCTCCTGCGGAACGGGCTCGGGAACCATGTCTTCCTGATCTGAAATGGTTAAATAAGGAGTGAGCTACACTAGTCCAGTAAGAACATCACGATATCTCACCGTCACGGAGGTAAATGTGGGTAGAAAAACACAAAAGACCAATGGAGCATGATTTACAACAAATCCTTTTATTTATGATAAAACCTTTACCATCCACTTACCTCGGTGGAATTCATGAAACAATATAAGAAAAACAATAACATTATCACAATCATGGAATAATATAAGCTGTAAAACATAGCACTTATCACGCCTTTTGTAATTCAATCATTATACAACATATCATTTTCTCATTTACCAGCCTACTAGTATCCATGGGGGTCCATAGGGGTCCCGCTACCCGTTAACCTTTAACATTCATAATCAGTTTCCAGGGCCGTCCCCATACCCCGTCCGGTATGGGCGCCAAAACCATAAACCTCAATACCCCGTCCGGTATGAGGGTGAAACGGGCCGTCCCCATACCCCATCCGGTATGGGCGCCAAAACCATAAACTTCAATACCCCGTCCGGTATGAGGGTGAAACGGACCGTCCCCATACCCCGTCCGGTATGGGCGCCAAAACACATAAGATCTCCATACCCCTTCCGGCATGTGAGACCACAATCCCGGTAGGGTTCTCTACGGACCCGGTCCGTCCACCATCTCCCAGGATATCTAGTCAGGCTGACCCCATCATACAATTATCAGTCTACACAATCTTTCATTTTCCTCTTCCTCAGTAAGCATTATCAATTCACATTTTAAACAAGCAAATCGTAATTCATGCCAAACAGACAACATACAGTATCAGTTTTTCAGTCATTCAACCCATAATTAATAAAAACGTAGTATATGCACACAAATCTGTAAAATGAACACATCAAACCTCATTTTGCATTTAAAGCTGTAAACATGCCAAATAACAGTAAATCACCAATCACACCATACTCGGGCTCCATTAGCCACCTTACGCAATTTCACATATTCGTTAATTCAAGAAATATCGTTTTATCATTTTGAACTTTAATACCGTGATAGGAAATAGGGTGAGGGGTCCTTACTTGTTTTCGGGATCCGAATACGATTCACAGTGCACCTACAGGCCGTCCCTAATTTTTCCTGAATTTTTCCCGGGGAACTGAAACACACTAACGGTACCTGCACGTGTTCCAAAAAATCTCAAATTAGGCTCAGGGCCCCTTTTTGGCCAATATCGCAACTCCGGCACGGCGGCTCCGCCGTGCTCCGGCGACGGCGCCGCCGCAAGCGGCGGCGATTCGCCTCGAGTTGCTGTTTTCGGTCATTTTCGGCCGAATTCGGCCACACTCGCATCGGTCCCTGCGAGAAAACAACCCTAGGGCCCTCGGGGGGCCAAAAAATCACGGAGAAGCGGAGCTTACCGGCGGCGGCACTCTCGGGTGCGGCGGCTCTCCGGCGAGCGGCAGGCGGCTAGAGTTTGTAGTCTAGTGTGGGGGTTCTATTTATAACCCCTTGCCTTTTGATCTCAGCCGTCCATTTCGTTTTAATCTGGGCCGTTCGTTTTTGATTGAATCTGGACCGTCCGTGCGATTGCATCTGGGCCGTCCGATCGCGCGATTGATCTGGGCCGTCCGATCGCACCCACGCGGATCGCCAACGTGGCCCCTTTTCGAAGCGACGTGGTCTTGCCACGTGGCAGGCCCTGGTTGGCCGGGACTGCTGATCGGGCCTGCTGACGTGGCTGCCGACGTGGCTTTTTTTTTTTTTTTTTTCGGTCCGGGCGCTACAAGTTCCATGTAATTACTTGTAAATAACAGGTCAAAACGTAAATACTCATAATTTAGGGTCAGTTTTATAAATAGGCCTAAGTTAAATCTCATATATAAGTACCTCTATAATCCTTCATCAATAATCTAGTCCTTATTTTTCACAATTCATAAATCATAAAATCAAGTTCTCTCTTCCCTATCATTTTTGGCTTCCCGAGCACGCCTCTTATATTTCACCGATTTCTTCAAATCTTATTTGTTTAATGTCTCTTTTTTATTAAATACACCTCCAGATTTATTCCAAATCTAATAGAAATCATAAACATTTATTAAATATAAATTAGGAATTCAAAATTGACGAAACATGAAAAAGAAAAAAAAAAAAAGCTCCTTTTGTGTAGGGGGGGGGGACTTCTTCTAATTAGGAGACACAACAAAAAATAAAATCTATTAATAGCAGTAAAAAAAAAACTATTAATATTGAATTATTGTCCATTAGTATAACACCCTTAAGACCTATATCAGCAATCTTACTATTTGTTTGAACTTATAGAACCATACAAGTAATCATATTGACTGTCGGAATAGGTTTTACAGTATATACAAATGGAAAACAAAAAATCAATTGGTATAGGTTGATACGTATACCAACAAGCATCATGTTTGTATAGGGTGTTGAGAAACGAACCTTTTCGAAAGTTTTTGCCAGCAGTTTGTCTGTTGGTTAAAATCCTTTATTAAAATTTTCTCATATTTATTTATTTCACAAAATTTTAAAAATAATATTTATATTATTAAATTAAAAATATTAGTACCTTAGATCTATTAAAAACTTATGCATATAAAATTATAAAATAAATTCTATTTATAAAGTTTCAAGTCATCCATAACATTTCTTTTCAATACCAATTCACAAAATTTTAATTAGGTAATACATCCATATCAAACTTTTATCTCGTAATCAAAAATCTACAACTTGAGATATATAACTAATAGATAACAAAAGCTTATATATCACACCTCACCTTGTCGTTATCTCATCATTAATTGCAGTTGCATTACGAAAATAAAAATATCAGCAAGGATGAAGCCAAACCACCATGGTATTTTTGGTATTGAGGTTTCTTGATAAATATCTTCAAGATTTAGAAATTGTGAGAATTTGAAGTGAAAAGAGAAAAAAAACTTGAAATATATAATGACAAAAACAATTAACTAATGTAAAGCTTTGCTCAAATAACAAACAAAATTTCTAGTTTCTAATCGGAGGATATTCCATGTTCATTTACTAAATATGGAGACCCCTTTTAATTCTAGTTTCTAAGTGCAATTGATGCACCTATAAAAGGCTTTTGACTAAAAACTAATGACCTCTCACACAATATTTTATGAAGAAAAACTAAGTAACCTTAGAGACAAATTTGAGGCTTATCTCGAAGCTGAACAAGAAGCGAAGAAAAATCCAAATCTAACTAGATATGGATTTTTTACACCTTACGAAGCTGCTTTTTGCAACTTCTTTCTTGAGTAAGGTGTATGAATCAATTATTTCGTATATCGTTATAGTCAAAAGAATTTATTTGTCAAGCAGAACCATCATAATAACTAATCAATAACAAAAAAACGTATTAATTCATATAAAAGACTAGATAAAAAAGGAGGAAAGAGAAATAGACAATCCTAAATGCACAAGAAGTAGTGAATAATAGAAAGGAAACTCCAAGAATACAAAAATGTTGTCGGCAATGAAGGTCGAATATGCTAATTGGTGGAGCTTGCTCCTAGTTTTGGAGTGTTCCAAATGATGCTAAGGTATACAAAAATAGAGGATTTTTTTTTGGGATGACAAGCTGATGATCTTGGAAAGATTTAAAAATAAAATATATTTACTTGTTAATCTAAATAGAAGTATGTGGAATTGAAAAGGAGAGGATGAAACTATGAAGCAAACCACAATTTATTTGATCTTTGAAGGTTAAAGTTCAAAGTTTAAGCTGGTGAAGCCTGAAGAACGAGTAGTTGATGAAGAGATGGAAGACAAACCCTAAATGAAGGAGCTAGAATTTTCAATTATTTAAATAAAGTTGTTTTTAGTTTAATGAGTTGAAGTTTTATTTTGATATTAAATTGGTTTTGGTTTAATTGGAATTAATTTAATAATGAATGAAGTAAATAAAATATTAATATAGATTTATTGATTTAAACTTTAATAATTTGGACAAACAGGTAAAAAGTTCTCAAGTCATAACCTTAGAAATGAAGATCGTTTGTACATGTCAATTTTCAATAATAAAAGTGAGGTCTTTGGTAAAGAGGGAATCTTTACAAACATCTTGTTTGTAATTTACCATTATTAGTGACGAATTTTGATCATGACCGACGAACTTGTTTTAACTTTTAGTGGCAGAATTCATCCGTTATTAGAAAATTACTTCTTGTAGTCACATTTCTTTCTTCTCAATTTTGATCCATGCATAGCTTAAATCAAAATCTATATAAAATAAAAAATTATATGTAAACACAAGAACTTGTGTCAATATTTTTCTTAAAATTTTTACAACTTTAAATTATATTAATTTCTAAATGATTTTGTAGTCAAGATAACAAATAAAAACCTCCCATTATAAATTTTATATATCACATTTTCGCTTACAAATAACTATATTTTGATCACTTAATGTAATTGTGGTTATGCTTTATATATAGTGGAAAAGAAAGTTAATCTAATAATTAATAAAAATTTATGGAATATTAATTAAGCCATAAAAAACAATGAAGAAAAGCAGCATGAACCAACCGACAGGGAAGGAGGGTAAAAACACAAAATGGTTTGATTAGTTTTCTTGGCTTGGAATTAAAGGGATATCAATAGGTGTGGCAGTTAGAACCACTCTCTTTCTTGTGTGTAAAACACTCACACACTCACTCTACTGATCATCACACTCCTTGTACGGACCTCCGTTGGTTTATTTGACCACCAGCGAAAATCACAGCCTTAGAAAAGGTCTCCCTCCCAGCGCTTGTCACTCCTGTTTTTTCTCATACATACTCTCGTCCTTCTCCTCGAAACAAGACCAACCAAACATTACTCTCCCCTCCTATAAAAACACATATCATACATATATGTATATACATGATTCATAGCTCAAGTAATGGATAATTTAAACTCGTGTAGTTGTCAATCCGCAGAAGAAGAAGATATGGCTAATTGTCTAATGATGCTATCTAACTCAACTGCTGATGATCAGTCTAGCGAATCTGCAACTAGTAAAGAAGAACAGGAGATCAGAAGAGTAAAGTTCAAGTCTTCTCTTAACAGCTCAGCACCCATTTTAGAGAAGAAGAAGAAGTTTAGTGATTGGATCAGCAAAGGAATGTTTGAGTGCAAAGCTTGCAAGAAAACGTTTAGTTCCCATCAAGCTCTGGGCGGACATAGGGCGAGTCACAAGAAGGTCAAAGGGTGTTTCGCTGCTAGGGTTCATCAAGTTGATAGGTTAGCTGATCAGGAACGTCATGATGTGATGCGGAGTTTTGATCAGGGGACGAGTAGTAATATTACTACTGCTACTATTACTATTACATCATCTACATTGAATAAAAAGAAGTCAAAAGTTCATCGGTGCTCAATTTGTAATCGTGTTTTTTCATCAGGACAGGCTTTGGGTGGTCATAAAAGATGTCACTGGATCATGTCGAATTCACTGGAAATTCCTACATTGTCTAAGTTGTATCCATTTGATCGACATGATGAGGTGGATAAGATGCAGCAGAGAGCAGCCAACTTGGTTGCAAACTCTGAGCCGCTGGATCTCAATTTTCCTGCTCTAGCTGATCAAAATCCTGTTTCACTCAGAAGGGAAGTAGCAGAGCAGTTAGTAAATAATATTCCTTCACATTTTGGAGTATCAACACAACTGTTCTTACAGTCTGGGATAGGAGTTGGTGAGAGGAAAATGGAGAATGATAACAACATTGATGGTAATAATTACAGTGATCTTAACAACTACATTGATGGTGAAGCAGAAAGTAGGGTGAAGTTAGGGATGCTAAGTGAAGCAAAGGACGTGAGTAGTGGTAGTTCATCTTCATGGTTACAAGTGGGGATTGGTTCACCTACTGATATGGTTGTCGAATTTTTAAGTCATTTACATTGAATATACATATACATATATATATATATATATATATGTATTCTTCTTTCTTCGTTTGTCTCTGTTTGGGAAGCCTTTGTAGAATTTTGTTTTGTTTTTAGCTATTTATTCCAACGCACTTGAAAATTCATTAAAAATTAAAAATTACTCTTATTTCGAAAATATGATAATCAATATATTATAAAATTATGAAAGGTTAAATTCGTAGATAATTTTAAGTGAAACTGAGATAATACTGTAAAAATTAACAAAAATAATCAATTTTAATTTTTCTATGATCATGACTCAAAAATTAAAATTTTCAAAATAGAAAAATTTTGAAGAAAAAAAAAAGACTCTTAGAATTAATCAAAATATAGAATTTTAAATTTGAACTCGAAAAGTAAGGATATGACATACAAAACAGTAAATGGAGAGAAAAGATAGACACCACGAAGGTAGGAGGACTTAATTTATCTCTATGGGTTATAAAATATTGGCAAACATTCTCCCACTTCACCCATGTAATTTTACATAATCTTATGGTTTAATAATAAAACATAATGATTGGATGATAAGTTAAAATTTATTATTATAGTGGTCAAATAATAAATTATCATCGAATAGAAAAGGCGACATATTATTTTTAATACATCACAGTATTAGTATAACATCCCGAACTCCAATGTCGGTAGATACGGATGTTAACACTATTTTCAACTTAATATAACAGATAAATATTAAATATGTAGCGGAACTATATTTTAATACACATCATTTGTAACAGAATAATTATTTATTTACAAATAATTGAGACATCTAAATTAATTTACAATATTAAAATAAAAACTAATAAGATTTTTCTTTATCATCTTCTATTGATCTTGAATTTGTTCATCATCTCCTTTGACCTGGATATGGGTGAATTGGGGTGAGTTTCACGAGCGTAGTAAGAAAAAAGATTCTATAACCAAAACTTACGTACATACATTCACGTAATATATAAAATATAATAATATCTATCATCAAATAAAATGTCAAACAAGCATCACAATTAAAATACACAATAAAATAAATCATCACACAAAACACATTCTAATCATCACTCTTATAACATAATTCTTGTTATCCTTTCAAATCACACTTACACTCGAACTATCATAATACACTTAAAATATCATATCTAAGATTTCATCGCGCGGTGTCGTTTATATCGTCATCGAGTAGAGGCGAAATAGATCCTCCATCGCATGGATAGTATACACACATAAATTTCACAATAGCCATAGTAGGTACGCTTGTTAGGTGATCTACACTCACAAATATCTATCCACGTCTAAATTAGGTTTCAGACTCTATCCATGTGTAGATTTACCATACCTCCTAAACTTCAGCCACACACACAATCTTCCCTCCTCGATTTAGACTAAACGAGTAAGTATTCAGGGTCCTTACACTCTACACTCTTTCCAAATCTCTCTCATTTCTAATTTACTTATTTTCTACCTAAGATCTTAATCTTTATGTATAATTAAACACACACAAGCACACACAAAATGTAACACCCATTATTATTATTATTATTATTATTATTATTATTATTATTATTATTATTATTATTATTAATTTTTAATTTATTTTATTTAGTTTATTTTGTAATTATTGAAATTTTAATTGATTTTTTTAATTTAATTTAATTTAATGAAAATAAAGATAATAATAATGATAAAATTGGGTAAAAATATTATTTGGATTTAATTGAAATTGATTTTGGGAAAAAGGGGTGAAAATTTGGATTCTGTGGGTATTTTTGAAAAGAAAATTGAAAACCGGTGGTCAAAACGTAATTTAAAAAAGTTGTGCCACGTCAGCAGCCACGTCAGCGTCCCGGTCAGCAGCCCCACCAACCAGGACGTGCTGCGTGGCAAGGACACGCTGCCCAGGGGACGGGCCAAAGGGGCGATCCGCGTGCGTGCGATCTGACGGCCCAGATCCGTTCCCGCGCGCACGGACGGCCCAGATCAAACGTGCGCACGGACGGCCCAGATTTACGTGCACGGACGGTCCAAATTCACGCGCACGGACGGCTCAGATTGCATCGCGATGAACGGTCCAGATTTAATCCCAATTAAATCGCAATCGAATGGCCCAGATTCAATCTTGATGGACGGTCAAGATTAAAAGGCGAATGGTATAAATACCCCCACCCACACCTAACCAAAGAAACCCTAGCCGCTAGTGCTCGCCGGAGAAGAAGAACCAGTCGCCGGAGGAGCCGGCCGCCGCCACCCGCCGCTGCACCGGGGAAATTTTCGACCGCCGATCGAGGTAATTTTTCTCCCCCTTGCTCGTTTTTCGACACTGAGTCCGCTTATGGCCAAACCGGAGCCAAACCACCGGCCAAACGGCTGGAAAACTCAGTCGAAACCCAGCGGCGCCGTCGAGTCTCTCCTCGATTTTTGCCTCCGATGAGGCCCTTCTCGGCCTCCGTTCAATGCAAAATTTATACCACTGTGATCACCGTTCTTTTCTCTACAGGTTGATCGGAGCCAAATCACCAAAGCACGATTCACGCCGGAGAGCCACCACACCCGAGAGCACCGCCGCCGGTAAGCTTCGGTTTTTCGCGATTTTTTGGCCCACGAGGGCCCTAGGGTTGTTTTATCGCAGGGACCGATGCAAGTGTGGCCGAATTCGGCCGGAAACGGCCGAAAACGGCCAACCCAAGGTGAATCACCACCGCAAGCGGCGGCGCCGTCGCCGGAGCACGGTGAAGCCGCCGTGCCGGAATTGCGATATTGACCGAAAGGGGCCCTAGGTCTAATTTGGGATTTTTTGGGACACGTGCAGGTACTAGTAGTGCGTTTCAGCTCCCCGAAAAAAATTCAGGGAAAATTAGGGACAGCCTGTAGGCGCACTGTAGAGCCGTATTCAGACCCCGAAACAAGTAAGGATTCCTCACCCTATTTTCTATCACGGTATTAAAGTTCAATAAATGATAAAACGGTATTTCATGAATCAATAGATGTGTGAAATTGTTTAAGGTTGCTAATGGAGCCCGAGTCTGGTGTATTTGTCGGTCAGTTGTTGTTTGTTCTATTTTACAGTTTTAAATGCAGTATGATGTCTAATGTTTTCATTTCATAGTTTCGTGTGCATGTATCACTGTTTCAT